>NC_083405.1:124866722-125180896 GCF_020745735.1 Hemiscyllium ocellatum
TTTATCCGGATTGAACTCCATCTGCCATTTTTCAGCCCATTGACTCATTTGATCAAGATCCGTTTGTAATCTTGGAAAACCCCCTTCACTGTCTGCTTTGCTAATTTTGGTGTCATCCACACACTTACTAACTGTACCTTCTATATTCTCATCCAAATCATTTATATAAATGACAAATAAAAGAGAGCCCAGAACCAATCCCTATGGAATACTGCTGGTGACAGGCCTCCAGTATGAAAAGCACTCTTCCACAACCACTTTCTGTCTTCTACCATTAAGCCAATTATATATCCATTGGCAACTCACCCTGAATCCCAAGTGTGACTAAGCCTTGTCAAAAATTTTACTAAAGTCCAAGTCAACAACATCTACTGCTCTGCCCTCATCAATATTTTTGGTAACTTCCTCAAAAAACTCAGTCAAGTTTGTGAGACATGACTTTTCTCGTGCAAAACCAAGCTGATTATCCCTAATCACCTTAGAGTTTTTGTGTCTCTAAATGTCCATAAATCCTATCATTTATAATCACCTTCAACAATTTACCCATAACCAAAGTTAAAGTCACAGGTCTGTAGTTCTCTGCTTTCTCCTTAAAACCTTTCTTAAACAAGGGTACAACAAAGGACACCCACCAGTCATCAGGGACCTCGCCTGTAGTTATTGATGATACAAATATTTCTGCAAGGGGTCTCGTAATTTCCTCCCTTACTTCCCATAATATTCTGGGATACATTAGGTCAGGTCCTGGAGATTTATACACCTCTATATTCTCTAAGACCTCCTGAACTTCCTCTTCTGTAATGTAAACTGTTTTTAAAATATCAAAATGTGTTTCTTTCTCCACAGTAAAAAATGATGCACAATATGAGATTGGAGATCAAAGCTGGGAACTTAATTTCAGAGCATGTTATCTTGCAAAAAGACAGGGAGGAAAGAAAGCAAGTTGGGATTGCTTCATTAATACAACTTGGATTTAGTATGATAGCAAGAAATAATTTTGCAATGAAAGATGTAGAGCTCATATGGATGGAACTAAGAAATCAGGGGAAGAAGAACTGGTAGGACTAGTCTTTGAGGACATATAAAAAGGCAGTATATTAAGCATGGTGACTTTAATCAACATGTAGTTTCATAAAATTGACAGAGGTAGTCAAAAGAAATTATAGACTATATTTGGGACAGTTCCCAAGACAACATTTTATGGATCCAACCAGGGACCAGACTATTTTGGATCTGATAAGTTTAATGAGTGATTTCAGAGTAAAGATGCTAAGAAACAGTGGCAAACATTGTAGAATTTAGTACTCAGTCTGAAAACAAACAATTTGGTCCCGAAACAACTGTGCTAAATGCAAATTAGAATAAATACAAAGGAATGATGACAGTTGCCGAGAGTGGATTGGAAAAGAAGTTTGTCTGAAAATGAGAAATGGTAGACATTTAAGAAAATAGTTCATAATTATACACCAAAGATACATTGCAGTGAGGAAGAAAGATTCTAGGAAGAGGATAAACAAACCATGTTTAACCAAGAAAGTTAACAATTGAATTAAATTAGACAAATAACATACACCGTGGCAATGTTCAGTGGTACGTCTGAGGTTTGGAAAAGTTTTAAAAACCAAAATATACTCAAAAAAAAATGGAAGGTGAAACTAAAATATGAGTGAAAATAGGTAATATAAAATCAGACAGTAGGTGCTTCTTTTAATAAGAAGAGAGAAGGCAAAGTGAACGCAGTTCCCTTAGAAAGTGAAACTGAAAATAATAATGGGGAATCAGGAAATGGCAGAGGCGTTGAATAAATACTTTGCATCAGTACAGAACATTATTTGAATAGTGAATAGCTAAGGAAGCTGCAGTAAACTGGGGTTTCAGGGTCTGAGTGCATGAATGCAAAGAGGCAAGCACGCAAGTTCAGCAGGTGTTAAGAAAGCAAGTAGAATGTTGGGCTTTACTTCAAACAGAATGGAGTAATAAAATAGAGAAACCTTACCAAAACAATACAAGGTACTTGTTCGGTCACAGAGATAATATTGTGAACAGTTTGATTCCCTTATGTAAGTAAAGATATTCCTTACATTGGAGGTAATGCAGAGAAGGTTCACTAGGTTGATTCCAAGAATGGAAAAGTTTCTTATGAAGATAGATTGATTAGATTATGAAGATAGAATGAGAGGTAACCTTATTGAAATGTGTAATGTTCTTAGGGCATTTGACATGGTAGTATTGGAATTATTATTTCTCCTTATGGAACAGTTGAGGACCAGAGGTTATAATCTCAGTATAAGGGGTTGTCTATTTAAGACAGAAATGAAGAAGACCTTCTGGTCTCAGAGGATAGTGAATTTGTGAAATTCTTTACCACAGAGGGCTGTAAGAGGCTGAGTTATTAAGTATACACAAGGCTGAAGTAAACAGATTTTTGATCAACGAGGGCTATGGGGAAAAGGAAGGAAAATGGAGTTGAGAACTATTAAATAACCCACGATCTCATTGAGTAATCGAGCAAACTCAAAAGTCAAATGGCCTGCTTCTGCTATATTTTATAGTTGTATAAATAGCCATTTGATCTTAAGTGTTTGATGTTGATTATGGTTCCTTCCCTCTGTGTGTCATTCTTCTTGTTGACATTACTGGTGTTTGTGCAAGTGACCATTAGACCAATCCAGCAATATAGATTATTGCCTTCTGTTCTGATCTGTTACCTTCTGTTCTATTTACATATGGTCACCTCTTGTCCTTTTCCAGCTCTCTTGTATCCATCAACCTGTGGGATAGCCAATCTGAGGTTAGCCCACAGCAGCAATGTTAATTCTAGTTTTCCAGTTCCAGTGGCATCCTGCCTGGTCTCCCACATTCTGTCTTCTATTCAAGTAACTTGCTTAATCTAAAATATTGTAGTTTGTTTCGTTGACATTCAAGTTGAAGTAATCTACTTGCGAAGTCCAATTTTCAGACATATGACCACCTTACATAGTTTGAGGCTGCCACTCACTGAATCTGGTGTAACTACATATATATTTAACTCAAACAAAACTCTTGGTTTTAAGTTACTGCTTATTGAATTATTTCTATTTGTTCATGCTAATTTATTGTCATACATCTTGAAAATTGTCTTTTGTCAAAACCCACTAAAAACACAAGTAAGGGTTGTTAACTAGAAACAGTTGAATGTCACTTAGATATATCCTTAGTTTGTTGTAGTTTTCACTTCTCAATTGTAGGTTTTTGAGTTTTCTTTGGCTGGTTGTGAGTGAAAAATATAATTTGGGACAAGTACTATGAAAACTGTTTGCAAATGATTAGATCAGAATTCTGTGGAAACTTACACAAAGTATTTGGATGTCAACTAATCAATATGATTTTAAAAAAACAAATTTGATGTGTCTGTAGTGCTGCCTGCGTTTTTTAAACAAGAGCTTCAGAATGAAGAAGCTGAAGAGGGTGGCACTGCCACTTTACGTTGTGAAATTACGAAAAGTGATGCTCCAGTAAAATGGAGAAAGGGATCACTGGTTCTTCATGAAAGTGACAAGTATGAAATGAAACAAGAAGGTTCCATCTGTGATTTGCTCATTCACAGTCTAAAACCAGAAGATGGTGGAGATTATACATGTTATTCTGGAGATCAACACACCACTGCCTCTTTAAGAGTAAAGGGTAGGACAATAGTACATCACTCATTTCTCATTGTAATTAAATCCTCTCACATTTTCATCCTTACTTTGCAAGCATCATATTAATACCATCATGCTACTCACTCACTGTCTTAGCAATCTGCTGTCATGAGTTTCTAACCTCATACTTACACCATCACTAAACCCACCTCTGCAATTTTATCTCCTCTCATCTCAAGCATTAACACAGATTTCAGTAGCAATGTTAATTCTAGTTTGCCAGTTCCAGTGGCATCCTGCCTGGTCTCCCACATTTTGTCTTCTGTAAAGTGAAAGACATTCAAAGTTCTATTGATTGCTGTAACTTGCACTATGTCCAATCCAGCATTTGCTGTCTGGCTCCTGGTCAAGCAATGCCTTAATTTTAAATTTCTCATTCTTGATTTCAAGCTCCTCACTTGTTCCACACAACCTACCAAGATATCTTTGCTCCTTTATTCTGGCCATTTGAGCATTCTCAATTTTAACAAGCCTATCATTAGTGGCCAAGGTTTCAGTTGCCCAAACCCTCAGCTCTAGAATGCCCACCCTACACCTCCCTGCCTCTCTACCTCACTTTACTTTAATATACTCCTTTCCAATCAATGTTTTAACCAGGTTTTTGGTTATCCAATCTAGAATCTTCTTTCATGGCTTAATGTCATGTTTGTTTTATAGTGCTCTTAGGAAGTACCTTGGAATTTTTAGACACGTTAAAAGTACTTCAGAATTAAACCTTATAGTTTGTGGAGGGGAGAGGGGGATGCAGAGATGAGGGCAGAGTCTTTATATATACTTAAGACTGAGATAGATAGATGTTTGATCGGTAGGGGAATCGAGGATTACAAGGAAGGGCAAGAAAGTGGATCTGAAAAATAATCAGCCATGATCCTATCAAATGGTAGAGAAGGCATGAGGGGCCAAATGGCATACTCCTGTTCCTATTTTTTATGGTTTGAACTCTGGTATTTAGAAATTAAATGTTATTGTAAGTTGTTGTATGTTGCTAAAATATTACTACCTAGATTGATAGAACATTTGGAAAACTAGTGTGAATTCAGAGTAGAGCCCTCCTTTCTCAACTGTTTATTCTGTTATAAAGACCTGAACCAATATTTAGCCAAGCTTTTTTTCATTTGTAATGGGCAAGTAGCAGACAAAAATGTTGTTTCGTGGAAAACATTTTGTGGGCTAGAAGCAGTCCAGAGATTTTTGGAGGAACAAGGGAAGAAAGCCTCTTGGATCCCCTGAAAATTAAAAGTTTCACCGGGTACTGTTGGAGCAGCCAACAATTGACCACCAGTTAGACAGAACAGTGTCTGTTGCAAATGGTCAGAGCATGCACCACCTTATTTACCTCAGAAAGGAAAAGAGAATAAAAATTGAAAAAACTTGAGAATGAGAGAGAGGATTACAAGAGGAAATGGGGCAAGGGAAAGATAGACAAGGAGAGAGAGAAGCACTAGTATTAAGATGACAGGGAAAGGTAAGAGAGACACATCCTCAGACTTAAAAGAATAGCAACAACAACAACTTACATCCTGAAAAAAACCTTTAACTTAGACAAATATCCTGCAGTATGAATATTATTGTTTCATCTGCTGCCTAGGTACTATAAAAGACCTTATTTATAGTGTTTGATTCCTGTTCATTATCCATGATTCCAGCTTTCACGCTTTGTTTACCGTCCAAATCAATTTTGCTAGAATAATCACTGGCTTTTCCCACCATGGAGCAACTTTTAAAGATTTCTTTTTCTACTTAAAAGCTGCCTATTTTATTGAAAGCAATATAAATTATCAAGTACCAAAAGCAAACTCAAAAATCACTGCTAAAATTCTTTTAAATATTGTCCAACTTTATTTTGGTATTTGTATCCTTTGTGGTTCTTTTAGTGTGCTAATTGCATTCATCACAATAGGTTTATTCTCCACACAAGCTTTCTCTCAGTTTTTCATCTAACTTCATTGACATATCCTTTTGTTTTATTTTCCTCATATGCTTGTCTGACTCCAATGACTACACAGTTTGCTTGAAATGTGGTTTTGAGTTCTGCATTTTAAATATTCTCTGGGTAACAGGGAAATCTGAAATGGTGATGACCAAGTGGTATTATCATTTGACTATTAATCCAGAGACCCAGATAATCCTCTGGGGATCCATGTTGGAATCCTGCTGTGACTGATGGTGGAATTTGAATTCAATGCATTATCTGGAAGTAAGAGTCATGGTGACCATGAAGTTGATGTTGATTGTTGGAAAAGGCCACCTAGTTTTCTAATGTACTTTAGAGAAGGAAAATGCTGTCCTTACCTGTTCTGGCCTATTTTTTACTCCAGACCTGTAGCAATATAGTTGCCTCTTTACTGACCTCTGGGTATTAGGGATAGGGAATAGATGCTGGTCTCATGAGCAATGCCCAAATCCCATGAATGAATAAAAAAAAATTTTCTCTATTAGCAAGTTTTGAGAAGATTTGTAGCTCAGGTTAAGGTTCTTGGTACATGTTTGCTTGCTGAGCTGGATGGTTCCTTTTCAGACGTTTCATCACCATACTAGGTAACATCTTTAGTGAGCCTCCGGATGAAGCAGCACTGGTATTTCCTGTGTCTGTTTCTGTGTTCGGGTTTCCTTGGGTTGGTGATGTCATTTCCTGTGATGATGTCATTTCCTATTGTGGTGCCATTTCCTGTTGTTTTTCTCTGGGGGTGGTATATGGAATCCAAGTCAATGTGTTTGTTGATAGAGTTCGGTTGGATGGCCATGCTTCTAGTTCTCATGCGTGTCTCTATTTTGCTTGTCCTAGGATGAATGTGTTGTCCCAGTCAAAGTGGTGCCTTTCCTTATCTGTCTGTAAGGGTACTAGTGAGAGATGGTCATGTCGTTTTGTGGCTAGTTGATGTTCGTGTATCCCGGTGGCTAGTTTTCTGCCTGTTTGTCCGATGTAGTGTTTGTTACAGTTCTTGCACGGTATTTTGTAAATGACATTAGTTTTGCTTGTTGTCTATATAGGGTCTTTCAAAAGGAATGGGTATCCAATGAATACAGTCCACCGATTTCTCAGCAACAAACCCCAAAAAGCAGACAAAACACGTCCAGAAACCCTAGCCCACTCTCCCCTACATCAAAGACATCTTGGAAATGACTGCCACACTACTCAGATCTCTTGGCATCATGGTAGCCCACAAACCCACCAACACACTAAAACAGCAGTTAATGAAAGACCCGATACAGACAACAAGCAAAACTAATGTCAAACTAAAACAAGAAAATGGCTTCATGATAGGAAATGATGTTACCACAGGAAATGATATCACCAACCCAAGGAAATCCAAACATACAAATAGAAAGCAGGAAACACCAGCGGTGTTTCGACCATAGGTTCACTGAAGATGTTACCTAGTATGGTGACGAAATGTCTGAAAAGGAACCTTCCAGCTCAGCGAGCATCCACATTTCCTTTATTTTCCTGAAGTTCAACTCCACATTTAAAATGCTCCCAATTTGGTGTATTATTGTAGCTGATTATTTTCTTTCACAAATGCAAAGAAATAAACACTATTACTGAAGAGTTAGTCAGTAGTATATACGGTTATCAAATACAAAGGTATTGCTGTGCCTGATTGTAATTAAAACAATACACATTTGGTTTAGTATTAGTGAGGATTTTGATTAACTTCTATGGATAATGGAATCTGGTAACAGCAGAATGTTTATTCTAGGGAACATATTGATTCAGAATTGTAACAATCATATTTCAACTGAATTCCATAATTATGAATTAATTTGCTATTTCCTTATAGCAATGCCTGTACTTTTCAAAAAAGGACTACAGAATGTTGAAGCAGAAGAGGATAGTACTGCTACTCTACACTGTGAAGTTACGAAACCTAATGCCTTAATTAAATGGAGGAAAGGATCAGTAGTAATTCAATCCAGTGACAAGTACAAACTAAAGCAAGAAGATTCAAATATTAAACTGCTTATTCAAAAACTGAAGCCAGAAGATGCTGGTGAATATACCTGTGACTCTGGAGATCATCAGACCACTGCATCATTAACAGTAAAGGGTATGGAAAGAAAATCTTAATGATTGTTGATTTACATCAAACATTGTATCCATGGAGCTGATCATCATTTCTATCTTAAATTCAAAAGATCATTCCCCCAAGTATTTTGTGCTTATATAGAGGTATTAGTATGAAGAGTATTGTTAAAAATATTCTGTGAGATGTATATCTGTGTGATATTTTTGGAGTCCCTTCAACTAACCATTTTACCAAAGCCTACACCAATGTCACTTCGGTCAGTCATTGAATTACAGGTCATTTTGCTGTTACGTGTGTTCCGTTAATGCAAGGTCGCCGTCATGCGATTGACAAATTGAGAACACTGTTTCTAAAGTGCGAATGTTTAAAACATGTGTTGGCTGTAATGTGCTTGTCAACACTTTAAGCACTGTTTCTACAGTGAAACTTTTTTATGATATGGGGTTGCACAAGAGTGCAATCATCGCGTTATAGAAGAACTATCAGTACTGGAAATAACATGGCAGCAGATCACCAGTTTCTGCCAACAAGCTTCTGGAGTAAAGAATAAAGGCGTTCCGGTTTCTTATTTTTAGAAACATGGAAGATAGGAGCAGGAGGAAATCATTTGGCCCTTTGAGTCTGCTCCACCATTCATTATGATCATGGCTGATCATCCAACTCAAGAGCCTAATCCTGCTTTCACCCCATAACCTTTGATCCCATTTGCCCCAAGTGCTATATCCAGCCACCCCTTGAATATATTTGCCATCAACTACTCCCTGTAGTAATGAGTTCCACAAGCTCGCTACTCATCTCCATCCTAAATGGTCCACCACAAATTGTCAGACTGTGACCCCTGGTTCTGGACACAGCACCATCGGGAACATCCTCTCTGCATCTACCCTGTCTAATCCTGTTAGAATTTTCTCTAAGTCTTTGTGAGATTCCCCCCTCATTTGTCTGAACTCCAGCAAAAACAATCCTAACCTAGTCAATCTCTCCTGTTATCATGCAGCGATTGATACCCCTCTGATATTTAAAATTGAAACACTCAGGGAGGATAACCTCACCTCATAATCTTCGTCAATTTCTGGTGTCCAAAATGCCTTTCTCTGTCAAATTCTTGAGTCAGGAATATAACTAAGAATGATGTGTACCTTTAGGTGATGTTTAATCGGAGCTTAAAGATTTCTGTGAGAACCCGATACTTACTGTTCTGATGACAGTTGGCTCTCTGCTGATTTTCAAAAATCCTGATTTTATATACCCCCCCCCTCCACAGTGACACATTTAAATTCTTATAATTTGATTGGCTTCCAGGTATCAAAACAATCCGTTTTAAATTCAATCGGTCCTTAGTCTCCAATTATCTTTTTCAATTAATTGTCTGAATTTAAACTGTTGTGTGAGTAAAAATGCTACATGGGCCTGCTAATCTTTGACACACTTATTTCAGTTTTGGTGCTTTCTACACAATGGTTGCAAACTTCCAAGCACGAACAAAGCATAATCCCTTAAAGGCACGACACACTGCTTTTCAATTCATTTTACAATTTTACCATTTTTATGTACCATCTTCTTGCCACTCCTCATATGTCAGTCCTGCCATCCCCGGAGTCAGCCTGATAACTCTTTGTTGCACTTGCTTGAGAGCAAGAGCGTCCTTTCTCATAAAAGGAGACCAAAACTGCACACAATATTCTGGGTGTGATCTCACAAAGGTCCTGTATAACTGCAACAAACGTCCCTGCTCCTGTAGGCGAAACCTCTCACAATGAAGGCCAATATGCCATTTGCCTTCTTTACCTCTTGCTCCAAGTGCATGCTCACCTTCAGGACACCCAGGTCCCATTGCATACTCCCCTCTCCAACTTACCAGCCTTTCAGGCCGTAATCTGCCTTGTTTTAGCTTCCAAAGAAATAACCTCATATTTATCCAAAGTATACTGCATCTACCATTGATTTGCCCATTCACTGAACATGTCTAGATCATGTTGAAGGATCTTTGCATCCTCGTCATAGTTCACCTTCCTACCCAGCTTCGTATCATTTACAAACTTTGAGATGTTACGTTTTGATCCCTCATCCAAATCGTTCATATATATTGTGAATAGCTGGGGCCAAAGCATCAATTCCTATAGCACCCCACTAGTTATTACCTGCCAATTTGAAAAGGACCCATTAATATTTACTCTTTTTGGTTTCTCTCTATCAAACTGTGTTCTATCCATCTCAAAACAGTTCCCCTAATCCATTGTGCATTAATCTTGCAAAATAATTTCTTATGTGAGATTTTGTCAAACATTTTCTGCAAGTCCTAATATACCACATCGACTAGTTCCCCATTGTCAACTCTACTAGTTACATCTTTATAGAATTCCAACAGATTTGTGAAGCATGATTCCCCCTTCATAAATCCATGCTGTCTCTGTCTGATCCTGCCAATGCTTTGAGTAAAAAGTGAGGTCTGCAGATGCTGGAGATCAGAGCTGAAAATGTGTTCCTGGTTAAAGCGCAGCCTTCCTGATGAAGGGCTTGTGCCCGAAACATCGAATTTCCTGTTCCTTGGATGCTGCCTGACCTGCTGCGCTTTAACCAGGAACACATTTTCAGCTCTGATCTCCAGCATCTGCAGACCTCACTTTTCCCCAAGACGGGAATTGAACCGGAGTCCCTGGCGCTTTGAGGCAGCAGTACTAACTACTGAGCCACCATGCCATCCCACTAAATGCTCCACTTTATAGTGGAGCATTTAGAAAGCATTGGCAGGGCTGAAAATGTGTTCCTGGTTAAAGCGCAGCCTTCCTGATGAAGGGCTTGTGCCCGAAACGTCGAATTTCCTGTTCCTTGGATGCTGCCTGACCTGCTGCGCTTTAACCAGGAACACATTTTCAGCCCTGCCAATGCTTTCTAAATGCTCCACTATAAAGTGGAGCATTTAGTGGGATGGCATGGTGGCTCAGTGGTTAGTACTGCTGCCTCAAAGCGCCAGGGACTCCGGTTCAATTCCCGTCTTGGGCAACTGTCTGAGTGGAGGTTGCACATTCTCCCAGTGTCTGCCTGGGTTTCCTCCAGGTGCTTTGGTTTCGTCCCACAATCCAAAGATGTGCAGGTCAGGTGAATTGGCCATGCTAAAGTGCCCGTAGTGTTAGGTGCATTAGTCAGTGTGAATGTAGGGGAATGGGTCTAGGTGGGTTGCTCTTCGGACAGTCGGTATGGACTTGTTGGGTCGAAGGGCCTGTTTCCACACTGTAGGAAATCTAATCTAATCCTTGTTAATGGAGTTGAGAATTTTCCACACTATCAATATTAGGCTATTGGTCTAAAATTCTTTCCCTATCTCTCTTCTTGAATATTGGAGTGACATTAGCTGCCCTCCAATCTGCAGCGACTGTACCAGAGTCTATATCATTCACTTCTATTTTAAGCAGCATTGCATGGGTTTAGCTTCTCTTCTGAAATGTCCCAGTTAGGTGTCCAGTACCCAGATTATATGCATGTTTCTTGGAGTGGGTTTTGAACTTGCAACTTTCAGACTCAGGCAAAACTTAATTATTTGCTTTTTCATTTGTCTCTTTACTGTAAACATTTAAGTGTGACATTGGTATAGGGCTGATAAAATGTTAACACTATATTGTTAAACTCATACAATTGCTATATTAGATTGGAAGTTGGCTTGGTTGGAATTTATGGTCATTCATGCATCAGTTCTTGAGAAAATTAAGTATTCAGAAATTGAATTACTGTTTCCCTTAGCTCTGCCTGCACTTTTCAAACAAGAACTGCAGAACACAGAAGCTGAAGAGAATAGTTCTGTCATTCTGTGCTGTGAGATCACTAAACCTGATGTTCCGGTTGAATGGAGGAAGGGATCTACAGTACTTCATCCAAGTGACAAGTATGCCATGATGAAACAAGGTTCCTCCATTGAACTTCTTATTCGCAATATAAGTCCTGATGATGGAGGGGAGTATACCTGTGATTCTGGAGATCAGCAGACTACAGCCTCTTTGAAAGTCAAGGGTATGGCAGTCATTCCTACTGATCATAGTCAGATTCTCATGAATTTTTATTTTATAAGATGTCACGTGAAGCTCATTTTCTCATTCTGATGTTCATTATTTTATTAAGTTCCTGGACAACTTCCTGGAATGTTTTCTCAGAATAATACTGAATCATCATTTCCACCTTTCTGCAAAATACAGTACTTCTTGATTAACTGTGAATCGCAACTTTTATAAGCAACATTATTCAATCAGTCCAGTATAAGCTTTAACTTGCGTAGATTCATCTCTCTTTCATAAAGATCAATAGATGGTATTTGTTGATACAAAAACAGAGATTGCTGGAGAAACTCAACAGGTCTGGCAAGATCTGTGAGAAGAAAGCAGAATTAACATTTCATACTATGAGTGACTCTTCATACTATTGAGTTTCTCCAGCAATTTCTGTTTTTGTTTCAGATCTCCAGGATTTGTAGTTCCTTAATTTATTTTAGCACTTACTGATACCTCTGTCATACTTTATCATCACCTACAAATTGATAATCCTTTTCTTATTTGCAAACTATTGTTTCTTCTGACGTGTTTTCAAAACTATTTTTCCCTCAGTTTGATTCCACTCAAATGATTTAATTTTCTCAAATTTTCCTTTTATTTTCTTCAACAATGATCTTGCAGCCACAGTATTTATATGGCTAGCTCAATTTAGTTTCTGGTCAATGGTAACAACCCCAGGATGTTGATAGTGAGGGATACTAATGCCCTTGAATGTCCAACCACAATGTTTAGATTTTATCTTGTTGGAGATGGTCATGATTTAGGCGGCACTTGTATGGCTTGAATGTAACTTGTCATATGTCAACCCAAACTGCAATATTATCCAGGCCTTGTTGCATTTAGATATGAATTGCTTCAGTATCTGCGAAATTGTGAATGGTGCTGAACATCATGCAATCAATAATGAATATCACCATTTCTGACCTTATAATGGAGGGTAGGTGATTGATGAACTCGCTGAAGATAGGACCATTTACCTTGAGGAACTCATGTAGAGCTGTCTTAGATCTAAAATGACTGACCTCCAAGCACTACAACCAGTTTCATTTATGCCAGTTATAACTAACTACTGGAGAGTTTTCCCCTAATATCCAATGATTCCAGTTTTGCCAATGTTCCTAAATTCCATAAGGAGTCAAATGTGGTACTGACGTCAAGTGCACTGAGGTCTTTTCGCTGGGGTGGAGGAGTCCAAAACTGGAGGCCATAGGCTTAAGGTGAGGGGGGAAAGACTTAAAAGGGACCTAAGGGGCAACGTTTTCACACAGACTGTGATCCGTGTAGGGAATGAGCTGCCAGAGGAAGTGGTGGAGGCTTGTACAATTACAACATTTAAAAGTCATCTGATTGAGTATATGAATAGGAAGGGTTTGGAGGGGTATAGGCCAAGTGCTGGCAAATGGGACTTGATTAATTTAGGATATCTGGTTGGCATGGATAAGTTGGATTGAAGGGTCTGTTTCTGTGATATACATCTCTATGACTCTCGCCTTATGTGTAGAATTCAGTTCTTTTATCCCCATGTTTGAACAAAGGCTATCATGAGGTCAGGAGCTGAATGACCTGGCAGGACTCAGACTGAGTATTATGAAGCAAGTGCTGTTTCTTCACACTGTTAATTACACCTCCGTCACTTTAGTGATAATCACGAGTGGACTGATGTGGTGGTAATTGGCCAGATTGGATTTAACCTATGTTTTATGTACAGGATATAGCTTGGCAATGTTCCACATTGTCAGTATGTGCCAATGTTATATCTGTACCAGAACAGCTTGGCTAGAGACTGGATTAGATTAGATTCCCTACAGTGTGGAAACAGGCCCTTCGGCCCAAAAGTCTACACCGACCCTCTGAAGAACAACCCACCCAGACCCATTTCCCTACACCTAACACTATGGACAATTTAGCATGACCAATTCACCTAACCTGCACATCTTTGGACTGTGGGAAAAAACCGGAGCACCCAGAGAAAACCCACGCAAACACGGGGAGGATGTGCAAACTCACACAGACTGTCGCCCGAGGAGGACATTGAACCTGGGTCCCTGGCGCTGTGAGGCAGCAGTGCTAACCACTGAGCCCCATGAGATGTTGCAAGTTCTCAAGGGCACTACTGCAACACTATTGCCCGAATGTTGTCAGGGTCCATAACCTTTGAAGTATTCAATGTTTCCAGCTGTTCCTTGATATCATGTGGAATAAATCGACTTGGCCTAAGACTGTGATGCTACATGTCTCTGGAAGAATCTGAGATGGATCATCCACGCAGTGTGAAGATTGTTGCAAATTGGTCAGCCTTAGCTTTACACATTGTGCTCAACTCCCTCATTATTGTTGGTAGGTATATTTGTGGAGCCTCCTCCTTGAGTTGTCTAATTGTTTTCTACCATTCACACTGAATATGACAGGACTGCAGAGCTTAGATCAAATCTACTGTTTGTGGTTCACAGCTCTATCACTTGCTGCTTTATGATGTTTGGCTTCTTAAGGTTCACAGCTGGTGGTAATCATGCAGCAGATTTTGGAAGTTCAAACCGGTTCAAGTCAACTTGCCTCTAGCAAGAAGACACTTGCCCTGTTTGAGCTGATGCTGTGAAAGGTAATATATTTCATAGTCAATGTTGAGGTCTCCCAGAGCAACTCACTACTGACTGTATACCACTGTCTCACCATTTCTGCTGAGTTTGTCCTGCTGGAATCAGAGGACATATCCAAAATGTTTGGGGCATTTTGTATAAGGTATGATACCAGATCATGAGTTAGTCTGTCACCATAGACTTCCATCCATGGAGTCTCACCTGTGGCAAGGAGTGCTGCTGGTCGCTCTATATTTAGCACTTATACAGATATACTTGAAACATATGAACATTAACATCAGGAACATTTAAGCAGAGGTAAAGAGGGACCTACAAGCCTTTTTCATCCATGCCACAGAAGTACCTTCTATACGTTTTATCCTTTTTCTCCCTCCCATCCCTAGTTTCACAGCTGTAATGGTGGAAGCTGCTCATTTGTTGGGGGGCTCCTGTGTGAAGACAGGCCTGATGTGCCAAGTGTCTTCTTGCTAGAGGCAAGTTGACTTTAACCGGTTTGAACTTCCAAAAGTTGGAGGGGAGCGGGCAGACCGGAGATGGAGGGCCTGACCGTCCCTGCAATGTCCTGAGTGGCAAGTGCAGTCGGGCTGATGTGTGATTCTGCCTCTGGTTGGGCATCTCCTGGCACCCCTCCCTCTCATTCTGAGGAGAGGATACCTGGACTGGGACAAGGTTTCCTACTCCCACTGTCACCATGTCTTTGAGGATCAAATAGTTGGGCAATGGAACATAAGTGTGTATGCTCCAGCCACCCCTAAGGTACTGGGCTTGGCCCCTTATACTACCACCAACTATCCATGGAGGCACACATATAGTCACAGGAATTTCTGCATTGATGCAGCTTCTGGCTAATGAGAACCATTGTGCCCCATATGCCTGTCTGCCACTGCTGCTCCTACCTGTGCATTTTCATTAAGTTCCAGATTGCCAATACCATAGCATCATGTCTTGCTGGGCTAAGCAGATACCTGGACTGTGGCAATCCTCCTCGTGCGAACTGCCTAGTCTGTTTTTTCCTTGGCAACATGAAGAAAAGTCTGATTGTGTATTCACACTTCCTGTGTCTGCAGTCTCCCCCAGAGTGTCAGTATCTTGGTTGGTGGCATGTGTAGGAGGCAGCCTTGTCAGTAATTCCTTTGAGGTCTCGGTTCTATTGTCCTCAGATCCAGGAGTATAGTTTTATTGAGTTAGGTGCTACTGTGCATAGGTTGTGGGGAGGCTAGTGAAACCTGCAAGACAAAAGAGTGAGGAGGAGTCCAGCCAATGGTTAGATGTCTTGTGCACTGATTGAAGTAACAATAGGGTTAATGTAAGATTTGCTTTGGAACTAAGAATGGTACTTACTCATTTGATAGGGCATGGATGTTTTGCCATCACCGTGGAAGCAGTCCTGGGTTTCTGCTGTAAGGGCCAGAACTCTCTTCTCATAGAGGCTACCCCTCCACCCGTACAGTCTGTCTCTGTCCTCTTATGGGTTGTCTTCCCTTATAATGAGAAAAATGGATGTATGAGTAATACTGAAGTATAAGGTACAGCTGTTAGAGCTTGTGCATATGGGCTGAACACAGAACATAGAACAGTACAGCACATGAAAGGGTCCTTCGGCCCTTGATGTTGTGCCGACCATTAAGCTAAGTTAAATTAATCCCTTCTGCCTGTTCTTGGTCCACATCTCCATTCCTTGCATATTCATGTTCGTATATAAAAGTCTCTCAAATGCTCCTATCATGCCTGCCTCCATCACCACTCCTGGCAGCGCATTGTAGACTCCTAACATTCCCTGGAAAAAAAAACTTGCC
Source organism: Hemiscyllium ocellatum (assembly GCF_020745735.1). Lineage (NCBI taxonomy): Eukaryota > Metazoa > Chordata > Chondrichthyes > Orectolobiformes > Hemiscylliidae > Hemiscyllium > Hemiscyllium ocellatum. The sequence continues at coordinate 124,882,864 of NC_083405.1, forward strand.
CCTCACATCTCCTTTGAAATTTTAGCTGAAATGCATGCCCCCTGGTATTAGACGTTTCAAATCTGGGGAAAAAGATTCTGACAGTCAACCCTGTCTATGCATCTCATAATTTTATAAAGTCAGAAGTCACATGACACAGGTAATAGTCCAACAGGTTTATTTTAAATCACTTCCTTTATTCCTCAATGGACAAATCAGATGGGCAAGGGAGAGTGCACCAGGGATTGTTCCTTAATGCAGTCAACTGTACATCCTGTCCAGGAACAATATATTTTACATATAACAATGTGTAATGAGATGGGATTACTAAGAAATATCATAGTTAAGTATCCTCTAGGGGGTAGCAATTACAAGATGGTAGAAGTTCAAATTCAGTTTCAGGGAGAAAAGTGCAGGTCTGAAATTAGTGTGTTCAACTTAATTAAGGGCAATTACAGAGATATGAAGAGAGAGTTATCTACAGTGGTTGGAGATATGGACTAAGGGGAAAATAAGTGACTGCCTAGTGGTGACAATTTGAGCAGATAATTTCAGAGCATTTCATAGTGCTCAGTAAAAATTTATTGCAGTCAAAATGAAGGACTCTGCCAACTTTGTACCACCTGTGATTAACAAAACGAGTCAAGGAGCTTATTCAATCAAGAACAAAGGCATACAAAGTGACAAAACTAATGGTAGGCCAGAGGATTGAGATTTTTTTGGAACCAGCAAAGGATGACTAAGAAACTAATAAAGAAGGAAAAACTTTATTATGAATGTAACTTGGCAAGAAATATGAAAACAAACTGCAAGAGCTTCTATTTGTATATAAAAAGAAAGATGTCACCCTTAGTGGATGCAACTGAGGAATTATGCACATGGAAGAGAGAAACAGCAGATAATTCAAAATAAGATTTTGCGTTGGTCTTATACTGGAGGACCACTATAAATATCTCAAGGATAGCAAGTAAATAAGGTGCTCATGAGAGGAAAGATCTTGTAACTGTCTCTATGCTGAAGGACAAAATATTTGACAAACTAATTAGGAGTATAAAGTTAAAAATCACACAACACCAGGTTATAGTCCAACAGGTTTAATTGGAAGCACGCTACCTTTCGGAGCGACGCTCCTTCATCAGGTGATAGTCACTATCACCTGATGAAGGAAGGTCGTTCCGAAAGCCAGTGAGCTTCCAATTAAACCTGTTGGACTATAACAGGTGTTATGTGATTTTTAACTTTGTACACCCCAGTCCAACACCGGCATCTCCAAATCATAATTAGGAGTATAGGCAGACAAGTTGCCAGCACCTGATGGCCTTCATCCAAGAGCTTTAAAGGAAGTAGCTGTAATGGTAATGGAGGCATTGGTTGAAACATTTCCAGAACTTTCTGGTTTCTGGGAGAGTTTCAACAGTTTGGAAAATTCCTACTGTGAGACCGCTATTCAAGAAGGAAAGGAAACAGATATTAAAACACTATAGGCAGTTAGCCTAATATCTATCATTGTGGAATAGAGTCAGTACATTTCAAAAATCCGAATACAATCAAACAGAGTCAACATAATTTTGTGAAAGGGAAATTGTTAGACAAATTGCTAGAGTACTTGAGGATATAGGAAGCAGATTTGATAAAGGGGAATTGAAAGATGTAGTGTATTTGGATTTTCTGAAGTCATTCAGTAAGCTGCCAGATAAAAAAGGACAACATCGACGCTCACAGTATTGGGGGACAATGTATTAGCATGGATTGAAGGTTTATTAACATATAGGCAAAGGGTCTGGATTAGTGCGTCTTCTTCAGATTCAAAAGCTTTACCTACAGAATGCCTCAAAGATCAATCCTTGGGTCTCAATTATTTATTTTTTGTAAATGATTTGAAGGGGAGAGCATAGTGTAATGTATTTAAATGTGCTGATGATACAAAAATAGGCGGAAGGGCATATTGTAATGAGAACATAACCTATCTATATATCCCCTTGTAGATTTCTTGTGTGAATGAGAAAAAGAAACTTGGCAGATGGATCTGCTCACCGAGCTGGAAGTTTTAGCTGCAAACGTTTCGTTCCCTGGCTAGGGAACATCATCAGTGCTGTTGGAGCCTCGTGTGAAGCGCTGCTTTGATGTTTCTTCCGGTATTTATATTGGTTTGTTCTTGCCGCTTCCGGGTGTCAGTTTCAGCTGCAGTGATTTGTATGTGGGGTCCAGGCCGATGTGTCTGTTGATGGATGTTCTTGCCGTTTCCGGGTGTCAGTTTCAGCTGTAGTGGTTTGTATATGGTGTCCAGGTCAATGTGTCTGTTGATGGAGTTTGGGGATGAATGCCATGCTTCTAGGAATTCTCTGGCTGTTCTCTGTCTGGCTTGTCCTATGATAGTGGTGTTCTCCCAGTCAAATTCATGTTGCTGGTTGTCTGAGTGTATGGCTACTAGAGATAGCTGGTCGTGTCGTTTTGTGGCTAGCTGATGTTCATGGATGCGGATTGTTAGCTGTCTTCCTGTTTGTCCTATATAGTGTTTTGTGCAGTCCTTGCATGGTATTTTGTAAACTACGTTAGGTGAGGACATGCCACAACCAAAAGGATTAGCCACTCTACCATACGTCAGGAGCGTCTCAGAACTGACAGCCAGACTACTGCGACCCTTAGGACTCATAACAGCACACAAGCCAACATCCACGCTCAGACAACAACTCACTAGAACAAAGGACCCAATACCCAGCATGAGCCAAACTAACGTAGTTTACAAAATACCATGCAAGGACTGCACAAAACACTATATAGGACAAACAGGAAGACAGCTAACAATCCGCATCCATGAACATCAGCTAGCCACAAAACGACACGACCAGCTATCTCTAATAGCCATACACTCAGACAACCAGCAACATGAATTTGACTGGGAGAACACCACTATCATAGGACAAGCCAGACAGAGAACAGCCAGAGAATTCCTAGAAGCATGGCATTCATCCCCAAACTCCATCAACAGACACATTGACCTGGACACCATATACAAACCACTACAGCTGAAACTGACACCCGGAAACGGCAAGAACATCCATCAACAGACACATCGGCCTGGACCCCACATACAAATCACTGCAGCTGAAACTGACACCCGGAAGCGGCAAGAACAAACCAATATAAATACCGGAAGAAACATCAAAGCAGCGCTTCACACGAGGCTCCAACAGCACTGATGATGTTCCCTAGCCAGGGAACGAAACGTTTGCAGCAAAAACTTCCAGCTCGGCGAGCAGAACCACAACAACGGATACCCAAGCTACAAATCTTCAATCAGATTTGGCAGATGGAGGTTAATACAAGGAAGTGTGAGTACATGCACTTTAGTTGAAAGAACCAAATAGCACATTACTTTTAAATGGAGAAAAACTCAAAGAAACATTCTCTGCAGAAGGAACTAGGTATTCTTATGCTTGCAAGACCAATCATTAGCATGGTGTAGTCCAAGCCAAGATGGCAGCAGAGTAACAGGACTGCATACGGGCTCTTCCCTGGGCTCATCTGCTTCCGAATGCTTTCTTTCATTTCTTCCATTTTACTTCTGCTCTTTTTCTTTCGTTTTTTTTCCTTTCTTTGGTGCCTTTTGCGGTGTGTTGATCGGCAAGATCAGTGTGGCAACTAGAGACCGTGCATGGAATAAGTGGCTACTTGTGCGGATGCAGCTCCTCATGGAGACTGGAGGCTGCAGAGACATTCTTCCATTGTTCGGAGCAGGTGGCAAAGCTCCTTCAGTGATAGGAGACAGCAGCTACAGCAAACATTTCAAGATGGCACCTCCAGCAAGGTGACATAGAGTCATTGAGCCATAGAGATGAACAGCATGGAAACAGACCCTTTGGTCCAAACCGTCCGTGCAGACCGGATATCCCAACCCAATCTAGTCCCAACTGCCAGCACCCGGCCCATATCCCTCCAAACCCTTCCTATTCATATACCCATCCAACTGCCTCTTAAATTGTGCAGTTGTACCAGCCTCCAACACATCCTCTGGCAGCTCATTCCATACACGTACCCCCTCTGCGTAAAAAAGTTGCCCCTTAGGTTTCTTTTATATCTTTCCCCTCTCACCCTAAACCTATGCCCTCAAGTTCTGAACTCCCCGACCCCAGAGAAAAGACTTTGCCTATTTGTTCTATCCATGCCCCTCATAATTTTGTAAGCCTCTATAAGGTCACCCCTCAGCCTCCAATGCTCCAGGGAAAACAGCCCCAGCATGTTCAGCCTCTCCCTGTAGCTCAGATCCTCCAACCCTGGCAACATCCTTGTAAATCTTTTCTGAACCCTTTCAAGTTTCACAACATCTTTCTGATAGGAAAGAGACCAGAATTGCATGCAATATTCCAACAGTGGCCTAACCAATGCCCTGTACAGCTGCAACATGACCTCCCAACCCCTGTACTCAATAGTCTGACCAACAAAGGAAAACATACCAAACACCTTCTTCACCATCCTACCTACCTGCGACTCCACTTTCAAGGAGCTATGAACCTGCATTCCAAGGTCTCTTTGTTCAGCAACACTCTGTAGTACCTTACCATTAAGTGTATAAGTCCTGCTAAGATTTGCTTTCCCAAATTGCAGCACCTCACATTTATCTGAATTAAACTCCATCTGCCACTTCTCAGCCCATTGGCTCATCTGGTCCAGATCCTGTTGTAATCTGAGGTAACCCTCTTCGCTGTCCACTACACCTCCAATTTTGGTGTCATCTGCAAACTTACTAACTGTACCTCTTATGCTCGCATCCAAATCATTTATGTAAATGACAAAAAATAGAGGGCCCAGCACCGATCCTTGAGGCACTCCACTGGTCACAGGCCTCCAGTCTGTAAAACAACCCTCCACTACCATCCTCTGTCTTCTACCTTTGAACCAGTTCTGTATCCAAATGGCTAGTTCTCCTTGTATTCCATTAGATCGAACCTTGCTAATCAGTCTCCCATGGGGAACCTTGTTGAATGCCTTACTGAAGTACGTATAGATCACATCTACTGCTCTGCCCTCATCAATCTTCTTTGTTACTTCTTCAAAAAACTCAATCAAGTTTGTGAGATATGATTTCCCACGCACAAAGCCATATTGCCTATCCCTCAAGAGTCCTTGCCTTTCCAAATACATGTACATCCTGTCCCTCAGGATTCTCTCCAACAACTTGCCCACCACCGAGGTCAGGCTCACCGGTCTATAGTTCCCTGGCTTGTCTTTACTGCCCTTCTTAAACAGTGGCACCACGTTTGCCAACCTCCAGTCTTCCGGCCCCTCACCTGTGACTATCGATGATACAGATATCTCAGCAAGAGGCCCAGCAATCACTTCTCTAGCTTCCCACTGAGTTCTCGGGTACACATGATCAGGTCCTAGGGATTTATCCACCTTTAATCGTTTCAGGACACCCAGCACTTCCTCCTCTGTAATCTGGACATTTTGTAAGATGTCACCATCTATTTCCCTACAATCTTTATCTTCCATATCCTTTTCTACAGTAAATACTGATGCAAAATATTCATTTAGTATCTCTCCATTTTCTGTGCCTCCATACAAAAGCCGCCTTGCTCATCTTTGAGGGGCCGTATTCTCTCTCTAGTTACCCTTTAGTCCTTAATATATTTGTAAAAACCCTTTGGATTCTCCTTAATTCTATTTGCCAAAGCTATCTCATCTTGGAAGAAAGCAGCTGGAGCAGGTCTCTTGGTGAGATGGCTGCAGCAGGCGAGACCGACAGCCAGGCCAGGGCCCCATGGTTGCGGTACGCCCAGAGTAGGGACCCCTGACATTGGCAAGGTGCAGCAGCAGCAACATGGTATGCCCAAAGCCAGGACTCCTGGTATCATCGAGGTGGCAGCTGAGCTGGAGATTCCTCATTGCAGTGGACTCAACACAGGACCCAGCATTGGCATCAGTCAGTTTGGCCCAGCAGTGAAGAGATGGTGCCTAAGGAGTGGTGACTCCTACATTGGAGAGTTCAATGCAGACGATGGTGAGGTGATGAAGGAGTGGTAGCGGCACAGGTATTGCTGGTGACCTGGCTCAGGACTCTCTTTCAGTTATATCTTTTATCCTGTTTATTCTTAAGTTACTCAAACAGTTGGGGTGACTGTTGAAGTTTTTCACTGTATTTACTGCATTATTCACTGTAAAATGCAAGTGACAAGAAATAAATCATACATTCATTCAGTAAGTAATTAGGAAGACAAATGGAAATTCGGCCTTTATGGCTATGGCTATGGCTATAACTATGGAGTTTCAAAAGAGGGAAGTCCTGTTACATCTGTTCATGCTGTTGGTGACGTTGCACCTGGAGTACTACTTACGGTTCTGGTCCCCATATTTAAGAAATAATGTATCAGCATCAGAGGCAATTCAAAAGAGATTCATAAGGCTGATCCCTGAGATGGGCTGAGTCCTGAAGAAGGGCTCATGCCCGAAACATCGATTCTCTTGCTTCTTGGATGCTGCCTGGCCTGCTGTGCTTTTCCAGCAACACATTTTCAGCTCTGATCCCTGAGATGAACAGGTTCACTTATGCAGAATGATTCAGCAGCGTAGGGTTTTATTCATTGGAGTTTAGAAGAATGAGGGGTGATCTTGTTGAACCATACAAGATTCTGAGACAGCTTGACAAGGTAGATGTTGAGAAGATGTTTCTATTAGTGATGAAATAGTGAACCGGGGACATAGATACAAAGTAAAGGGCACTCATTTAAAATTGAGATGTGAAGGTATTTCTTCCCCCAGAAGATAGCGAATGTCTACTCCAGAGAGTTGTGAAGACTAGATCATTGAAATTACAGCAAACATTTATTTAACTGGCACCTTATGAATTGACATTCTCGATAAATCGGCAAAAACTATACACCTCAAATATTATGTAGTTTATTGTATTATTCTATCCAGGTATTATAGGTTTTTAAATTTATTTACCTCAGTGTAAATATATATGTTGTTCAGTCGAATGGCTACATAAGATACCAACAGTTGATTCAATTTAGTATCAATTTCTCCTCAAATACCACGATCTATCACTACGTATTGTTCAGTTGAAGGGTACGAATTTTTGAGAAGTCTGTCTGCCAATACATTTTAATTCAGGCAAAACTACATTATTATTTAAGTGATGTTTGCTGTAAATAAAGTTTCACTTACTTAGTGTGTGATTTTATATTAAGATGTGAAGATATATGGTAGTAAGTTTGCAGATGACACCAAAGTTGGAGGTGTCATCACCAAAATTGGACAGTGAAGAAGGTTTCCTCAGATACAATGGGATGTTGGTCAGATGGGCCAATGGGCTGTGGAGTGACAGATGAAGGTTAATTTAGATAAATGTGAGGTACTGCTGTTTGGAAATAACATCAGAGCAGCACTTATACACTTTGTGGTAGGGTCCTAGAGAGTGTAGCTGAACATAGTGACTTTGGAGTGTAGGTTCATAGTTCACTGAAAGTGGAGTCGCAGATAGATAAGATAGTGAAGATAGCATTTGGTATGCTTTCCTTTATTGGTCAGAGCATTGAGTATAAGAGTTGAGAGGTCATGTTATGGCTGTGCACGACATTAGTTAGGTCACTTTTGGAATACTGCATTCAATTCTGATCTCCCCGCTATAGGAAAGATGTTGTTAAACTTGAAAAGATTCATTAAAGATTTATAAGGATGTTGCCAAGTTTGGAGGGTTTAAGCTATAGGAAGAGGCAGAATAGGCTGGGAATATTTTCCTGGGGCATCAGAGGCTGAGAGGAAACCTTAGAGAGGTTTATAAAAACATGAGGGGCATGGATAGGGTGAATAGCCAAGGTCTTTTCTCCAGGGTAGGGGAGCCCAAATCTAGAGGCCATAGGTTTAAGGTAAGAGGGGAAAGATTTAAAAGGGACCTAAGGGGCAATTTTTTCACACAGAGGGTGGTGCATGTATGGAAGGAGCTGCCAGAGGAAATGGTGGAGGCTGGTACAATTACAACATTTAAAAGACATCTGGATGGGTATCTAAATGAGACAGGTTTAGAGTGATATCAGCAAAATAAGACTAAAGTAATTTAGGATATCTGGTTAGTATGGATGAGTTGGACAGAAGGGTCTGTTTCCATGTTGTACAGCTCCATGACTGTGTGTGACCCTTGATTATTTGGTATATTCTATTTCTTCGAGGAAATGATCAAGTTGATAGATGAAAGAAGGGCTGTAGATGTCACATGCATGGACTTTAGTAAGGCATTTGATGAGGTTGCCCATGGTAGACTAATGGAGAAAGTTAAGTCATATGGCGTGCAGGGTGTTCTAGCTAGATGGATAAAGAACTGGTTGAGCAACAGGAGACAGAGAGTAGTAGTTGAAGGGAGTTTCTCGAAATGGAGAAAGGTGACCAGTGGTGTTCCGCAGGGGTCAGTGTTGGGGCCACTGTTGTTTGTAATATACATAAATGATCTGGAAAAGGACACTGTTGGTATGATCAGCAAGTTTGCATATGACACAAAGATTGGTGGAGTAGCAGAAAGCATAAGGGGTGTCAGAGAATACAGGAGGATATAGATAGACTTGGAGAGTTGGGCGGAAAAGTGGCAAATGGATTTCTATCCAGACAAATGTGAGGTGATGCATTTAGGCAAGACTAATTCTAGAGCAAATTATACAATGAACAGAAGAGCCTTGCGAAAAGTTGATGGGCAGAGAGATCTGAGTGTGCAGGTCCATTGTACCCTGAAGGTTGCTGCACAGGTGGACAGAGTGGTTAAGAAGGCATTTAATATGCTTGCCTTCATTGGAAAGGGTGTTGAGTATAAGAGCTGGCAAGTCATGTTAACATTGTACAAGACATTGGTTTAGCTGCATTTAGAATACTCTGTACATTTCTGGTTGCCACATTATCAAAAGGATGTGGACGCTTTGGAGAGGCTGCAGAGAAGGTTTACGAGGATGTTGTCTGGTATGGAAGGTGCTAGCTATGAAGAAAGGTTGAATAGGTTAGGTTTATTTTCATTAGAAAAAAGGAGATTGATTGAGGTTTATAAAATCATGAAGGGTACAGACAGGGTGGATAGAGACAAGCTTTTTTGCAGGGTGAAGGATTCCATAACGAGAGGTCATGCTTTCAAGGTGAGAGGTGGAAAATTTAAGGGGGATACACGTGGCAAGTACTTCACAGAGAGGGTGGTGGGCGTTTGGAACGCATTGCCAGCAGAGGTGGTTGAGGCAGGCACGGTAGATTCATTTAAGATGCATCTGGATAAATGCATGAGTAAGTGGGGAGCAGGGGGATACAGATGCTTAGGAATTGATCGACAGGTTTAGACATTACATTTGGATTGACTCAGGCTTGGAGAGCCGAAGGGCCCTGTTTCTGAGCTGTAAATTTTCTTTGTTCTTTGATCTTCTTATCATCACACTCCTGGTCCCATAGGTACCGGATATTAAAAAGTTTACTGTAATTAAAAATATGATAGATTTTTGAAACATTGAGGAGTTGAGGGCTATGATAACATGGGTACGAAGGAGGAATTGAGCCTTGGGCAGATCAACCATGATCTAGTTGAATAGCATGGCAGGCTTGGAGGATCGAATGGCTTAATTCTGCTCCTTTTCTCATGTTCTTGCTATGATCTGCAAACACTCAACAATAGTCAGTAATAGGGGATGCTATACTAGTTATTATCTTTTTATCCGCTTGTCCATCGCTTCATGCACTTTCTAGCTTGATATAACAAGAGTTTAAGACATTGCCTTTGTAATAAAATCATATTTATTTATGTTTTATTGTAGTATGCAACTTGTTACATAATATTAGCTACTGGCTGAACTCGTACAATTGACTACCATGTAAGACTATTTAAGTTGATCTATTTTGAGAATGTCAGAAGCTGTCAGAAAGTTACCTACAAAAGCAGACAGTGGAAAATGGAAGCCAGAGCATGCTGGAAATAATCAGCAGATCAATCAGATCTGGTGGAAAGAAATAATTATAAACTTGCTTGTTAATAACTTTTCATTAAAATGAAAAAGTCATCTACTTGAATGTTGAGTATAATTGTCATACATAATTGAATTGTTGTTGGATCACACTATAAGTTATTTGTTGATGTATTTGTATTTCATATGAAAATAATTATCTTTACAACACAGTTCGTTGTACAGGATGTCAATGTTTTTGGATAAATATTAAAGTTTCCCTGTCCGGATTTATGTGACTATTGATGATCTACCTAATTACAATGTTCAGTGAAAATGAATGGGAATACATTTTTGTTACTCAATGGTTCCTTGAGCTCTTTGCTATGGTAGGATCTGGACCAAAACATCAGCTGATTAAATTCTTTTCTCCTCTAGTTCTCCCTGTGGTTTTCAAGCAAGAACTTAAGAACACAGAAGCTGATGAGGGTGATATGGTCACTTTGTTCTGCGAGATTACCAAACCTGATGCTCCAGTGAAATGGAAGAAAGGCAGTGTGGTACTCCAGTCAGGTGATAAGTATAAAATGAAGCAAGAAGGTTGCTGCATTCAATTGTCTGTATACAATCTAAAACCAGAAGATCAAGGAGAATATACCTGTGATTCCGGGGATCAGAAGACTACTGCATTTCTAAAAGTGAATGGTAGGAGTCACTTCAGTACTATATCATTTAAATCTAGGAAAAAATGTAAGTCACAGTCCTCTGTCTTGAAGCATTTAATGTTGTATGTGCTATTTTGAGATATGTTACTCGAGTCTTATTTCTCCTTGTAGTCAGCCATGTCACACATTATTTCCATTTTTTTTGTCTGTTGTCTTTATATATTAAATTAATTATGGTGATTCAGTAATCCAAAGTAGATTTCTTGATGTTTAAAAAATGTTTAATAACACGATTACTGGAAATAACTGATCTGTATGTTTTAATATTTGTGTCTTTTGAGGATGGATGTTCCTGATTCTTTCAGTAAATACAAAATCTGGGCAAGGATTCAATTAAAGCAAATTACACTGGAATTTGAAAATATATAAAGGTCCTGAAAATGTGCTGAAAATAACAGAAGTCCAGATTCGGTATTGCTAAGAAGCATAGAAGTGTGGGAATTATGCACCAGTCAAGCATTCTGCATTGTTAATGACTTTCATGATCCTTTCTGACAAGACATGGAAGTGATTCTCATGTAAAGATAGTATCCTAAGTAGAATGTTTACTAGTCTTATCTTGTATTGACAAATAATCAATGTGAGAATATTTACTAAAGCAATTATTGAACCTTAACCAAATTAGAGTAGAAATAAGGATGTCCTGTACCACTGGATGGCTGTAATTGGATTTCATCCTTTACAGCAGAATTATTCCAAACATTTAGCTGTACTGTTGCCTAGAAAATTTCATCTAGGCGAATTCAAACCAGGAGAGGTGTGCTGGTCTAAAAGATTGCAATCTTAACATTTCCAAAGATATAGAAATCAATGGTTGCAGAAACAATTTAGTATGACTGATATGTATCATTTGCTTGTTATCAAGTGTACTCACCTGGAGACAAGGATCTGCAGAGTTAGTCCATTCACTGAAATCAACTAGAAAAGAGACTTCCCTTCAATCAGTGGTGGATATGGCAATGTGATAAAGTCACTAATGAATGCCTTACCTATTTGGTTTTAATTTCTGCACTGCAGCTAAGAGAATTTAAATTCTGTTAATAAACATGAAATTAAAAACTAGTCTAATGTTGATCATGAAAACATTGTTGCAATAACCCACCTAGATCACTATTGAAATCAGCTATCCTTCCTTCATCCAGCCTTCGTGTGACTGCAAATCCACAGCAGTGTGGTTGACTCAGTAATGCCTGAGTTGTATCAAACTGTGATGATTCCTAACAGGAAGAAAACTGAATGGACTACCTGACACAATTGAAAGCCTAGCCCTGTCAACACTATTGATGTCATTACTAACATCTACAGGTTTGTGACATCAGTGGTACAGCTGATCTAGCAATAGGGGTGTAGAGTGTAGCAATAGCAATATCTAGCAATAGCCTGGCATTGTCTGTAAGGCAAGACTCAACAAATACGACTATGTCCCAGACACCATTATCACCATACCTGGTTTTGTGTTACCTCAAGAGCAGGAAAGGTTCAATGAAGAATGCAGGACAGCATGGCAGCAGCAACAACAGTCATAACTAAAATGAAATCTAAAACTGGTGAAGCTAAAACACAAACCTATTTTGTGCCAAACAGCAGAAGCAGCATGCAATAGAAAGGACTAAGTGTTCCCACAACCCAATGGATCAGATTTGAGCTGTACAGACCTGTCATTGCCAGTTGTGAACAGTGGTGAATAATTAAACACTCAATAGGAGGAACAAGCTCTACGAGTATCCCTATCCTTAATGATGGTGAATCCAGTGCATCTGTGAAAAAGACAAACTTAATAATCCAATATTGAACTATGTAGGATAACATTGCAATGTTCTGTTGCTAATTGAAAGCAGCCTGTCCTCATAACATAAGATTTAACACTGGAAGTTAGGTTTGTTTTTAAAAGCTTTCTGATAACCTTGCAAGTTTCTTTTGTAAGAGGCAAGAGAACCATAGTTAGCCAAATGAATTTTGCTTTTTTTTCCTGAACTGTCATGTGAAACTTTTTTAGGTGACTAAACCTCAACTATCCTTAGATGCACATCGAGGGTTAAAATTCCTAGGTTTTGTTAATCTGAGCCCAGTTTGTCCAGCCTCAAGTAAAATGATGTGTCCCTTTACGTAGAGAGAATAAGTGCTCTGTAATCAGGAAAATGGTATGTTTATTGACATTGTACTCTAATTGATGCATGATTTGGAGATGCCAGTGTTGGACTGGGGTGTACAAAGTTAAAAATCACACAACACCAGGTTACAGTCCAACACATTTAATTGGAAGCACACTAGCTTTCGGAGCAAAGCTCCTTCATCAGGTGGCAGTGATGCAGACAGCATGACAGCAGTAAGATGTCAGGCTATCTATAGCTGTATAATCAAAATGTTTTTGATAAATATTCTGATTATATAATTAAAGCGATTCTTTCATATTGGTGATAATGTTGAATCCTTTTAGTTGAAATTCTTTCAGTTGCCTGCTGTAATTTCCATGGAATCGTCATTGAAACTAGGAAAAATATGACAATTCTCTGGGATTTCCAAAGAATTTGCACAAAAGTAACACCAGCTGAACAGGAGAACCATTATGAAAATTTAACCCTTTGCTAAACTATATGATGTAACTGCTGATATTTGTAATATAACATAATATGAAAATTATGATGATGCAACTGATCATATGACTTTACATCTGTAAGAGAAACCGAGAGAAGACATCTGACTGGAAGATGCAGAAAGAGAGTGTTCCTTGGAACTACACTAAAGTTACATTTAGTAACCTTTAAAGTACAGATGTAAGTAGATGGTATTACAGTATATCAGGAGTGGAAGAGCCTAAGTCAAGGATAAGACGCCAACAGCTTCTTGGAGTATACATATAGACACCAGCACGACAATGCTAAGAAAGAATATCTAACTACGTTTGTTGCAATACTAACCCAAAGCATAAAATAAAGCATGGTGGCAGCAAGGAACCTGTAGGGCCAGGATGTGAAGTTAGATCGAAGTCCATAGAACATAGCTGAAAAGTGAGTAGACTTTGTAGATCGAGCTGAAAAAAACTCCAAATGCCGAGAAAAGAACTCTGAAGATTTTGAGCACAATACAATGGGCTGGGCAAATTCCAAAGGGTAGAAAATAAACTTTGGAACACTTTGAATCCAAGCAACATATGTGGAATATCTGAAGCGTGAAAACACAGAAATGGAATCCTTCAACAGAAAATAGCAAAAATGTCAATTCGCACCCAGGTCAGTATAGGACAATAGTAGGTCAAGTGACACCCCCAGTAGACATTTGCCTTATTAGTCCTCCCCACAAGCATTACCTCACTTTCCCAGGTTAAATTTGATCAGTCCATTGACATTTTCCCCCAGTTTACGGTAACATTTCCATCATTTATCACATTATCAATTTTTGTGTCATCATCAAGCCTCTTGATCATACATCTTCTATTTAAGTCCACATCATTAATGTACATCATGAACAGCAATGGCACCAGTATTGTGGAACCCCATTGGAGTCAGATATCCGGATTAGAAGCATCCCTGTACTTCAACCTGTACTTCCTGCCTCTGAGTCAGTTTTGAATGCTACTTTGCCTTGGATCCTGTGGACCAATCTGTCATGAAGTACTTTATTAAATGTTTGCAAGTTTCATGTAGGCAATATCAAATGTATAGTCCTCATCAATACTCCTGGTTACCTCCTCAAAACATTTCATCAATTTTGTCAAACACGATCTTCTGATTTGGTTAGGTAAAGCATTGGATGAAAGTGCTGCAGTTCATTAATTAAAGTATTCAATGTGTTCTTCAGCCCTAAAAGAAATCTACTCAGACTGAGATTCAATCAACTATCTCAGTGGCTGGAACTATTTATTGAGGCCTTTTTAAGGACTTTATCCTCAAGTAAGATGTTGTGGATATATAATTTAAAGTGTGAAGTTTGTAGATCCTGTATCAAAGTCAGTGTGAGGAGTAGAATATGTTGAATTTTCTTGAAGAAGTACCTGAAGTTGGAACAGACAATCCTATTTGATTATGCAAACATGGATTAGGGCCTAATCAGCTCAGAATCATTGGGAATTCTTTTGACACAGGCTCCACATTACATCATCATCCTTCTAAAACACCATCAAAAGAGCGGAAATCAATATATTCAGTTGTTCACAGTATAGTCAAAACAGACCTGCAAGCACAATGAATGTCCAGCAGGGGGAATGGAGTGCTACAGATAAGACTAACGGGGAAACTTTAAAATATATCGCAAGACAGCGCCATGTTCATCATCACAAAAGTATAGGAAAAGTCCTGCAAAAGAAAAGAATTCTAGTAAAATGGAGATCATACAACAAGAAAACTTTCAAGAAATTTAAGATGAAGAGCAAAAAGCTAAGACAAACTTTCTAGGTGTGGTCAAAGACAGTCAACACTGATTATGGACTATCAACTTCAAAACAAATTGTGAAACAGAATTTGGACTTGCCTCAGGAAAATGACTCAATACTGGGAGGTAGCTTGCATAACTGAAAAGATAGGAAAAGGAATTAGAGCATTCCAGTACAGGAAACAAGAATATTTCAGAGGGTTCAAGGACATAATCGATTTGGCCAGAGACAAGAAATAACAAGGATGCAATTATGTTGCTTGGTGTAACATATAATTCAACTGGTGGGGAGGCTATAGAAGAACAAGTCTGTAAAAACAAAGAGGTGTAAACATCCATGCAATTGTTGTGATCGGGAACTTCAGTTACCCACATATAGACTAGGATACACATAGTGTAAGGGACATTAAGGATAGATGTTCTTAGATTGCATTCAGAAGAATTACCTACCACAGTATGCGTCTTGTCCAATAAGAAAGCTAGCACTGCTACAGATGTTTCTTGGAGATTAGATGGGCTAAGCGGAGTCATAGAGTCATAGAGATGTGCACCACAGAAACAGATCCTTCGGTCCAGCTCGTACATGCTGACCAGATATCCCAACCTAATCTAGTCCCACTTGCCAGCACCCGGTCCATATCCCTTCAAACCATTCCTAGTCATATACCCATTCAAGATGCCTTTCAAATGTTGCAATTGTACTAGTCCTTAGGCCTCTTTTATATCTTTCCCACCTATCTCTAGTTCTGGATACCATCCACCTCAGGGGAAATACCTTATCTATTTACCTTATCCATGCCCCTCATTATTTCGTAAATCTCTATAAAGCCATCCCTCAGCCTCCGAAGCTCCAGGGAAAACAACCCCAGCCTATTCATCTCTCCGTATAGCTCAAATTCTCCAACTCTGGCAACATCCTTGTAAATTTTTTCTGAACCCTTTCAAGTTTCACAACATCTTTCCAATAGGAAGGAGACCAGAATTGTATGCAATATTCCAAAAGTGGCTGAACCAATGTCCTGTACAGCTGCAACATGCCCTCCTAACTCCTATACTCAATACTCTGACCAAAAAAGGAAAGCATACCAAATGCTTTTTCACCACCCTATGCACCTGTGACTCTACTTTCAAGGAGCTATGAATCTGCACTCCAAGATCTCTTTCTTCAGCAACACTCCTTAGGACTTTACCATTAGGTGTATAAGTCCTAAGATTTGCTTTTCCAAATTGCAATACCTCGCATTTATCTGAATTAAACTCCATCTTCTACTCCTCAGCCCATCTGATCAAGATCCCGTTGTAATCTGAGATAATCTCTTTGCTGTCCACTACACCCCCAATTTTGGTATCATTTGCAAACTTACTAACTAACCTCCTATGCTCACATCCAAATCATTTATATAAATGATGAAAAGTAGGAGACCCAGCACCGATCGCTGTAGCACTGCATTAGTCACAGTCCTCCAGTCTGAAAAACAACCCTCCACCACCACCCTCTGTTTCCTATCTTTGAGCCAGTTCTGTATCTAAATGACTAGTTCTCCATGTATTCCATGAGATCTAACCTCGCTAATCAGTTTCCCATGAGAATCTTGTTGAACGCCTTACTGAAGTCCATATAGACCACTCTGCCTTCATCAATCCTTTTTGTTACTTCTTCAAAAACTCAATCAAGTTTGTGAGACATGATTTCCCAAGCACAAAGCCATATTGACTATCCCTAATCAGTCCTTGCCTTTCCAAGTACATGTAAATCCTGTCCCTCAGGATTCCCTCCAACAACTTGCCCATGACTGACTTCATGCTCACCAGTTTATAGTTCCCTGGCTTGTCCTTATCACCTTTCTTAAATACTGGTACCACGTTAGCCAACGTCCAGTCTTCTAACCCCTCATCTGTGACTATCAATGATACAAATATCTCAGCCAGGGGTCCAGCACTCATTTCCCTAGATCAAGTGACTGTAGAAAAACGTAGTGGACGGTGATAACTAAGGTATAAAATGATGGAACAAAATGACATTTGTCAAACAATGATAAGAATAATCAATTGGATTGGATTTCAATAGGGCAAAAATAGATTTGGGCTAGGTGCACTGGAACTCTAATAACCTTGTCTTTTTTATTGAAAACAACAAATGATGGAGATCACAATGGGTCAGGCAACATCCATGGAATGAGAGCAAGTTAACATTTCGAGTCTGGATGACCATTCATCAAAGCTCTGATGAAGAGTCATCTAGACTCGAAACATCAGTTTGCTCTCTCTCCATGGATGCTGCCTGACCCACTGATCTCCAGTATTTGTTGTTTTCAGTACAAATTCCAGCATCTATTGTTATTTTCTCCTACATTGTCTTTTTTTATTTTTGTGATTTTAAAACTGTGGACCTCAATGAGAAAACAACTTTTAAAATCTCCACAATCACCTGTTGAAGGAGTGGCATTCGGAAAGCTAGAGCTTCCAAATAAACCTGTTGGACTATAACGTGGCGTTGTGTGATTTTTAATTTAAAGTCAAGAGTCTGGGAAAATGGCTACAGTTATGGTAGGCTTTGTAAGCAATTGTTGGAAGAAACAGTGATTGAAATTCAGATTGGAAATGATATGGAACCAAGGGTGTGTACTGATGCAGCTCTTGATAGTAACAAGAAGTTACTTGATTCTTGGGTGTGTGGCAGTTATTAATGACAGAGACCTTTTGCTTGCCAACAAGTATGTGATTGGCTTTTGGGTGACTAAGCAGCTTGGAGCTAAAATTAAGTCACAGATACACAGCGATAGAGAGAGGAAATATGAAGTTCTGCTCCCAGCCCCAAACCTAAACTGATAATGCGAATTGATAAATCAGAGATATTTTCCCCAAGTTAAATCAGCTGCTCTGTATTTCTTACAAACTATTGGAAGCATCCCAGGAAAGATATCTGAACAATAGAAGTCAGGCCAGCTGATGAAGGATCATCTCAATATTGGGAAGCAAAGACCATTGAACTGACCCTCCAATTTTTGTACCTCCACAAATAATCTATATTCCTCATTTGTTTGTCTGTGTGTCCAAGGAGGAGTTTATAAGAGGATTAGAACTTGTTATATATGAATGGTATATCTGTTTACCTGTGGCCATAGTCTAATTTCTTGTATTAGACAATAATTGTTGTTCAGTACAGAAATCTGATCTCTGCTTTCTACCAACCTTGGCCTGGGGTACTGTGAATACTTGACAAAAAAACATTGAAAACTTGACAAAAAACATGTTATGACTCAGAGAATAGTTAATTCATGGTGCACTAGCAATGGTTTTTAAAAGAAGTAGCCAAACAATGGACTGTCTTTAATGAAGCGAGGATTTTGTGAATGAATTAAAAGAAAATTGAGGAGACTTGATACAGTGAATAAGAATGAGCTATTTCTATTGAAGGAGAGGTAAATAACTGGGGCAAAGATTTAATGTAATTGATCGAACTAGCAGTGAATCTTTAGAATTCTTTACACCAAAGGACTTTTGAAGCTCAGTCATTAAGTAAGTTCAAATCAGAGATTGATGGAATTTTTGTTACTAATGACTTTGCATAATATGCTGAACGTGCAAGACTATAACATTGAGGTGGTTGATAATTCATGAACTTCAATGGCAAAGCAGATTCAGTGGGTTGAATGGCTTCTGCTCCTATATTTTGATTCTACTCATAAAGAAGAACAGATCTTTAGCAACCAGATGGTGGTCTCGAACTCACTGCTCAGAGCTGCGGTCGAGGCAGAAAATCATAGCATTTTAAAAAATACATGGATACACGATTAATCTAGAGCTGAAAATGTGTTGCTGGAAAAGCGCAGCAGGTCAGGCAGCATCCAAGGAGCAGGAGAATCGACGTTTCGGGCATAAGCCCTTCTTCAGACCTAAAGGAGGCTCATGCCCGAAACATCAATTCTCCTGCTCCTTGGATGCTGCCTGACCTGCTGAGTTTTTCCAGCAATACATTTTCAGCTCTGATCTCCAGCATCTGCAGTCCTCACTTTCTCCTTCTACACGATTAATCTAGCTTACTTTGGTGTACTGATCTGCCGTGAGTTCACAAAACGACTTAAATACTTGTAGCTTTCAGACTAAGTTATTGTTACTGAAAGTTCTGAATCTTAATAATAGCTTAAATGAACGTAAAAACAGGTTGCCGTATCATGAAGCTAGTTTTTAGACGTCGCGCTATTTGATGTAGTTCAGAAACCCTACTCTGGCATGGCAGTTTCTGCCACATTTACAGCAAAGGAAGACAGTCACCTAAGAAGATCTGTAGGCCTGTTTTCTATGGGCCCTCTTCTCAGCCAGCAGAGCTTTTTGCTTCTGGTTGCCACTTCTAAGCAGTCAATCTTCTGAGGACCTGGACATCAGTGGATGTCTCTCAGTTGTCATTATCTGTCAACTTCATATCTAGCTTCAATGTAAAATACTGTGAACACTGGACATCAAAACAAACAAAGGGAATGCAGGAAGAACTCCCAGGGAGAGCAACCCTATGGTGCAAGACTTAGACAACTTTACCTTTATGTCATGATATTGGGCTTCTCCTTGTTGCATGGTTTGTTCCAAAAAAGAGTATTGGCTGCAAAAAGCTTATGATATCAGCAAAGCTGAATAGTCTCCATTTTTCCCATTTCTCTTTTCCAAGCCATGATGTCTGAGTTGGGCCATGCCTCGTGGTCAGTGCTCGTGTTAAAATCCATTAGGCAAAGATGTTATAGGGATGTTGCCAATAGCAATGTTAAGCTACTTATGGACCTGGTATTGGATGTAGATACTCAGGGAGCTAACCCGCCCTGTCTGTGTTATGCTATGGGTCGAGTAAACACATTCTGAACTATTTGTTGGGTGATTCTATATTGAGAGTAGCAAGTTATCTGCAACAAAGTCAACACCTAGCTTCCAACATGTGTTTCCTCCTACAAACTATACCCCTGCCAGGTAAATGTATAAAATATTACTTACAATGATCCACGTTTAGCAAGCCCAACAAGTTCTATGGAAGTTATGTCAATATTCGGCTTTTAGTTTCATGTTGACGTCAGCTGGTTTTTGCGTGTTCTCAACCAACTACAACTCATCTATTAATTGTATGTGATTGGTTCAGATGTTCTAGCTTGCCAATTAAAAAGTTGATGTCTTCTTTCCTTTGGTTTAGTTTGCTTGTTATCTGTTCCAATGAATGCCATATTTTCTGATCAAAAGTTCTAAGCCCAAGCACAGCAGGTTCTTTCAGTTCTGAGATTTTATATAAGGTAAATTTTATTTTGGCGTATTAATTTCTACAGGTTGCATCTTCCACACTGTTATTTACTTTGCAGAGGTTGGTTTTCTGACAAAATGAAACAAATAATCTAATCCTGAATCCCTTTCAATTCAGCAGTGTAGCTAAAACTGATTAGATTTGTCATTCTTTGAAGATTAAATAATTCCGTTTACAGCTCTTTGGATATTATGCATGGTATATAATTTATTATTGTGTTCAACATCACAAAGGATTAAAATAGTAAGAATGAATCATTGCACAAAAAAAGTGGAATTAGCATTATTTTAAGTTCCATTATTTGCAATTATTTACGGCAACACAAAATAAAGGATGCAATTTTAAATGTTTGTAGGAACAGAGAGCTCTGGAGGAGGTATGTGTGCAGAAATCATTGAGTGTGGAAGGAGATTGATAAAAACCAAAAGAATTGCGATGCTGTAAATCAGAGACCCAAAACAGAAATTGTTGGAAAACATCGGCAAGTGTGGCAACATGTGTGGAATCAGAGTTAATACGACTCTTTCTCCGATATTAGTTTGGGGCTTCAACTATTCATTTTATCTATTAAGAACTTAGGTGATGTGATGTTAGTGTAGGCAGAAGTGATATGACCACCTCGGACCTAAAATTGAAAGCTAGAAACAATGAATGTTGGAAAGGACTTGGATGGAATATCAAAGTACTTA
Source organism: Hemiscyllium ocellatum (assembly GCF_020745735.1). NCBI lineage: Eukaryota > Metazoa > Chordata > Chondrichthyes > Orectolobiformes > Hemiscylliidae > Hemiscyllium > Hemiscyllium ocellatum. The sequence continues at coordinate 124,903,805 of NC_083405.1, forward strand.
GAGAAAATAATCAAAATGACCACTGAAAGGCATTGTGCCTATGGCAAATATATTAGACTATCATCAGCATCTGTAGACCATTGTCAGCACTTTTATGGAAGCATATGAGAACATGAATCTCACCCTTACATTCGCAAGACAAAGGTCCTTCAACAACCTGGCCTGGCACTGTGGAGCAAACTCCCAGTCATCAAGACCCCAGGAGACCTTAGGGACCACTGCCAATACCTCGGGAATGTTCTGTCGGCCAAAGCAGCTATTGATGAAGAGATTCAACGTCATCTCCAATCTGCTAATGCTGCCTGAGTTCAAGGATGTTCGAGAACAACAACTTCAGGTTCAACACCAAAATCATGGTTTACAGAAAAATGGTGGTTTCTGCCCTCTTATATGGCTCTGAGACATGGACTGTCGACAGTAGACCCCTCAAAGCACTGAAGCAGTACCGCCAACATTGCCTGCGCAAGGTCCTCTGAAACCACTGGAAAGAAAGTTGCACCAACATCAGCTTCGTCAATCAGTCCAACGCCCCCAGCATCAAGAACACCTACTACCCTTGATTGATTATGAAGGGCTGGGCATGTTATACGCATGACCAACATGAGACTACCCAATCAGGTGCTCTACTCCCAGCTTTGAAATGACAGGTGAGCCCCAGGTAGACAGAGAAGGCACTTCAGTGATATTCTCAAAGTCTCCCTGGCGAAGTGCGGCATTCCCAAAGACACCTGGGAATCACTAGTCCAAGCTTGTCCAAAATCGAGGAGAAGCATCCAGGAACAAAGAACAGCACAGCACAGGAACAGGCCCTTCGGCCCTCCATGCCTGCGCCCCTCCAAGCCTGCGCCATCATATTTTGTTCTTCTTTTACTAAAACTGTCTTCACTAACAGGATTCATATCCCTCTATTCCCTTCCTACTCATGTGTTCATCCAGGTACTTCTTGAATGCTATAGTGAAGACATTAGGAAGACATCAAACACCTTGAGACTCATCATTGGGAAAAAAATGGAAGCCTATTGAAAACAGTAAAAGGAGCACGCTGCCACACCAATGCTCCATCCACCCCTTCCTGTGACCGCTACCTGCCCCAACTGTGAGCCTGCGATAGCTATATTGGTCTTACAGCCACCTACAGACTCAAACTCAGAGTGGAAGAGTCATCTGTGTTGGTGAGGGACTGCTGATGATGACTATAGAAGCTAAGCCCAAATGCTCCTAACATGGAATGCGACCAGTAAGAGTGTGCAAACACTGGGAGTTGAACTAAGTATGGGAGTTTAGGCGAATGTGGAAGGGAGGCATTGGCTGTATCTTGTTCCAGTCTTTGTTGCAAGGTGCTGCTTTATGGTCGAAGTACTGCTGAATTAGTGGTGCTGTGGGTCTAGGTGCATACCACGTTTTGTTGAGGAGGGTGAACAGCAAAAAGGTACAGGTAAGTTAATACCTTTTGTTTTCCTTAAGTCAGCTTGTTGTTAAAGGGGCAGAGATGGCTGTCAGTGGAATGGTATGCTCCTCTTGTCAGATGTGGGAGATCATTGAACAGTCAATTGGCCCTGGCTACTGTGCTTGCAGGAAGTGTATCCAGCTGCACCTTCTCTCAGACTGAAATAGATCTGTTAGAGTGGCAGTTGAAAACACTGAGAAACATAGAGGAGGGAGAGAGCATGATAGTAATTTCAAGAAGGTACAATCAGGAAGATGGGTGACCACCAGAAGAGGTGGGCAGGTAATGCACGAGTCTCTTATGGCTATCTGTATCTGAAACAAGTATACTGTTTTAGAGACTGTTGGTGGGGATAGCCTCACATGGCAAACAAACAGCACAGCCAACTCTTTGGCACCACCACTGGCTGTGCCGTAAAATAGGGTATGGCAAAGTCCAAGCGAGCAATTATAATAGGGGACTCTCTAGTCAGGGCATTTCTGAAGCTGTGAGCGTAATTCCAGGAAGGTGTGCTGCCTCCTTGGTGCCAGAGTCAAAGACATCCTGGAATGGTTGCACCAAATTCTTAAAGGTGAGCATGAGCAGTTGGAGCTCGTTGTATACACAACAACATAGGTAGAAAAAGGGATGAGGTCCTGCAGAGTGAATATAGGGAGTTAGGCAGGAGGTTAAAAAGCAGGGCCTAAAGGTTAATAATCTCTTAACAGTAGTGAGACAAGGGGAAAAATGAGACTGGTACAGAAATTAAAAGGAGCAATTTAAATGGACAAGACAGCCAAGACCATGGCAGAGAGCGAAGGAAGACTGATGAATTAAAATGCATTTCTTTCAGTGCAAGAAGCCTGACAGATAAGGCAGATGAACTCAGGGTATGGACGGAAACTTGGGACTGGCATATCATAGCTATTTAAGAAATATGGCTGAGGAAGGAACAGGACTAACAGCTCAATATTTCAGAGTAGAGATGCTCTAGGTAAGATAGAAGGGGAGGCAAGAGAGGAACGGGAGTGCCATTTTTGATGAGGAAAAATATCATGGCAGTATTTACTGAGGATATATGGAATTCATACAGTGTGAAAAGAGACCATTCAGCCTATCGTTTCCGCCAAAGAGTATCCTACCCAGACCCAGCCCCAATCCCTGTAATCTTGCATTTCCTATGGTTAATCTACCTAACTTGCACATTTTTGTGCTGTGGGAGGAAACCAGAGCACCCAGAGGAAACTCACGCAGACGCAGGGAAAACGTTAAAACTTCACACAGTCACCCAAGGCTGGTATCAAACCTGGGTCCCTGGCACTGAGGCAGCGGTGCGAACCACTGAGCCAGTTCGCTGCACAATATTCCTGGGGGGAGTCCAGTGAAGTTAAATGGGTGGAACTGAGAAATAAGATCACCTTGATGGGATTGTGCTATAGACCTCCAATATTCAGTGGGAAATTAATGAGCAAATATGTAGGGAGAATACAGATAGCTGTAAGAATAATGAGGTTGTAATGGAGGGGATTTTAACTTTCAAAACATAGATTGGTACTGTCATAGTATTAAGGGCTTTGATGGGGATGAATTTGTTAAGTGTGTTCAAGAAAACTTTCAAAATAACATGTAGGTGGCCATACTAGAGAGGTGGCAAAACTTGACCTCCTCTTGGGAAAGAAGGCAGGCGTACGTGACTGAGGTGTTGGTGGAGAGCAGTGACCATAATTCTACTAGTTTAAAATAACTATGGAAAAGGATAGGCCTGGTCCAAAAGTCGAAGTTCTAAACTGGATTAAAGCCAGTTTTGATGTTGTTGGACAGGAACTTTCAAAAGTCAATATGGGTAAGCAGTTCACAAGAGACAAATGAGAGGCTTCCACAAGCCTGATAGCAAGAGTTTAAGGTCAGCAAGGCAAGGCTTGCAGGCGTAGGGAACTCTGGCTGACTAGAGATATTGAGGCTCTGGTCAAGAAATATAAGGAGACATGTATCAGATATAGATAGCTGGGATCAAATGAATCTTTGAGGAGTGTAAGTGTGTAGGAGTATACATAAGAGGGAAACCAGGAGGGACATGAGATAGCTTTGGCATATAAGATTAAGGAGGATCCAAAGAGATTCTACATGTATATTAAGGGTAAAAGGGAGAGAATAAGACTCTTTAAAGATCAATGTGTGGAACCACAAGAGATGGATGAGATCCTAAGTGAGGTTAATCTGGACAAATGCAAGGTGATGCATATTGGGAGATCTAATACAGGAGGAAAGTAAACAGTAAATGGCAGAACCCTTAGTGGTGTTAACATATAGAGGGATCTAGGGGTACAGGTCCACAATTTCCTAAAAGTAGAAACACAATTGGATTAGGTGGTCAGGATGGCATATGGCATGTTCACGTTCGGCTTAGAGCATAAAAACTGCCAAGTCAGGTTGCAGCTTGAGAGAACTTCAGTTAAGCCATATTTGGAATATTGTGTACAGTTCTGGTTGCTACACTAACAAAAGGATGTGGAGACTCTGGAGAGTCTTCAGATGTTGCTGGATTCAGAGGGATTGGACAAACTTGGTTTGTTTTCACTTGAATGTCGGAGGCTGAGGTGTGACCTGATAGAACTTTACAAAATTATACGAGGCAAGGATAGAATGGATAGTCAAGTCTTCTTCCTAGGCTAGAAATGTCAGTTGCTAGGGGATATAGTTTAATGTAAAAAATATTAAGTTTAAAGAAGATGTGAAAAGTAAGTTTTTTTATGCAGAAAATGCACTGACCTGAGGAGATGGTGGAGACAGGTACAATAACAACATTTAAGTGGCATCTTGATAGATATATGAAAAGACAGGGAATAAAGGGATATAGACCAGATCTTAGATGCACCAGGATTTTAGTTTAGAAAAGCATCACATGCTTGGTGGGCCAAAGGGTCTGTTCCTGTGCTGTACTGTTCTTTGTTGGACAGGAGTCACATATTAGTTAGATAGTATATATTTATCACCACATAGTTGTATGTGTCTAGTGATTTGGAAAGTAAAAGACCATTGTTTAATTACACAAGAAAAATAATGAGACCTTTAGTTTAGCATGATCAGCATTTGAAGACACGTCCAGCCTGAGGCTGACAATATAATTGTCTCACAATTTACTTAGGAAATCTAATGCCCCAGAGAATGCCAAATGAAGATTTTTTTTGGATGTTTGGTGGTGTTTTAAAAACATTTGTGCTGTATAAACAAAAAACACACAATGCCTGGTTGGCAATGAAACTTCAGATATGAAAACTCGGCAGATGGGAAAGATACAAACTCTTGACCTTAACAAATTTGGTTGATAAAAGAGATTGAAAACAATAGGGCAATAGGGATTAAAGGAGATATTACGGGAGAATGGCCATGAGCCAAAAGCTTTTAAATGTTTGAATGCTGGATTCAGAAATGACGGGTGACACAACATAAGCAGGGCAAAGGTGAGAGTGCAGAGGCCATGTCAACACGATGCCTGGAGGAAGAGCACCTCATCTTCCGCCTAGGAACCCTCCAACCACAAGGGATGAACGCAGATTTCTCCAGCTTTCTCATTTCCCCTCCCCCCACCTTTTCTCAGTCCCAACCCTCAGACTCAGCACCGCCTTCTTGACCTGCAATCTTCTTCCCAACCTCTCCGCCCCCCCCCCCCCCCCCCCCCAGCCCGACACCCTCACCTTAACCTCCTTCCACCTATCGTAATCCCAATGCCCCTCCCCCAATTCCCCTCTCCCTACCTTTTATCTTAGCCTGCTTGGCACACCCTCCTCATTCCTGAAGAAGGGCGTATGTCTGAAACGTCGGTTCTCCTGTTCCTTGGATGCTGTCTGACCTGCTGCGCTTTTCCAGCAACACATTTTTAAGCTCTGATCTCCAGCACCTGCAGTCCTCACTTTCTCCTTTGACATACTGTGTCAGGAAGCCCTCCTGCACACACTGGACAAAAACTGATCAATCCGACATACTAGAGTTATAGCATTTCCAGTCAATGGTGGGGAAGTTAAAGTCCCCTATAATTAGATTAGATTACTTACGGTGTGGAAACAGGCCCTTCGGCCCAACAAGTCCACACCGTCCCGCCGAAGCGCAACCCTCCCACACCCCTACATTTACCTCTTACCTAACACTACGGGCAATTTAGCATGGCCGATTCACCTGACCCGCACATCTTTGGACTGTGGGAGGAAACCGGAGCACCCGAAGGAAACCCATGCAGACACGGGGAGAACGTGCAAACTCCACACAGTCAGTCGCCTGAGTCGGGAATTGAACCCGGGTCTCTGGCGCTGTGAGGCAGCAGTGCTAACCACTGTGCCACCGTGCCGTCCAATGACCATCCTGTTCCTTTCATTCCTGCCCAGAATTATTTTGCCAATTCTTCCTCCACATCCCTGGAACTTTGCGGAGGCCTATAAAAACTGCAAGCAGTGTGACCTCTCTTGTCCTGTTCCTAACCTCAGCCCATACCACCTCAGTAAACAAGTCCTCGTCAAAAGTTCTTTCAGCCACCATTATACTGTTGTTGACTAACAAAGCCACACCTCCCCCTGGTTTACTACTTTCCTTGATCTTAATAAAAGATCATTAAACTGGAACCTGCAACATTCATTCCTGACCCTGCTCTAACCATGTCTCTGAAATGGCCACAACATTGAAGTCCTAGAGCTATCCATATTGCAAGCTCACCTACCTTATTCCGGATACTCCTGGTGTTGAAGTCAACATACTTCAAACCAGCTTGCTGTCTGCCAACACACTCCTGTGACCATGAAATCCTGTCAATGTCCTCCCTACTCTCATCCTTTTGTGTACTGGAACACCTTTCAACCAGAACTTTCCGAAATGAAGATAGGAAACATTTTCACATGTAAATGATGTATAGAATAGTCTTCAAGCAACAGTTATACTCAGTCAGTTGATAACTTTGTATACTACATGAAAAGATATTTGTTAACCAAAATTTTAAAGGATACAAAGCAACAGAAGCTGAATGGAGGTAAGCATTTCAGTCATGATAATATTGAGTAGGTGACACACTTGAGGGGTTAAATTGCCTATTCCATTTCAATGTTCTTATTCAAAGAAGAGTACATTTCTAAGATAGCCAGAGAAAAAGTGAAATCAGAATGTATTTTGTGTCCAGTAAAAATCATTTTTAAATGTAAGAGACAAATCACTGTTCTAATAAACTTTAAATTTGATTTCTCAGTCTTGCCGGTGCTTTTCAAACAAGTGCTTCAGAATGTGGAGGCAGAAGAAGGTGGTATGGCTAAGTTTCACTGTGAAATTACTAAACCTGATGCTGCAGTAGAATGGCGCAAAGGATCTGTAGTGCTCTTGCCATGTGGAAAATATGAAATGAAGAATTGGGGCCCCATTGTAGAATTGTTCATTCATGATGTGGAACCAGAAGATGCTGGTGAATACACATGTGATTCAGGCGAAAGACAAACCACTGCTTCTCTAAATGTGAAAGGTAAAATGGAAGAAATTCATATTGGAATCCATCCTTTGTTTGAAAGTTACTATTATCATTCAGCCACTGTACATAATTGCATAAATTATTTTTGATCTTCAAGATTTTTAAAACCATTTCCCTCCAATCAGTTTTTAGCTTCTTGTAGATTATTTGTTTACTAATACATTGGTAACAAATGATTGTATATTTTTATTTGTTGTGAGTGGTTCAATTTTTTAATGGAGCTATCTGTGCTATCTGGAGTTTAGTGGGCCTGGTATAACCTAGATAAATGCATTAAATTGGAAGTAGTGATGGAGTATTGAATAGACGATAACTCAAAACCAGACTCAGCTCACATGATGGGAATGATTTTAATATACAGGAATAAAGATTTTTGATCAAACAACAAGGATATGGTAGTGACTTATATAATTGTAGTCTACACCTTCAAGATTACTTGAAAGTCAACAGTGTTGAGGTGATGTCACAAGAATGTGATAAAAAGCAATCTTTATGAGGCTAAGTATATTAAGATTTTTTTTACAGTCCTAAGACAAATGGAAGATTGCAGATGGTTGTTCCTTGTGAAAATCCACAACCAATGACTTGTAGTTTTAAAAAGAATATTTTAGCAGTTGTTTCCAGCAGTTCTTAATTTAAGTAAAACCAAATTGTTTAAAATTGATATTCTGATACTGGCTATAAATGTTTTCTAAATTATGTAGCCTTACCTGTGCTGTTCAGACAAGAACTGCAAAATGAAGAAGCAGAAGAAGGTAATGTTGTCACACTGCATTGCGAGCTTACTAAGCCTGGTGCTCCAGTAGAATGGAGGAAGGGGTCTCGAACGCTACATCCTAGCAACAAATATGAAATGAAACAAGATGGTGCCATTGTTCAACTATCAATTCACAATGTGAATGTGGAAGATGCCGGTCAATATACCTGTGATTCTGGGGACCAACAGACTACTGGCTACTTGAAAATTAATGGTATGAAATGTTACCATTCAGTAGAGATCTATCATAAATTGTGATCCTTGCTACTTCTTTGGTGTTGCTTTTGCCTTAATTCTTTGAAAGTTTGGTTCTTTTCAACCCATTTTCATCCTTAAGCAATTTTAATTAATCTGTTTTTGATCATTTCATGTATTTCATGATTGTTGTTCTGGCAAAATCATTAGAAATAGAACATAAAGCTGTCATTTGAGCGTTATCTGCGACTGCTAAACTGCTATGTAAAAAACATATTGTCCTGTCTTATTTAAATGATTTAATTTTATTTTAGTTTGTAACATTTTACATCGTGCTGCACTAGATGGACTTGCATTATAAATCATAAAGAACCTCTACCTGCCACATGAGCTGATATAGTTTGATGAAATTTGTTGTCAGAAATGAATATATTAACACATTTCTGTCAACTTTTCCACGTTTTAAAGGAAACTAATTAAAGAATGCATTAAAATAGCACAAGAATGAACTTGATATGAACAATCTGGCTAGGATGATAACTTGCTCAGGTGGATTGCAGAAATAAAACATAAAAATCTTCTGACGCCTTTCTTGCATTATGAGAGCCAGACATTGCCACTGTAGAAGAACAAAGAATGATTGTATTTGAAAATGAAGATACTTTTAAACTTGCAACTATAGTTTCGCACTCAGTGGAAACCAGAATCAACTATTCTAGAGAATAGCTCACTTTAAAAAAATTCAATTAAGTGTGAAAAGATATACTTGCTCCTGTCCAACAATTGTTCATTTCTGTCTGAAACAAAAATAAAATAGGATAAGTGGCCTAATCATGGCTAAGAAATTATGTTAAGGATATTAGATCCAAGATGGGAGCATACAGATTGGCCAAAAAAAGCAGCAGACCTGAAGACTGGGAGCAGTTTAGATTTTAGCAAAGGAGGATAAAAGGGATTGGTGAAGACCAATCTAAGTCACTTCCAATCAGAAAGAAGGGAAGTTATAATGGGGAATAAGGAAATGCCAGAGCAATTATATACATATTTTGGTTTTGACTTCACAAAACAAGACACAAATAATGTCCTGAAGTGTTGGAGAATACAAGGAGGGGATAGTTGAAGGAAATCAGTGTTAGTAAGGAAATGTAGTATTTGAGGAAATGGCTTTAGAAATATTGGATGCATTGGTGATCATCTTTCAAGGTTCTATACAGACACTGGAACAGATCCTGTGGTTTGGTGAGTAACTAAAGTGTTATGACGGAGCTACCGTCCCCGGTGTTCGTTTGAAGGAGAGAGACACTGGATCTGATTCAAAATATAAGCTTTTACTGAGAGAGAGACGTACGTAAATACAGTGAGATATTTACTGCTCACTGGAGAAAGCGCCTTCTGAAATCTTTCCAAAAACCCCTGCCTGATATATTGTTTGCTAAGCTAACGCTACGTAATCACTCTCACACGTGATCTCTCACAGACAAAGGCTTCCTGTGAACAGGCCTCGGCCTTGGCAGGTATCCACGAGATGGTCTGTCTTGTAAACAAGGTCTCCGAGTAAAGGCTGCCATTGTATTGGTCTGACCTTGGTAGTCCAGCTGCACAGGCAGTTTCGGTAAACAGTCCAAACAGCAGTTCCGCAGCGCCCCCCGATTTCCCAAGCAGCAACTACAGGTCTACCCTCCCTCGGCGTAAAGATATACATCCCAACAAAAGTAACCCCAGTATTTAAAAAAGGAAGTAGAGAGAAATCACAGAATTATAGACCAGTTTGCCTGACATTGATAGTCAGAAAAATGCTAGACTTCATTCTAAAAGATTTAATAGTAGAGCATTTATCAAACAGTGACAGGATTGGACAGAGGTAGCATGGAGCTTTGATAGGGAAATCATGCTTAACAAATCTACTAAAATTTTTCATAGATGTAACTGGTGAAGTTAATAAGGGGGAGCCATTGGATACGGTTTACTTGGACTTTCAGAAAGTGTTTGATAGGGTCCCACAAATGAGTTTAACATGTAAAAATAATGTGCATGGGACATGGGATAGCATTCTAAACTGGTTGGCTAACAGGAATCAAAGAAGAAGAATAAAGAGGTCTTTTTAGGCAATAACTAGTGTGGTATTGCTGGGCTCAGTGCTTAAATCCCAAGTAAGGGAACTCTATGTGATACTGCCACGTTTGCAGATGACATGAAGATGGGCAGGAGGGTGACCTGTGAGGAAGATGGAGAGGTGTTTCAGCATATAGGGAAAACAACAAGTGATAGGTTATCCTTCATAACACAAGGATTTGGGCATAGGAGCAGGGATGTTTTGCTGCAGTTGTACAAAGCTTTGGTTAGACCACACCTGAAATATTGTGTACAGTTTTAGTCTCTTTGTCTGAAGAAGACTGTTCTGGCTATGAAGAGAGATCAATGAAGATTTATCACACTTATTCCTGGGATGGCAGGACTAACATATGAAGAGAAACTGCATCAGTTGAAACTCTTCAGTAGGAATTAGGAGAATGAGGGGAATCTCGTAGAAACCTATGGACTAGACAGAGTATGGGCACAATGTTCCCAATGACTGGGGAGTCCAGAACCAGGGGTCAAAGTCTAAGGATAAAGAGTAGACCATAAAAATGAGATGAGGAGAAATTCCTTCACTCAGAGTGATGAGTCTGTGGAGTTTTCTGCCAGAAAGAGCAGTTGAGGCCAAAACATTGAATGTTTTCAAGAAGCAGGTAGCAATGTTAGCAATGAAGGGCTATATGGATTAAAGTGTTTGAAGAGAAAACAGGAAGAGGATACTGAGCTGGATGATGAGCTATGAACTTACAGAGTGCTGGTTCATAGCTCCTTGAAAATAGAGCCGCAAATAGATAGGATAGCCAAGAAGGCATTTGGTATACTTTCCTTTATTGGTTAGAGTATTGAGTATTGGAGTAAAGGAGTTGGAAGGTCATATTGCAGGACACTGGTTAGGCCACTTTTGGAATACTGCGTGCAATTCTGGTCTCCTTCCTTATCAAAAGCTTGTGAAACTTGAAAGAATTCAGAAAAGATTGACATGGATGTTGCCAGGGTTGGAGGATTTGAGCTACAGGGAGAGATTGAATAGGCTGGCACTGTTTTCCTTGGAGCGTCGGAGGCTCAGGCGTGACCTTTAGAGAGGTTTATAAAATCATGAGGGGCATGGATAGGATGAATAGACAAATCTTTTCCGTGGGGTGGGGAAGTCCAGAAGTAGAGGGCATAGGTTTAGGGTGAGAGGGGAAAGATATAACAGGGATCTAAGGCACAACCTTTTCAATTAGAGGGTGGTACACGTATGGAATGAGCTGCCAGAGGAAGTGGTAACACCCTACACACCATGTGACTTCACTTTCTCAATTAGTTTACCATGGGGAACCTTATCAAACACCTTACTAAAGTCCATGTATATGACATCTACAGCCCTTCCTTCATCTATCAACTTGGTCACTTCCTCAAAGAGCTCTATTAAGTTGGTAAGGCACGATCTACCCCGCACAAAACCATGTTGCCTATCACTGATAAGCCCATTCTTTTCCAAATATAAATAGATTTTATCCCTCAGTACCTTCTCCAGCAACTTTCCCATCATGACTTTATGAATGGTGGAGCAGACCTTTTTTTCTATATTTCTATGAGACCTTTCACTGTGACAAAAAAACTCAGATCATTGGCGAACCATTACATTACAGTCAACTAATATATTGAACTACAGAAAAGATACTTGTTCATTAACTATTTTTCACCAAGCTCCCAGGAAATATGTAGACTTGAACATTAAAATCCAAAGTTCTCCCAGCTTTTTTACAGTCTCCCATCATTCACTTCAGGGTGAGTCCCAAAGTTTCAGTAACGTCCGGCATCAAGAACAGCTCTTACAGTTCCCTGTTCTTTAAATCTTCAATCAGACCCATCACTTTGAACAGAGAACTATGTCTTACCAGCATCCTGCACCTTGGTCAACACAAAAAAGTCACTTCATCTGATGTTCATAGCAGTAGCTTTTTCTATGTTCCTTTTTGCAATAATCATGATGAATTTCAATACGCAGGTGAACTGGCAAAATCAGGTTGATAGAGGATCTCAAGAAAAGGAATTTGTGGAATGTCTGTGAGATTTTTTTTTTGTTTGGAGGAGCTTCTGTTAGAGCCCATGAGGGGACAGTCAAAATCTGAATTTGGTGATGTGTAATGAGTTTTTAAAAAATATTCCTTTATGCGTCTGCATCTTTAGCAAAACATCTGCACCTGTTATGTGTAAAATTGTATGTCAGTAGTTTCATTTACAAATCAAATTGGGTTGTCTCCTGGCAGAATTACCATGATCACAATCCACCATTCTGAGAAAAGCCTGTTTTACCCTAAATGTTAAAATGTTATTGCCTTATAAAGGCTTGCATTTGAAACAATATTACTTTTTATTGATAGCCACAACTTACTCAATATTGGCAACTGAAGTATCCCCTTTTGTTTGCCCAACTTATTGCTAACAAATTTACTGAATTGGTCCTAGAATAGATGCTAGGGTCTTTAATAACATATGTAAGATTGTTGCTTTAGGTGACCATCCAGTTTCCCTAGAAAGGAGGATTCAATTGATTCGGTCCTGGAAGTGCATACAGATTGATTGCTGGATGTCCCTTGCTGATAATGGATTCTGTGTGACTTAAATCTGTATTTGTGATAAGATTATTTGAAAATGACAATGATTTTTTTCTTTCATTTTTTTACTCCTTGTAAATGAAAGATTGAAATTTTGTAAAAGGTCTGATCAATTAAGTGTATTTGGCTTTATTTCAGCTGCACCTATAATATTGCAAAAAGAACTACAGAACATAGAAGTGAAGGAGTATGACACAGGCACCTTATTCTGTGAATTATCAAAACCTAATGTGCCGGTTACCTGGAGGAAAGGAACATTGTTGATCTTTCCAAATGAGAAGTATGAAATGAAACAGGATGGTCTTGTACAAATTTTACAGATTCATGACATGAAATCAGAAGATGGAGGAGAGTATTCTTGTTCATTTGAGGATCAGCGAACGACAGCTTTTGTAGCTGTGAAAGGTAGGTTAATAAATTGATAAAGAAAACAATTGGGCACATGAGTGTATACATTGAAAAGGACATTTTGAGACACAATGGTACCATCACTGCTACTAAGCTTAATGTTTGAGGTTTAAGCCCAACCTGGGGAATTGCTGGTGAAGGAAGGTATGTTCACATGCAGCCAAACAACAATCTGTACAATGGCAAACAATAAGAATTTTAAAGATTTCTGGTCAACCATATGATGGAAAATATATTGGAGTCTCTAACATCACAACCTATAGCTCCAGATAACAAAATCCAAGTCCAGGTTTCCAAAGCAGCTTCAACTTGAAACATATCGAATTCTCAAGGACCCTGACGGGTAAATGCTGAAAGGATGTTAATCGACATGGGAGAGTCTTGGACCAGAGGGCACAGTCTCAGAATAAAGAGTTGCTAATTTAGGACTAAAATAAGGAGGAGTTTCTTCTCCCAGAGGATTGTTTACAGTTCCTTGCAACAGAGACCTTGTGTATATTTAAGGTTGAGACATAGATTCTTGATCAGTAGGGAATCAAACGTTATGGTGAAAATGCAGAAAAGTGGATGCGAGGCATGTCAGATCAGCAATGATCTTTTTGAATGGCGGAGGGAGTCGAAGAACTGTTCTTTTTTCTTATGGTTTTATGCTGTTGTGAACTATGTCATGCCCCAGAATGAATACTTCATTCACAGAAGATCTTGAGTCGATAAAGTGTGGTGCTGGAAAAGGCACAGTTGGTCGGGCAGCATCTGAGGAGCAAGAGTGTTGACGTTTCAGCCATAACCATTCATCAGGACTCATGAAGGGTTATACCTGAAATGTTGACTCTTACATCTCAGATGCTTCCTGACTTGCTGTGCCTTTTCCCGTGCCACACTTTATCGACTCACAAAATATCTCTTAAAGTTTATTTTTGTTAGAATGCCTATTACAGATGACTGTAAAACATAGGAGCAGAATTAGGCCATTTGGCCCATTGAGTCTGCTCCCCCATTTGATCATGGCTGATATGTTTCTCAACCCCATTCTTCTGCCTTCTGTAACCCTTGACCCCCTTACCAATCAAGAACCTATCTGCCTCTGTCTTAAATACAGTCATTGACTTGGCCTCCATAGCCTTCTGTGCCAATGAGTTTCACTTCCTGGCTGAAGAAGCTTCTCCTCATCTCATTTGTAAAGGGTCATCTCTTCACTCTGAGGCTGAGGCTTGTTTATCGTACGAGCGGAAACCCTTCTGCATGTTCACTTATCCACACTTCTCTATATTCTACAAGTTTCAGTGAGACCCCCCTCATCCTTCTAAACCCAATGAAGTACAGACCCAGGGTCCTCAACAGTTCATTATATGACAAACCCTTCACCCCCAGGATCATTCTTGTAAACTACTTGTTAACAGCAACGCATCTTTCCTTGGATATGGAGCCTAAAACCGCTCACAGCATTACAAATATGTCTGACCAGAACCATATACAGCCTCAGCAGTACATTTCTGCTCTTATATTATAGCTATCTTGAAATGAATGCTTACATTGCATTTGCTTTTTAAATTGCTAAGTGAACATGCATGTTAACCTTAAGAGAATCCTGAACAAGATTTCCTAAGTCTCTTTGTGCTTCAGATTTCCAAAGCAATTCCCTATTTAGACAATTGTCTACAGCTCTGTTCATCCTATCAAAGTGCATAAGCTCACACTTTCACACAGTGCATGCCATCTGCCACTTCTTTGCCTACTTTTCTAGCCTGTCCTTGTCCTCATGCTGCCTGCCTGCTTCCTTAAACTTCCTACCCCTCCAACTACCTTTGTGTCATCTGCAAATGTAGCAACAATGCCCTCAGTTCTTTGGTCCAGATTGTTAATGTATAATGTGAATAGTTGTAGTTCCAACATGGACCCTTGTAGAGTTTCATTCGTCACCAGCTGCCATCCTGAAAAAGGCCCCCTTATCCCCACTCTCTGCCAGTCTGCCAATCCTCTGTCCTTGCCAGTACCTTGCCGCTAACACCATGGGCTCTTATCTTATTCAGTAGCCTCTCATGTAGCATCTTATCGAAGAGCTTCTGGGAATCCAAATAGATCATGTCCACTGGCTCTCCTTTGTCTAACTTACTTGTTACCTTTCAAAGAATTCTAGCAGATTTGTCAGGCCTGACCTCCCCTTGACGAAGCCGTGCTGATTCAGCCCTATTTTACTATGCACTTCCAAGTACTCTGCAATCTCATCTTTAATAGCGGACTCTAAAACCCCAACAACTGAAGGTAGGCTAACCGGTCTATAATTTACCCTCTTCTGTCACCCTCACTTTCTAAATAAAAATGTTACATGAACTATTTTCCAATCCTGTGGGATCCCCCCGTCTCCAGTGATTCTTGAAAGATCTCCACAATGCCTCCACAATCTCCTCAGCTATCTTCTTCTGAACTCAAGGGTGTAATACATCCAGTCCTGATGATTTATCCACATACAGACCTTTCAGCTTCCGCAGCATCTACTCCTTCATGATCATTACTACACTAACCTCTGCCCCCAACTGTCTTTAAGTTCTGGTATGCTGCTGATGTCTTCCACTGTGAAAACTGATGCAAAGTATCTATTTAGTTCCTCTGCCATTCCTTTATTCCTCATTACTATTTTTCAAGCCTCATTTTCCAGCAGTCCAATGTCCACTCTTGCCTCTCTCTTAGCTTTTATATATCTAAAAAAAACCTCTTGGAATCTCCTTTTATATTACGAGCTATTATAATACATTAGTAAGTTTTAAGAAAGAAATCATCAGGTGGCTGGGCCAGAATTTATTACCTATCCAAAATTGCCCTGAGAAGTTGATGGTGAGCTGCATTCTTGAACAGCTGATTTAATTTGGTGCAGATACATCTAGAAATGCTATTAGGGCTCTTAAGGTTCCGTGGGAGTGTTCCAACCTCTGAAGGCCTGAGTTCAAGTCCCACCTGCTCCAAAGTGTGTAATAATATCTCTGAATAGGTAGTTGAAAATATCTCATAATGCTGTTAGGGAGGAGTTCTAGGATTTTTGGCCCAATGACAGTGCATATAAGTAGGTTGTAAGGGACTTTGCAAGCATGTAAAATCCCATTTAACTCCTCCTGTACTGTACTCTTTCTATGTGGTAGGTGTTGTGGATTGGAAGGTACTGTCCATAGTGCCTTGACCAATTTCTGCAGTGCTTCATCTAGATGATACACACGGTTGCCACTGTGGTGGAAGAGGCGGTGAATGTTTGTGGGTGTGCTGTCAAACAAATGAGTAGCTTTGTCCTGAATAGTGTCACGCTTCTTAAATGTGGTTGGAGCTGTATTCATCCAGCCAAGTGAGGAGTAGTCCATCATACTGTTGACTTGTGCCTTTTGACATGCTTTGGGTGGTCAGGAAATGAGTTAATGTATGATTCCATGCCAGTGATCTGCTCTTGGAGCCGCTGTATTCATATGGCTGGTCCAGTTCAGTTTCTAGGCAAAAGTGAGGACTGCAGATGCTGGAAAGCAGAGTTTAGATCAGAATAATGCTGGAAAAGCACAGCAGGTCAGGCTTTGACAAAGGGTCAGTTAGACTCGAAACGTCAGCTTTTTTCTCTCCTTACAGATGCTGCCAGACCTGCTGAAATTTTCCAGCATTTTCTCTTTTGGTTTCAGATTCCAGCATCCGCAGTAATTTGCTTTTATTAATTAATGAAGTAGCTGAAGATGATAGGCATGGAAACTATCCTGAGGAATTCCTCCTACCACACTCTCAGCTCTTGCATTCCAAATCTTAACCACTTTGTGAAAAAGTTTTTTTCTCATTTCACTTTTGCCTATTTTACTATTTACTTTAAATCTGTGCCCTCTTGTTCTCAATCCTTAAAAAGTGTGAACATTTTCTCCCAAATTGCTCTGTTCAGAGTTATCATGATTTCGAATACTTAAATCAGGTTTCTTTTCAGTCTCTTTCTTCTCTGAGGAAAACACTCCCAACTTCTCCATTTACTGAAAATCCTCATCCCTGCAACCAACTTCTTTTGGACTCTTTCCAATGCCTTTAAGTTTCTTCCAAAGTGCAGCACCAGAACTGGATGCAGTACTCCAGCTGAGGCCAAATTAGTGTCTTATACTTGTTAGTGAAGCAATTTATTTGTGCAAATAGTGACTAAAAGCCAGCAGTTGCTAGATATTTTCTCGTCAACCAGTTCAGAGATGTTATCACACACCTCTAGAGCATGTAGGCCTTGAACTCAGGCAGCCTGACTCAGAGGTAGGGATACTATCACCACATCTCAACTGCCCCTCCAGCTGTTGATAAAGCATTTCTAATAGGTAAGAATGATTGAACAAAGCATTCAAGTGGACTATTAAGATTGCCATGTGTGCAGAGAAGACAAAACTTTAGCCTATGAGCTATCACAAGTGACAGGCTGGTATAAAGGAAGACCTTTATCATTGGCTTTGGTAGAAAAATTAATTATGTTGCTTCAGTCTGTCACATCAGTGATGGAGGCCATTTTTAGTATTGTGCCATGTTCACTTTTGTGTTGTGGCTGAATACAGTTCATTTTATAGCTACCAAACAAAAATAACCTGTCCCACTCCTGGGCTGGATTTTAATCTTGGTGGGAATTGGGAGATGCAACTAACCTTCTCAACACAACCTTACCTCTTTCTCCAGGCTGCTTGAGGCAGTGATGGAATTAGGCTGACAAGTTAAGTGGGCAAAGGTTCAACTGTTTCGAGAAATGCTGACAATCTTTATAAACTTATACCCCCCCTCAAGTGTCCCAGCCCTTCACCTTTACCATCCTCATAGTTTACGAACAGTATTTTTAAATCCTATTATAAATTGGAAGTTGTTGAATAACCCATAAACCTCGAATATATACGTTATTTAAACAAGCTATGTAAAGAGAGTCAAGCACTTGTAAAGTTACTAGCAAGAAAGTGAGGACTGCAGATGCTAGGGACCACAGTTGAGACTGTGGTGCTGGAATAGCACAGCAGGTCAGACAGCATCTGAAGAGCAGGAGAATTGATGTTTCGGGCATAAGCCTTTCATCAGGAGTGAGGCTGGAAAATGTCTAGCCGTTGGATTGTAGCCAAGTGTCCATAAAGCTCTTTAAATAAACAACTCCCTAAGTGATCACAGATTGCCCTCATAGCAGATACATGGGAGAAACATAAAAGTAATATAGAGTCATCGAGGTTTCCGCATGGAAACAGGTACTTCGCCCCAAACAGTCCATGCCACTCATTTGCATAATTAGGTTAAAAACAATGACTGCAGATGCTGGAAACCAGAATCTAGATTAGAGTGGTGCTGGAAAAGCACAGCAGTTCAGGCAGCATCCGAGGAGCAGTAAAATCGACGTTTCGGGCAAAAGCCTTTCATCAAGAATACAGTTTGCATAATTAATATGGTCTCATTTAGGTCCATATTCCTCCATGTGTATCCCATCATATACCTGTCTAAATGTTCCTTAAATGACAAAATTGTGCTCGCCACATAACTCTGTGTGAAAAAATTGCCCTCTGGATCCTTTTGTACCTCTCACCTTTAACTGGGGTAGTGGACAGCGAAGAAGATTACCTCAGAGTACAACAGGATCTTGATCAGATGGGCCAATGGGCTGAGGAGTGGCAGATGGAGTTTAACTTAGATAAATGCGAGGTGCTGCATTTTGGAAAAGCAAATCATAGCAGGACTTATACACTTAATGGTAAGGTCCTAGGAAGTGTTGCTGAACAAAGAGACCTTGAAGTGCAGGTTCATAGCTCCTTGAAAGTGGAGTCGCAGGTAGATAGGATAGTGAAAAAGGTGTTTAGTATGCTTTCCTTTAATGGTCAGAGTATTGAGTATAGGATTTGGGAGGTCTTGTTCAAGTTTACAGGACATTGGTTAGGCCACTTTTAAAATACTGTGTGCAATTCTGGTCTCCTTCCTATCGGAAGGATGTTGTGAAACTTGAAAGGGTACAGAAAAGATTTACAAGGCTGTTGCCAGGGATGGAGGATTTGAGCTTTAGGAATAGGCTGAATAGGCTAGAGTTGTTTTCCCTGGAACATCAGAGGCTGAAGAATGACCTTACAGTGGTTTATAAAATCATGAGGGGCATAGATCGGATAAAGAGATAAAGTCTTTTCCTTGGGTGGGGCAGTCCAGAACTAGAGGTCATAGGTTCAGGGTGAGAGGGGAAAGATATAAAAGGGACCTACGGGGCAACCTTTCCATGCAGAGGGTGGTTCATGTGTTGAATGAGCTGTCAGAGGCAATGGTGGAGGTTGGTACAATTGTAGCATTTAAAAGGCATTTGGATGGGTGTATGAATAGGAAGGCTTTGGCGGAATTTGGGCCAGGTGCTGGCAAATGGGACTAGATTAGGTTAGAATGTCTGGTTGGCATGGACGAGTTGGACTAAAGGGTCTGTTTCCATGCTGTACATCTCTATGACACTAACTATGACTCTGTGCCCTCCAGTTTTAGAACTCCCTAACATGGGGAAATGCTGTTGGCTATCTATCTTATCTATATTGTATAAACCTCTACAAAGTCACCCCTCAATCCCCTCAACTCCAGGGAAACAACTCCCAGCCAATTCAGTCTCTCCTCACAACGCTAACCTTCTAGTCCAGGTAGCAACCTAATAAATCCTTACTATACTCTTTTTAAGTTTCATAATGTCCTTTCTGGAATTGGTTGACCAGTACTATGCATAGTACTCTAAACATGGCCTTACTAACGTACAGCTGCAACAGAATATCCCAACTCCTATACTCAGTGCTCTGACAGATGAAAGTAAGTGTGCCGAAAGCGTTCTTCACCACCTTGTCTACCTGTGACTCCACTTTCAAGGAGCTATAAACCTGTACTCCTAGATTTCTTTGTTCAGTAACATTCCCCAGGGCCCTACCATTGATTGTGTAAGTCCTGCCCTGGTTTGACCTACCAAAGTGCAATACCTTGTGTTTTTCTAAATTAAACTCCATCTGCCATCCCTCTGCCCATTGACCCAGTTTTTCAAGATTTAGTTGCATTTTCAGATAACTTTCTTCACTGTCCACAATACCACCAATCTTGCTGTCATCTGCAAACTTCTGACCATACCTTCTAAATTCTCACCCAAATCAGTCATTTAAATGATGAATAATAATGTACGCAGCAGTGGAACACTGCTGGTCACAGGACACCAGTTTGAAAAATAACCTTCTCCTAACATGCTTTGTCTTCTACCTTCAACGTCAGAAGTCACATGACACCAGGCTATAGTCTAACAGGTTTATTTGAAATCACAAGCTTTTGGAGCACTGCTTCTCCATCAAGTGAAGCCAAGGCTCAGGACCTCAATTTGGAGGCAATTTCTGGGTTCCAAAGCCTTCGAATGGAAGTGACTCTTAAAAGTTACAACGATAGCTTGTCAAAGTTTCAACAATCTCTGGGTAGGCTAAAGGATATTAAGGTGGACAAATCCCCAGGACCAGATGGGATCTATCCCAGGATGCTAGGGGAGGTGAGACAGGAATTAGCTGGGGCCCTGACAGATATCTTTGGAGCATCCTTAAACACAGGTGAAGTGCCAGAGGACTGGAGAGTTGCTAATGTTGTCCCCCGTTCAAGATTGGTAGTAAGGATATTCCAGGTAACTACGGACCAGTGAGCCTGGTGTCAGTGGTGGTAATGTTGCTGGAGAAGGTACAGATTGATAGAATCTATTTACGTTTGGAAAAGAATGGGCTTATCAGTGAAAGGCAACGTGGTTTTGTGCGGGGTAAATCATGCCCTACCAACTTAATAGAGTTTTTTGAGGAAGTGACCAAGTTGATAGATGAAGGAAGGGCTATAGATGTCATATACATGGACTTTAGTAAGGCATTTGATAAGGTTCCCCATGGGAAACTAATGGAGAAAGTGAAGTCACATGGTGTTCTAGCTAGGTGGATAAAGCACTGGTTGAGCAACAGGAGACAGAGTAGTAGTTGAAGGGAGTTTCTCGAAATGGAGAAAGGTGACCAGTGATGTTCCACAGGGATCAGTGTTGGAGCCACTGTTGTTTGTGGTATACATAAATGATCTGGAAGAGGACATTGGTAGTCTGACCAGTAGTTTGCAGATGACACAAAGATTGGTGAAGTAGCAGAAAGCATAGGGAACTGTCAAAGAATACAGGAGAATATAGATAGACTGGAGTTGGGCAGAGAAGTGGCAGATGGAGTTCAACCTGGGCAAATGTGAGGTGATGCATTTTGAAAGGTCTAATTCTAGAATGTACTATACTATATACGGAAGACCCTTGGGAAAAGTTGATGAGCAGAGTGATCTTGGAGTTCAGGTCCATTGTACCCTGAAGATTGCAGCACAGGTGGATAGAGTGGTCAAGAAGGCATATGGTATGCTTGCCTTCATCAGGCGGGCTATGAGTATAAGATACTGAAGAAGGGCTCATGCCTGAAACGTCGACTCTACTGCTTCTTGGATGCTGCCTGACCTGCTGCGCTTTTCCAGCAACACATTTTCAGCTATTGAGTATAAGAGCTAGCAGGTCATGTTAAAATTGTAGAAGACATTGTTTTGGCCACACTTAGAATATGGTGTACAGTTCTCATCGCCACATTACCAAAGGATGTGGACGCTTTGGAGATGGTGCAGAGAAGGTTTACAAGGATATTGCCTGTTATGGAAGGTGCTAGCTATGAAGGGAGGTTGAGTAGGTAAGGATTGTATTCTTTTGAAAAAAGGAGATTGTGGAGTGACCTGATTGAGGTCTACAAAATCATGAAGGATATAGACAGGGTGGATAGAAATAAGCTTTTTCCCAGCATTCATTCTTGACAGGTCACGTGTTCAAGGTGAGAGGAGAAAAGTTTAAAGGGGATATACGCAGTAAGTACTTTACACAGAGAGTTGTAGGTGCCTGAAATGCGTTGCTAGCAGAGGTAGTAGAGGCAGGCACTGTAGATTCATTTAAGTTGCATCTGGACAGATGCATGAGTAGGTGGGGAGCAGAGGGATATGGATTCTTAGGAATTGGGCGATAGGATTAGTCAGTGGATTTGGATCGGCACAGGATTGGAGGGCCGAAGGTCCTGTTCCTAGGCTGTAAATTTTCTTTGTTCTTTGTTCTCTGGAACAATCTGTGGGGCAGCATGGTGGCTCAGTGGTTAGCACTACTGCCCCACTGCCAGGGACCTAGGTTCAATTCCGGCCTCGTGTGGAGTTTGTACATTCTCCTAGCGTCTGCTTGGGTTTCCTCCAGGTGCTCTGGTTTCCTCCCACAATCCGAAGATGTGCAAGTTAGATGGACTGGCCGTGCTTAATTTTCCATAGTGTTCAGGGATGTTCAGGCTAGGTGGGTTAGCCATGGGAAATGCAGGGTTACAGCAATAGGGTCACCTGGGTGGGATGCTCTTCAAAGGGTTGGTGTGAACTCAATGGACTGAATAGCCCGCTTGCAGGGATTCTCTGATTCTGTGATCTCCCCTGATATACTTAAGCAGGATTATCTTCTTCAAAATTCGCTTAGATTGGATGCCTACCTGAGTAAGTTCATGAAAGGAGAGGTCACCTGGTTGGGAGTTTTCTATCGGCCTCCAAATTGTTCCAGGGATGCAGAGGAAGGAATAACAAAGATGATTCTCAATAGGAGCGAGAGTAACATGGTAGTTGTTATGGGGGTCTTTAACTTCCCCAATATTGACTGGGAATACGATAGTTCAAGTAGTTTACATGGGTCAGTTTTTGTTCACCATGTGCAGGAGGGTTTTCCGACACAGTATATAAACAGGCCAACAAGGGATGATGCCATATTGGATTTGGTGCTGGGGATGAACCCGGCCAGATGTTAGATTTGGAGGTAGGTGAGCACTTTGGCGATATAATTTGGTTATGTTTAGAACAGCAATAGGCAGGGATGGGTATATACTTTAAGGAAAGAGGTATAAAGGGGAGAAAGGCAATTATGATGCGATTAGGCAAGATTTAGGATGCATAGGATGGGGAAGGAAACTGCAGGGGTTGGACACACTTGAAATGTGGAGCTTATTCAAGGAACAGATACTGCGGGTCATTGATAAGTAAAAAATGACTTGTGTCAGATTAGGGCCAATCAAAGATAGTAGTGGAAAGCTGTACACTGAATCTAAAGACATAGGGGAAGCGTTTAATGAATACTTTTTGTCAGTTTTCATATTGGAAAAGGCAGTGTTGGTGAGAATATAGAGATAGAGGCTACAAGATTAGATGGGATTGAGGTTGACAAAGAGAGGTTTTAGCAATTCTGGATGATCTGAAAATAGGTAAGACCCCTGGCCTGGATGGGATATATCCTCAGATTCTCTGGGAAGCCAGGGAGGAGATTGCAGAGCCTTTGGCTTCAATCTTTATGTCATCATTGTCGACAGGAGTAGTGCCAGAAGACTGGAGAATAACAAATGTCGTTCCCTTGTTTAAGAAGGGGAGTCAGCACAACCCTGGTAATTATAGGCCAGTGAGCCTTACTTCGGTTGTGGGTAAGGTGTTGGAAAAGGTTATAAAAGGTCAGATTTTTAATCATCTGGAAAGGAATAATTTGATTAGGCATAGTTAACACGGTTTTGTGAAAGGTAGGTCGTGCTTCACTAATCTTACTGAGTTCTTTGAGAAGGTTACAAAACAGGTGGATAAGGTAAAGCAGTTGATGTGGTGTATGTGGACTTCAGTAAGGCGTTTGATAACGTTCCACACAGTAGATTATAACACAAAATATGGAGTTTCAGGATTGATGGTGATTTAGCAGTTTGGATCAGAAATTGGCTAGCTGAAAG
This sequence comes from Hemiscyllium ocellatum, assembly GCF_020745735.1. Lineage (NCBI taxonomy): Eukaryota > Metazoa > Chordata > Chondrichthyes > Orectolobiformes > Hemiscylliidae > Hemiscyllium > Hemiscyllium ocellatum. The sequence continues at coordinate 124,927,554 of NC_083405.1, forward strand.
AAGGCCTAGGGTATTGATTGATGGGAAATGTTCATCTTGGAGCTCAGTTACCAGTGGTGTGCCGCAAAGATCTGGTTTGGGGCCCCTGATGTTTGTCATTTTTATAAATTTTCTTGGTTTGGGTATGGAAGGATGGGTTACCAGCAACACATTTGCAGCTGTGATCTCCAGCATCTGCAGACCTCATTTTTTACTCGAAGATTTTAACCTACTGCGAATCCTCTTACAAGGATGCCTTCCTTGAAGAAGCTCTCTTCCTCCCTCTACAAGGATTTCAGTGAGTCCCTCTCTCACTGCACCCCCCAGGTCATCTCCTCTCCAGCTTCCTCATTTCCCCTCCCCCCACCTTGTCTCAGTCGGTTCCCTCAACTCAGCACCGCCCTCCTAACCTGCAATCCTCTTCCTGACCTCTCCGCCCCCACCCCACTCCGGCCTATCACCCTCACCTTGACCTCCTTCCACCTATCCCACCTCCATCGCCCCTCCCCCTAGTCCCTCCTCCCTACCTTTTATCTTAGCCGGCTTGGCTCTCTCTCTCTTATTCCTGATGAAGGGCTTATGCTCGAAACGTCGAATTCTCTATTCCTGAGATGCTGCCTAACCTGCTGTGCTTTGACCAGCAACACATTTGCAGCTGTGATCTCCAGCATCTGCAGACCTCATTTTTTACTCGAAGATTTTAACCTACTGCGAATCCTCTTACAAGGATGCCTTCCTTGAAGAAGCTCTCTTCCTCCCTCTACAAGGATTTCAGTGAGTCCCTCTCTCACTGCACCCCCCAGGTCATCTCCTCTCCAGCTTCCTCATTTCCCCTCCCCCCACCTTGTCTCAGTCGGTTCCCTCAACTCAGCACCGCCCTCCTAACCTGCAATCCTCTTCCTGACCTCTCCGCCCCCACCCCACTCCGGCCTATCACCCTCACCTTGACCTCCTTCCACCTATCCCACCTCCATCGCCCCTCCCCCTAGTCCCTCCTCCCTACCTTTTATCTTAGCCGGCTTGGCTCTCTCTCTCTTATTCCTGATGAAGGGCTTATGCTCGAAACGTCGAATTCTCTATTCCTGAGATGCTGCCTAACCTGCTGTGCTTTGACCAGCAACACATTTGCAGCTGTGATCTCCAGCATCTGCAGACCTCATTTTTTACTCGAAGATTTTAACCTACTGCGAATCCTCTTACAAGGATGCCTTCCTTGAAGAAGCTCTCTTCCTCCCTCTACAAGGATTTCAGTGAGTCCCTCTCTCACTGCACCCCCCAGGTCATCTCCTCTCCAGCTTCCTCATTTCCCCGCCCCCCACCTTGTCTCAGTCGGTTCCCTCAACTCAGCACCGCCCTCCTAACCTGCAATCCTCTTCCTGACCTCTCCGCCCCCACCCCACTCCGGCCTATCACCCTCACCTTGACCTCCTTCCACCTATCCCACCTCCATCGCCCCTCCCCCTAGTCCCTCCTCCCTACCTTTTATCTTAGCCGGCTTGGCTCTCTCTCTCTTATTCCTGATGAAGGGCTTATGCTCGAAACGTCGAATTCTCTATTCCTGAGATGCTGCCTAACCTGCTGTGCTTTGACCAGCAACACATTTGCAGCTGTGATCTCCAGCATCTGCAGACCTCATTTTTTACTCTTAGTAAATTTGCAGATGACATTAAGGTAGGCAGAGTTGTGGATGGTGCCGAAAGATGTTGTGGGTTACAGAGGGACATTTTTAAGATGCAGAACTGGGCTGAGAAGTGGCAAATGGAATTTAATGTGGAAAAGTGTGAGGTAGATCACTTCAGAAGAAATAGCAGGAATGGAAAGCATTGGGCTAAAGGTAGAATTCTTGGCAGTGTGGATGAACAAGAGAGTTCTCGATGCCTAGGTGCGTAATTCCCTGAAAGTTGCCACCCAGGTTGATAAGGGTTGTTAAGAAGGCGTATGGTGTCTTGATGTTTATTGGTAGGGCGATTGAGTTTTGGAGCAGCGAGGTCATGCTTCAGCTGTACAAGACACTGGTAAAACCGCACCTGGAGTATCGCATGCATTTCTGGTTACTGCATTATAGAAAGGATGTGGAAGCTTTGGAGGAGGTTCAGAGGAGATTTATGAGGATGTTGCCTGGTATGGAAAGGAGGTCTTTCGAGGAAAGGCTGAGGGAACTGAGACTGTATTCGTTGGAGAGAAGAAGATTGAGAGGTGACTTGATCGAGACATATAAGATAATCAGAGGGTTAGTTAAGGTGGACAGTGAGAGCCTTTTCCCTCAGATGGTGAAGGCTGACACAAGGGGACATAGCTTTAAATTGAGGGATGATCGATTTAGGATAGATATTAGGGATTGTTTCTTCACTCAGACAGTAGTAGGGGCATGGAATGGCCTGCCTGCAACAATTGTAGACTTGCTGATGTTAAGTGCATTTAAATGGGCTTTGGACATACATATGAATAATAATGGATCGGTGTAGGTTAGATGGGCATCAAATTATTTTCACAGGTCGGCACAACATCGAGGCCCAAAGGGTCTGTACTGCACTGTAACGTTCTATTTCCTGTGAAAAAAATGAACAATCTAAGTAACATAATTAACCCTGGTGCAAGACACAGGTGATGTATTTGATGTTGCGCAATGGTATGGTGGCACAGTGGTTAGCACTGCTGCCTCACAGTGCCAGAGATCCGAGTTCAATTCCCGCCTCAGGCGACTCTCTTTATGGAGTTTGCACATTCTCCCCATGTCTGAGTGGGTTTCCTCCCACAATCCAAAAATGTGCAGCTTAGGTGAATTGGCCATGCTAAATTGCCTGTAGCGTTAGGGGACTGGGTCTAGGTGGGTTGCCCTTCAGTGGGTCGGTGTGGACTTGTTGGGCCTGTTTCCATGCTGTAAGTAATCTAATAACAGCAAGAACCCCTCCTGTTTATTCCAAACATTGCATTTTGAAGCGCATAGTTGGTGTTTCACAGGTCGGCGTAACATCAAGGGCTGAAGAGCCTGTACTGCACTGTAATATTCTATGTTCTAGAACAGCTGCAAAATACCTCTCATGATTCCTGAACATTGCAAAACATTTGATTACATCTGCAGCTCCACTAATCGGTCACGTACTTTTCCTTTAATGTTGTAGCCGAAGAAACATCCTAAATTCAGATGCAGAGAAAAATCGGTGTTTCACAAGTGAATTTCTGGTTGCCAGTTTCACCTCTCTATGGGTCTTCACTCAGTATTGCACTTCTACCTTTCCAGCATGCCAGTCTTGAAAAGTTGCCAGAGACAAAGTTCAGTAAGTAGTAGATACAGGTAGTGGGCATAGCTGGTAGTCGCCACCTAAGTTGTACACTGAAGGTCTCCTCAAGTTTTACTACTCTGTTGAGTATCAGATTTCACTCTCTTAGAGTCAGGGAGTTGCAGAGATATACAGTACGGATACAGACCTTTTGGTCCAACTCGTCCATGCCGACCAGATATCCTAAACTAATCTAGTCCCACCTGCCAGCACTTGGCCCATAACCCTCTAAACTCTTCCTATTCGTACACCCATTTGGACGGCTTCCAAATGTTGTAATTGTCCCAGCTTCCACCAATTCCTCTGGCAGCTTATTTCCATACACACATCACCCTCTGTGTGCAAACATTGCTCCTTGTGTCCCTTTTAAATTTTTCCCCTCCCACCCTAAACTTATGTTTTCTCGTTCTGGACTCACCTATCCCAGGGAAAAGACCTTGTCTATTTACCCTACCAATGCCTTTCATGATTTTATCCGCCTCTTTAAGGTCACCCCTCAGCCTCTGACGCTCCAGGGAAAACAGCCCTAGCCTATTCAGCCTCTCTCTAGCTCAAACCCTGAAAACATTCTTGTAAATCTTTTCTGATCCGTTTCAAGTTTCACAACTTCTCATGTGCCGGCATCTCAATCAAAGCAGCATGAATGGCTGTTTATATTTATGCACCAATCAGGCACATCGTGGTCAGACTTCTTTTCCTGCAAGTGGTTGAATTAACACTTAGTATAAAGAGCCATCTAGGTTGACCTTGGTTAAGGTAAAGAAGTCAACTTTCATTGGATATTCGAAACGAACACAGAAAAACTCAACATCCATGGAGAGAGAAAGAGTTGACACTTTGAATTTTATATGTCTTCTTCAGAACTGAAAGGTGTTAGAAAACACTTTTGATGGAGACAGAGGCTCTTTACATTCTCCAGTACTTTCTGTTTTGGTGATTTGACTAATAATGATTTACCTGGGTAAATAGTGCTGTGAGGAAGGCATATGGTGTACTGGGCTTTATTGGTAGAGGAATTGAGTTCCGGAGTCCTGAGGTCATGTTGCAGTTGTATAAGACTCTGGTGCGGCCTCATCTGGAGTATTGTGTGCAGTTTTGGTCGCCATACTATAGGAAGGATGTGGAGGCATTGGAACGAGTGCAGAGGAGGTTTACCAGGATGTTGCCTGGCATGGTAGGAAGATTGTAGGAAAGATTGAGGAAAGGCTGAGGCACTTGGGCCTGTTCTCATTGGAGAAAAGAAGGTTTAGGGGAGATTTGATAGAGGTGTATAAGATGATTAGGGGTTTAGATAGGGTAGACACTGAGAACCTTTTACCGCTAATGGAGTCAGCTGTTACTAGGGGACACAGCTTTAAATTAAGGGGTGGTAGGTATAGGACAGATGTTAGGGGTAGATTATTTACGCAGCGGGTTGTGAGTTCATGGAATGCCCTGCCAGTAGCAGTGGTGAACTCTCCCTCTTTATGGTCATTTAAGCAGGCATTGGATAGGCATTTGGAAGTTATTGGGCTAGTGTAGGTTAGGTAGGATTTGGTCGGCGCAACATCGAGGGCCGAAGGGCCTGTACTGCGCTGTATTTTTCTATGTTCTATGTTCTATGATTTCTTTCTGCTTTTAAACTATCCATAATACTTCCAATATTTTTCAGTTTTGCCTGCACTTTTCAAGCGATGGCTTCAGAATGTCGAAGTGGAAGAAGGTCACACTGCCATATTGCAGTGTGAACTTACTAAATCTGATGCCTCAGTAGAATGGAGAAAGGGATCTGTGGTGCTTCAACCAAATGACAAATATGAAATGAAATATGAAGGTTTCATTGTTGAGTTGTTAATTCATAATCTAAAGATGGAAGATGCTGGAGAATATACATGTGATTCTGGTGATCAACAGAGCACTGCTGCCTTAACTGTGACAGGTAAATGAGGATCTATAGTTTTCTGATTCAACACAGATCAAAAAAGAACTATTGTTTCCTTGTTTGAATTTTTGGTTCTTTCCAAGGCTAAGAAAGGACAGAGATGGGGCTCAGAAATTATGGGGCTAACTAATTGACAATTTTCCATGCTGTTCTTGACATTAGCCATTTTGATAACTCACATTCAGGACCCGAAAAGACAACCCAGCCTCATGGCAAGCATCAGCTATGTGCATTAAGAACCTTGTTAAGGTTAAATAATGAAGGCAGGTTGGGCTTTTACAGTCAACCCTTTGTTTCGTGAATTGTTTGGGAGGGTGGGTGGCTTTTTAACTGCCTAGAATCAGGCAACCAGTAGCAGGCCAGATTGCTGGCACTACCTGAAAACCTGACTATGCAAGTGCTGGAGTATGGTCAATGCTACGCTGTGGAGTGACTGTCCTCCGCTTACCTACCCACCCATCCCATTTAATTGGTTCTATTTTGCCTTCTTTAAATTAATTTGTTTAAAAACTGTCTGAGAAGGCAGATTGATGTTGAAGCACAGTCTCCTTTTACTCTAGCTGGATCCCATTTGATAGCTGTCAAGCCACAAGAGCCTGCTCATAGCACTTGATTGGAAAGGAAAATCGATTGCTCACTGGTCAAGGGACACCTTGATTAAAATTCCAATTCAAAGCTATTCACCCACACTGCGACTCCTCCCCACCATGATGCATTCACACATACAAAGTGAAAATTGAACCTCTTATCTGAGATGCAGAAAGGACAGGCAGTTGTTCGTTAAGCTATTCTGTGGAAGAAAAATGTTGTTTCTATAACATATATGATTACCTAAATATGATCAAACATTCCAAATTAAAATAAATTACTTTAACAAAACAAAGGTTGATATTCAGACAACATTCAGACAATGAAACAAAAGAATACATTTCCTGGAAATTTCCTTACTTTTCCAAATCCTTTGTTTAACTTTGAAGACAAAATATTGAAAACCTTATTGAGTGATTAAAATAGCTATCATCATGGTTACAAAAGCTAGCTATGAGAATCCTCAATGAAAGACCCAGCAAAAAGGTTTTTGGGCAACTCGGAAACATATTTTGAAATATAAAATGAAATACTTATATTTGCAAAAATGGAGTTAAAGCTTAGAAACAACAATAATAGAGCAGAAATATCATATAATACCTTTGGTGTTAATTTTGAAGGCTAGGAAAAAAACCACAAAGCTTAAAATAAATGCTTAAGGACCCTGGGGAGGTGGGGTGGGGGGTTAGTCTCTTATGTAACTCATAAATGGAGGCTGACGCCACACAGGATACGTAGAGAGAATCCATATGTTGTATCATTGCAGAGTTTTATGAGGATTCATGCTCTGCAGAAATACTTCTATTCCAGATTCTATCCTTTTTCTGTACTCACTGAATTCAGAGGCTGAAATGTTTAAAATACAAAAAAAAACTTACTGTTCTATGATGCATTTTTTTTAGAGCCAGATGTAACAATTGTTGATGGTTTGAAAAACGTGGAAGTAGTCGAAGGTGGGGATGTTTTGTTTGAATGTCAAGTCTCTCATGAGAATATACGAGGTGTTCAATGGGTTCTAGGAGGAATTGAACTGCAGAATAATGAAATGAACGAAATTTCGATCAAGAGTGGCAATATTCACACATTGATGTTGAGGCAAGTCACACAGGATGATTCTGGAGCTGTGACCTTCAAAGTTGGAAAGCACACATCTTCAGCACAGCTTACTGTCAAAGGTAATAGTTAACGATTAATTTTGGAAACGAATAGAAATAACTGGCAAGTGCATTCTCCACATGTTTGAGGGAGCGTTTCCACAAAAACATTTAATACTGAATAATTTGCAAACCTGACAGGTGCTGTTTTATAATTTAAAGGAACATAATTTACTTTAGGTTTCATTAATGGCTTACACTGTAGAAAAATTATGGACATTTTTGGTTACCATTTAGTATTATATTTGCTGTTTCCAGACAATTGGTGAAAGGCATGCACCAAGGACAAATTATTGTGAGCTTCAGTGTAGACTGCCATTTAATTCATACCATACTCAGTTCCAAACAAATGTTTGGGAAGGAATGCTATTCATGTCTTTTTTTTCCAGCTACTCCAGCAACTTTTACTCAACTGCTTCAAAACATGGTAGTGGATGAGGTTGAGTCAGTAACTTTCATGTGTGTACTCTCACAAGCCAATGTTCCAGTTGTGTGGAAGAAAGGACTAACAACAATTTCTCAAAGTGAGAGATATGAAATCAAACAGGAAGGTTGTGTACACATGTTAAGTATACATGACGTAAAATCTGATGATTCAGGTGAATATACCTGTGTTTCTGGGGACCAACAAACCACAGCTTCCTTAACAGTAAAAGGTGAGTTGAATTGAGTCATTTTTAAATAGTCTTGCGGTAGCACAGAAATTAAATGCTGCTTAATAAAGAAACATGCTGTTAAGGCTCTTTGACAGCATCTTCCAAAATCTCAATCTCCATCATTGAGAAAGATAAAATCGCGTATTAATGGGAACACTCCTCAAAACCACATATCACCCTGACTTGGAGCAATATTGCCATTCTTTTATTGCTGCTGGATCTAAATCCTGGAGATTCCTACCTATCAGGACTGTGTATGTACCTACATCCTAAGGACTGGAGCTGTTCAAAAGGGCAGCTAAACCATCAACTTCTCCAGTGCAATTAGCTAATGGCAATAAATACTGACCTAGCCAGCAATCCCTGTATCCCCTATACAAATAAATTAAGAAGAAACTGTTCATATTGCATTCATCAGGAGAAACCGAACGTAAACTTAGGAAACGGTTCGCTGAACATCCCAGCGGGGCTCACAGGGGATGACCGGACCTCCAAGTCACCACCCATTTTAATTCCCCTTCTCGCTCCCTTTCTGACATGACCATCCTTAGCCTCCTCCATTGCCGCAACAAACCACACCACAAACTGGAGAAACAACACCTCATCTTCCGTCTGGCCAGCCTACAGTCTGGAGGGCCCAACGTTGAGTTCTCCAAGTTCAAATAACCTCCCTTCCCAACCCCCGACTCCCTTCTCAGCCCCTCCCCCTCCTTTCCACTCCTCCCTGCCACCGACCGGATTCATTCCTCCCAATGACCAACCAGGTCGTACCCTCTGTCTTCTTCACCTATCTCCACTTCACCACACTGACCCTGCCACCCTCTTTGTCTGCAGTCCCCCTACATCCACCCCCAGTACTGAAGAAGGATTACACCCGAACATCGACTTCTCCATCTCTTGATGCTGCCTGGTTTGCTGTGTTCTTCCAACCTCCTGCCTGTCTATTTTGGATTCCAGCATCTGCAGCCTTTTTTTGTTTCGAACTAAGCAGAATAATGCTGGTTTGATACAAGACCAAAGCCAAAATCGTTTATCCATCTTGCGCCTTCCAGGTTGAATGTGGAGTTATTCGCAGCAATTCTCTATAGTTGCTGTTGCATCAGAGATGGTGGGTTTGACTGTCTATTCAAAAAGAGTATTCTCTCCTAACAAGCTGGAAATGGAGTGAGCAGTTTCCCAAAGATTGCAGACTTCTCATAGTTCCAGTGTCAAGGTTAGGGTCAAGGTCAGAATCACGGGTTGAGATTTTTTCTGACCCAGGCATCTGTGGCATTACCCAAGCACAGAAGGCACCCTAGAGTGTCAGACCCTGGTTATTGGACCCTGATTTACACCTCTGTCCTAAACCCTAACAGATACTGCACACACATTAGTTTCAGGGAGACATGTGCCAGCTTTGAGATGTACCACAGCTGAAATGGATTCCATTCCCTTAAACAACTGTTTGTTGCCGAGCATATGTAGAGGATTTCAGAAGGCCAAAGTCTGGTATCCAAGCAATACAGTAGTTGTTGTGTGTTCACTTTGTGGCAGTCCACTGTGCCTTTATTTTACTCTTTGTTCTTTGGATGTGAGTGTCACTAGCTAGATCGATATTTATTGCCCTTGCAAAGGTGGTTCTGAGATGCCTTTTTAAAGAAGTGCTGTCCTTGGGGTGTAGATAAACCCATGTTGCAGTTAGGGAGGGGGTTCCATGATTGTGACCGAGTATTAGGGAAGGAATAGCAACATAGTTCAAAATTAGATTAGTATATGGCTTAGGTAAGAACCTATACATGGTGGTTTACTCATACAGCTGCTGAACTTGCCCTTCTAGGTAGTAGAAGTCAGGCTTTTAAAAGATACTGTTAGAGAACTCTCATTGAGTGACAGCAGCACATCTTGCAGATGCTTTGTACTGACACCACCAATGGTGAAAGGAGTGAATGTTTAAAATGATGGATGGGGCACCAGTCAAATAAGCTGTTTTTCTCTTGGGTGGTGTTGTGCTTCTTGAATGTTGTTGGAGCTGCCCTCACCTTGGCAAAAGGAGAATATTCCATAATACTTGTCCTTATCGATGATGAACAGGCATTTGGAAACCAGAGGGTGGTTACTAATTGCAGATTTTCTATCCACTGAAATTCTGTTATAGACAGCCAAATTTATATGGCTAGTCCAGTTCAGTTTCTGGTCAATGGTAACGATCAGGATGTTAATAGTAGTGATTCAATAATGACATTGAACATCTGAGAAAGGTAAGTAGATTATTTCTTATTGAAAATGGTCATAGCCTAGCACTTGCATGCCATGAATGTCATTTGCCACTTGTCAGCCCAAGCCTGAATGTTGTGCAGGAGATACTACATACGACCATAGATTGCTTCAGTATCTGAAGAGGTGTGAATGTGCTAAACATTGTGCAGGTTCATTAACAAGTGACCCCACTTCTGACCTTATAATGGAGGGAAGATCATTGATGGGGCAGCCAAGATGGTTGGACTTAGGGCAATAAGTCGAGGGACTCTTGCATGATGTTGTGGAACTGAGATGACTGATCTCTGCCCACCACAGCCATATTCTTTTTTAACTATGACTCCAACCAGCAGATAATCTTCTCCTTCACTTCCCCCCAACACCGTTCCACATGCACATATTGATGTAATACTCAGTTGTATGTGGCATCGACATCACTTGCCTTCCCTGTGGAGTTCATACTTGAACCAAGGCTGTCAATGAGGTCATGGGGAGCTCTGCAGGACCTAAATTAAGTGTCTAGAGCTGGTTATTGATGAACAAGAGCTCTTGATCACATTATCAAAGATCTTTCCCATCATTAGGCTAATGATCAGGAGTAGATTGATAGGTAATTAGCCAGATTGGATTTGTCCTGTTTTTGTGGACAGGTTATATCTATGTAGTATTCCACAAAGCTGGGTAGACTACTGGGTTGTAGCTGTACTGAACCAGCTTGGCTAAGGGTGCAGATAGGGGAGGTGATGGCCTGTGATATTATTGCTGGAATATTAATCCAGAGTCCTATTAATGTTCTGGGGACCCAATTTTGAATCCTGCCACATCAGATGATGAAATTTGAATTCAATTTTTAAAATTCTGGAATTTAGAGTCTAATGATGATCCTGAGCCCATTGTCAATTGTCAGAAAAAATAATCTGGTTTAAGAATTAGAGAAGGAAACTGCCATCTTACCTGGTCTGATACATGTGACTCTAGCCACACAGCAATTGGTTGACTATTGACTCCTTCTGGGATGGGCAATAAATGCAGGCCTAACCAGTGACACTCATTCTTAGCATGAATATTTTTTAAAATAGTTTTGGTGTGCAATTCTTCAGCACCTTTGTCTGAATCAAAGTTTGTGCGAAGATTTGTAGCTCGGGTGCTTGTTGTACTGGTTCTGTTCGCCGAGCTGGAAGTTTTTGTTGCAAACGTTTCGTCCCCTGGCTAGGAGGCATCATCAGTGCTGTGGAGCCTCCTGCGAAGCGCTTCTTTGATGTTTCTTCCGGCATTTACAGTGGTCTGTCCTTGCCGCTTCCGGGTGTCAGTTTCAGCTCTCCGCTGTAGTGATTGGTATATTGGGTCCAGGTCGATGTGTCTGTTGATGGAATTTGTGGATGAATGCCATGCCTCTAGGAATTCCCTGGCTGTTCTCTGTCTGGCTTGTCCTATGATAGTGGTGTTTTCCCAGTCGAATTCATGTTGCTTGTTGTCTGAGTGTGTGGCTACTAGGGATAGCTGGTCGTGTCGTTTCGTGGCTAGTTGGTGTTCATGTATGCGGATTGTTAGCTGTCTTCCTGTTTGTCCTATATAGTGTTTTGTGCAGTCCTTGCATGGTATTTTATACACTACATTAGTTTTGCTCATGTTGGGTATTGGCTCCTTTGTTCTAGTTCTTTTCGCAGTTCTGGTGTACTGCAGTGTGTTGTAGCTCTTTTGAATAGTGTCCTGATGCAGCTTCGTTTGTGTGTGTTGGGGTGGTTACTTTCATAGTTTAGGACTTGGTCTGTGTGTGTTGTTTTCCTGTGTACCCTTGTGGTGAATTCTCCGTTCGGTGTTCTCTGTACTATCACGTCTAGGAATGGGAGTTGTCTGCTAGTAGGTGTTGTGCTTTTTTGATGTAGTCTGATTTATCTAGGATGACAGTCATTCTGCCTTTATCTGCTGGTAAAGAATGACTGTCATCCTAGATAAATCAGACTACATCAAAAAAGCACAACACCTACTAGCAGACACCAACACCTACCAAATGAAGGACTCGGACCCCACACCACAACTCACCAATAGAATAAATAACACTCTAAGGAATCTCCAAAAAAACGGACAGATAACCAAAGCGGACCTACGAAGAATGAAACCGGAAAGCAACAACACCCCCAGATTCTATGGACTACCCAAAGTACACAAACCAGACATCCCACTCAGACCCATAGTATCACTACCAGGGACACCAGCATACAAACTGGCCAAAGAACTACAACAGAAACTGAAACACCTGGTCAGCGGATCCAAACACTCCATACAATCAACACAGGAATTCTTGGACGCCATCAGGAATACACACATAGACAAAGAAGAAACCATGATCTCATTCGACGTGACGGCACTGTTCACTTCGATTGACAAAACCCTAGCCAGAGAAACAATAGCCAACCTACTGGACATACACAACAGAAAACAGGAGGCGGAACCTATCAACAAAGACGGCATACTTAAACTACTGGACTTATGCCTCACTACACACTTTACATTCAACAATCAGATATACGAACAAATCAACGGAACACCCATGGGATCACCAATCTCGGGACTCATAGCAGAGGCAGTTATGTAAAGGTTAGAACAAACAGCCCTACCACAAATTCAACCCAAACTCTGGGTCAGATATGTTGATGACACTTTCGTAATCATCAAAAACACAGAAATAGAAAAAACACACCAGATCATCAACGCCACACTCACAGGCATCCGATTCACGAGAGAAGTACAAAAGGACAGCCAACTCCCATTCCTAGACGTGATAATACAGAGAACACCGAACGGAGAATTCACCACAAGGGTACACAGGAAAACAACACACACAGACCAAGTCCTAAACTATGAAAGTAACCACCCCAACACACACAAACGAAGCTGCATCAGGACACTATTCAAAAGAGCTACAACACACTGCAGTACACCAGAACTGCGAAAAGAGGAAGAGGAACACCTATACAAGGTATTCGCCAAAAATGGATACCCGCGCAACTTTATCAACAGATGCCTAAGAGATAGACCGAGGAACGAGGACATGCCACAACCAAAAGGACTAGCCACACTACCATACATCAGGAGCGTTTCAGAACTGACAGCCAGACTACTGCGACCCCTAGGACTCATAACGGCACACAAACCAACAGCCATGCTCAGACAACAACTTACTAGAACAAAGGAGCCAATACCCAACATGAGCAAAACTAATGTAGTGTATAAAATATCATGCAAGGACTGCACAAAACACTATATAGGACAAACAGGAAGACAGCTAACAATCCGCATACATGAACACCAACTAGCCACGAAACGACACGACCAGCTATCCCTAGTAGCCACACACTCAGACAACAAGCAACATGAATTCGACTGGGAAAACACCACTATCATAGGACAAGCCAGACAGAGAACAGCCAGGGAATTCCTAGAGGCATGGCATTCATCCACAAATTCCATCAACAGACACATCGACCTGGACCCAATATACCAATCACTACAGCGGAGAGCTGAAACTGACACCCGGAAGCGGCAAGGACAGACCACTGTAAATGCCGGAAGAAACATCAAAGAAGCGCTTCGCAGGAGGCTCCACAGCACTGATGATGTCTCCTAGCCAGGGGACGAAACGTTTGCAACAAAAACTTCCAGCTCGGCGAACAGAACCACTACCTTTGTCTGAATGTTGTCTTCTGTATTTGAGTCATCATGGAAAACCAACAAAAATTTCTTTGGATGACAAGAGCTATCCCCTGACATCAAGGCTGCAGATGGTTTGGAAGGATAACTTCAAGCAGCTCTAGAAGAATCTTAAAGATCTGGCTTTACACCACACCATCCTCGCATAAATAGCAGTCTAGGCAGGCTGGCTGAGAGATACAAATAAAGCCTCTGGAGCAGTCAAGATGCAAGGACAAATGCTTGTCATCTTCCAGCAAGGCTTCCAAAGTGTCTCAGCGAAACTTGGAGCATGCTCAGTTGTGTATTTTGCCATTATCCTGCTTTTTTTCAATGCCATAGTGAAATGTACTAGGAATTCCCTCACTACTCCAGCTGCAGTGGTGCTTTTAAGAGGTCCAGGCTGCTTTACATTTGGCAGGCTACCTTTAACTCACACCAGTACATTACAATTTTTGGTTTCCCTTTAAAGCACATAGCACTCAACAATGCAGTTAGCCCTGGCTGCATGCTGCATTCATAGTTATGAGCAGAAGAGACAAAAGTGCCATGTTTTCTGCATCATTTGGCATTTGCACATTGCAAGTCTAGTGTCTTTCTCCAAGTTAGCCTCCAGCCTGTCTGTTCTGAATGCCTAATTTCACATCCAGTAATAATTACGAATATGTAAAGTAGGAACAATAGTAGGTCATTCAGCTCCTTGAGCCTGCTCCGCTATTCAATAAAGTCAAGGTTGACCTCAAAACCTAATTACAGTGCATTTGATTAAAACTGTGTAAATAGCTAATTTGTAAAATGGCTGACACTTTTGTTGATAGTTGTAAACCTATAATTTTCTGTTTTCTTTTTGTAGTATCAGAAGTAAAAATTATTGAATGCCTAAAGGATGTAACAGTTTTTGTTAATGAAACTGCCGTGTTTGAGTGCAAAGTGCATCCTGAAAATTTTGCTGATGTGCAGTGGTGGCTGGGCGACATTCCTTTGCAGCACAATGAAATGAATGAAATATCTATTGAACATGGAACGATTCATACCCTGAAATTAAAGAATGTCACTCAAGAAGACTGTGGTACTGTTACCTTTAAAGTTGGAAAACACACATCATCTGCAAAACTGTTAGTAAAAGGTATGGAATGATAAAGAATAACAGAAACATCTGCTTAGTTTATTTTGTCGCAAGTCTTGTATTTTACCTTTTGTCCACTAGAACCATGTTGAAGTAGCTGTATGCTGAAATAATCACGGGATGATTGTTATACAGTTAGGGAGAATTAAATTATAGCAAAAATGGTTTTATACAAAAACAGTTTTTCAGGCTTTTCACCATTCTGAAATATAAATCATGCCAATTTCCACATAGAGTTTCTAGCTGCCTTGCATATTGATTCATGGAATTATGGATATTGCTGGTAAGGCGAGCATTTATGCTTACAATTACCCTTGAAAGAAAGATGGTAAGATCTCACAGTGAATACAATTGGCTGATTTACTAGGCTATTTTAGAGGGCTACTAAGAGTCAACCACATCATTCTGGGTTTGATGTTGCATTCTTTATAAGCGAGAGGCTTGTGTGGCACTGTGATAGTGTCCCTATCTCTGGGCCAGGAGGTTCAGGTTCAAGTCCCACTAGCCCCAGAGGTGTGTTATAACATTGCTGAACAGGTTAATCAGAAAATATGTACAGTATAGTCCAGATCTGTTAAAGGTAGCAATTTATCTGAAGAACATCAGTAAACTGGGTGGTTTTAAAAGGTAATCTTATTGTTTCATGTCCACCATTACTTATACTGGGGACTACATTTTACAGGCTATCTACAGATAGGAAATTTAGAAAATCGAGCACCATGCTGACTATTTACTCATTCACCCTGTTATGATTTTCCAAGTGGCAGAAAAGGCAGTTGGAAAGCTGCCTGTCTGTATACTAGCTGAGGCACTGAAAGTGGATAATTAATGCCCACAAGAAATATCACCACACCACCAGTCCAATTTAATGGGTGATGGAGAGGTCTAAGTCGAACATATGGTTTGGCTAATTTGACCCTAGGCCTTCTTGCTTCCAGGCCCATTTGCCAATCAGATGCATCTTTTCCTTACCTCCCTTTCAATATTCTTGGTGTGTTACTGGGATTGACTACTATTCTTGGCAGCTCAGTGAGGTGGGCATTCCTCCTGGAGAAGTATTGATATATGAAACTCCATCAGTTGAAAAATGGACACACATAATAAATGGTAATACAAATGCATCCATCGAAAACACATCGACTGCAGCGGTTCAAGATGTCAACTAGCCATTATCTGTTCAAGGGCAACCCGAGATGGGTTATAAATTCTGGTCCAAGCCAGCAATACCCACATCCCATGAATGAATAAAAATAATGTAGCAGGTATTAGGCTAGCAACTTAACTCTGAGAGTATAAAGAGTCATAGAGTCATAGAGACATACAGCATGGAAACAGCCCCTTCAGTCCAACTCGTCCATGCCGACCAGATATCCCAACCCAAATCTAGTCCCACCTGCCAGCACCTGGCTCATATCCTTCCAAATCCTTCCTATTCATATACCCATCTAGATGCCTTTTAAATGTTGCAATTGTACTATCCTCCACCACTTCCTTTGGCAGATCATTCCATACACTTCCTCTGAGTGAGAAAGTCGCCTCTTAGGTCTTTTTTATATCTTTCCCCTCTCACTCTAACACTATGCCCTCTAGTTCTGGACTCCCCCACTCCAAGGAAAAGACATTATCTATTTATCCTGTCCATGTCCCTCATGATTTTACAAACCTCTATAATGTCATCCCTCAGCCTCTGACGCTCAGGGGAAAACAGCCCCAGCCTGTTCAGCCTCTCCCTATAGCTCAAATCCTTCCAACCCTGGCAACATCCTTGTAAATCCTTTCTGAACCCTTTCGAGTTTCACAACTTCTTTCTGATAGGAAGGAGACCAGAATTGCATGCAATATTCCAATAGTGGCCTAACCAATGTCCTGTACAGTCGCAACATGACATCCCAACTCCTGTACTCAATGCTCAATAAGGAAAGCATACCAAATGCCTTCTTCACAATCCTATCTACCTGCGACTCCGC
This sequence comes from Hemiscyllium ocellatum, assembly GCF_020745735.1. Lineage (NCBI taxonomy): Eukaryota > Metazoa > Chordata > Chondrichthyes > Orectolobiformes > Hemiscylliidae > Hemiscyllium > Hemiscyllium ocellatum. Next base: position 124,944,151 of record NC_083405.1, read on the forward strand.
TTTCAAGGAGTATGAGTCTGCACTCCAAGGTCTCTTTGTTCAGCAACACTCCCGAGGACCTTACCATTAAGTGTTAAGATTTGCTTTCCCAAAATGCAACACCTCACATTTATCTAAATTAAACTCCATCTGCCACTTCTCAGCCCATTGGCCCATCTGATCAAGATCCTGTTGTAATCTGAGGTAACCTTCTTCACTGTCCACTGCACCTCCAATTTGGTGTCATCTGCAAACTTACTAACTATACCTCTTATGCTCATATCCAAATCATTTATATAGTTTGGCATTTGATTTATTTTGGAATCTCTCTGCCATTGTTGCCGTGATCATTTTCTAAGTGAGTTAAAAACTGTCTATTTCTGTATTGTACACAAAAGATTAAAAAGATGTCCAATCACTTTAGGTCCCCCGCTTACCTTTACACAAGAGCTTGAAAACATGGAAGCAATGGAAAATAGCACGACAACCCTACTTTGTAAACTATCACAACCTAACGTTCCAGTTACATGGAAGATGGGCTCACATGCAATTTTTCCAAGTGAGAAGTATGAAATCAAACAAGAAGATAATGTGCACATGCTACTGATTCATGACGTGAACATAGAGGACTCTGGAGACTATACATGTGATTCAGGCCTGAGACAGAGCACTGCAGTACTGCAAGTGAAAGGTAACTGATTACCTTGTGAAAAAGAAGTTGTTTGCAGTCTTAAAGGGTATTGTAACTTAAGTGTAGTGGTTTCTTTCAAATACCTCAAAATAGCAGAATTGGCACATGCAAGTTACTATTATACGAGTAAGAAATTACTTCTGGAAATCAGGTTTACATCTTCTCCTCAGGAAGGGAAGGAAGCTTCTTGTGACATATTGATTGTATTATAAAATCTAATGTTGTTCATTGTTCATATTATATACCCTTAAAACAATTGATGACTTGCACGCATTTTTAAATAATGTTATCCATTATTTGGAGGTGAACCATCATTTGAGTTAGTACTTCTGATTAATTTTGCATTTTTCTAAAGTTCTTTTATTCATTATGAACTATAGCTGCACCTGTGTATTTTATGAAGAAACTGCAAAGCCAGGAAGCCGATGAAGGTAGTATGATAACGCTTCACTGTGAACTTACTAAGGCTGACGCACCAGTGATGTGGAGAAAAGGATCCGAAAAACTTAACCATGGTGACAAGTATGATCTGATTCGAAAAGGCTGTGCTGTTGAATTGCTGATCCACAATGTGAAGAAAGAGGATGGTGGAGTATATATTTGTGATTCTGGTGATGACCAAACAACAGCTACCCTCACAGTCAAAGGTTTCCATACGTTTCTTAGCAGTGATGTAGCTTATTTTCATTAATTGATTCTATTAAAAAAATTCACATACCATATTTGCTGAACCATTACTATTTTTCTGCAAAGCATTGCCTAAAAGTGCCATGTATTTGTTACTCTGAAGGTTATGTCCAAATATTTCCTGAAGTTTCCTTTCAAAATCCTGGTAGTTTTATGGTCTAACAAATATGGTATACTTAGATGTTAATGATGTTATTCTTTTTGTACTTCCATTTTAGTTCATGTTTAAGTGAATAGGTAAAATACTGTTCTGTAGTGAAGTATTGACAGGCTCACTTGATAACTTTAGATCAGAGAATGTGGAGTTAAATCTCCACCATAAACTTGTGTAGTGAGGCCCAACTTTCCTCACCATTGGTATCCATGCCTTCAAATGGATAGGCTCCATTGTCTAAATCTGTGACTTATCAGCATCCTCTTTAAAAATCATTACTTTTATTTCCCCCCAATGATACCATCTTTGGGTTTTAGGCTGATTTTAATATCTTTCTGAAGCACCTTTGAATGTTTTTCTGTGTTTAAAATGTTATATGAATATTATTTAATATTTTAGCCACTTGTAATACATGATAAACAATGCAAACAGCAAAGCCACACAAGCATTGAGATAAATGCTGAGAAATGATGTTGATGTTCCTGAGTTTACTATTAAGAATTATTAACGATTATAATGTTCCTACTGAGCTATCCTCCACTTTGAATAGTGCAGTCCCATAAAATTATGAATATCAGTGTTAAAAGTTTTTCAAAAAATGTCAGAGAATTTAGAAGATACCAATAATTGTTACTTCTCCTGCTTCTTCATTGGTACTTGAAATAACTAAAAAGTGATATGACTGAGGTGAATAATATAAATGTTTGTCTTAACTTGAAGGCACTCTCATCTCAACATTGTTTTTCAGAACACATAAAAATTGTTCGTGGACTTGAAGACACTAGTGTGTTTGCTCAAAACACAGTGAAATTTCTGTGTGAAGTGTCTCATGAAGATGCTGCAAATGCACAGTGGTGGCTGAATGGAACACTAGTTCAGAATAATGAACTCCATGAAGTTGAAGCTACTAATAAGATACACACATTGACAATGAAAAACCTCACACCAGATGACTCAGGAACTGTTGTATTCAAGATCGGTTGTGAAAGTTCAACAGCTAAGTTGATGGTGCAAGAAAAACCTAAAGGTATCGTACAGTGTTTTTGTATCTGAGAAGAGTTGTCATTCTTTTAGTGCTGTTAACAGGCATTTCAGTACAGTCATCAATAAGTGGTTGTATCGGTTTTTCAAATGGTTCATTTAGTCAATTCTTGTGTTTGTAAATTTGTGACTGATCAAAGACATTACTAATCTACCCCCACTTCCAAAAATTTCATCTTTTAAAAGTGCTAAATGCTACTCAAATATTGGTCAAATAGCAGTATGCAATCAAGTCGAATCAAGATTTCCATAATCATTCATTTACGTGACCTTTCCAGCAAAGAACATCACATGACAAATTACTTTTTTAGATACTCCATTCATCTGTTCAGAAATGATGCACACATCCAGAGCAGGTAGGACTTGAACTCAGGTAATCTGACTCAGAGGTAGATACACTACCACTACAATACAAGACCCCAACTAGATTAGTTTTTAACATTACCTGCTCAACAGAAACCAGGTAGTTCATAAGTTCAAAATGGACATTATTTACTCAGATGTAATGGAAGCTAGTTAACTTGTCGGGTATTGCGGAAGTGGATGATTCATAAATTTAATTAAGTCAAGGCAAAAAGTAATCTTCAATCAATCTTTTACACAGAAAGGAAGCAGGTGTTCATCAAAAAATAATTAGAACTGTACAAAACTTGCAACGCATAAACAAACTGGCCAAATCATCTTGGTATTTACCCTCCCATTGAGAATATAGTTAAGTCACACTTACACTTCCTGCTCTCTTATTTCTTCAACCCCATTTCTTTGATCTCCCTATTGAACCTAATTCTGAACGTTGGCATCTTTTTGGCCTAAGTTTGTAACAGTATTGTGTTCTACAGAGAATTAGGATGTGGACTGGCAGTGAAAGGTTTGGCACAAAAGAAGAATTCAGTTTGTTCATAAAGGAATAACTTACTTTAACTTATTATTTGCATTTCTAGTTCTTTTCAGACAAAACCTCCAGGACCTAAAAGCACAGGAAGAAGGTACAACAATTCTTCATTGTGAACTTTCTGAAGATGGAATGGCTGTAACATGGAAGAAAGGCTCAGAATCTATTAAATCTAGTAGCAAATATGAAGTGAGGCAAAATGGTCCTGTGGCTGAGTTGGTTATTTCTGACTTAACTCTAGAAGATGCTGGAGAATATACCTGTGAATGTGGAGATCAACAAACCACTGCTTCCCTAATTGTGGAGGGTAGGAAGGGCACAAGTTAATTTGAGAATCTTCATGGTCATACAAGAATAACAAAATCATTCTGTGTTTCCTGTCTGCATTCTGTCTGTTAACTTTCCTTCTCAATTTATTCCCATCGTTATGCTGTTGTCAGTTCTTTTCATTTAGTATTGAGTTGCGTTTTTGTTTTATTATTTGTAGAGGCAGACCTGTCATATTTCTGATGTCACTTGTAGTTTCAGTGCCTAGTTTTAAACATAAAACTTTAAGATCCCAATACTGAGATTTTTGTAAAGCTATGACAAAATTATTGCTAACACCAAAGAGGAAAGTCCAACACAATTTCTCTGGCCAAGAGAGAAAGCCTGCTTTTAGACAGTGCATTAAATGTTACAACAAACATAGAAGGCAAAACACTGAAAACTGAATAAAAGAAATGAGATTTAAGCGTGACCGGGGATAGTTTTTATATAAAAGGTAAAAATTGAGATAGCAAGACAAAAGTAGGATTGTTTTTTGTGAATCTGACACAAGATTACTTACAGAAAACAGGAACAAAGGCTCAGATGTTTAAAAAAAATCACAGCATTATTAATTGCCTCCCTAATTGTTACTGCTTTTTCCCTTTCCCCTTCTGACCATCCGCCCAATCCCCCATTTCTGGCTCAACAACTTCCTCCAATGGAGCTGACACACTCCAAATGCTGGGACCACTACTCTGCATTCCCAACTGGTTAGAGCTGTCCCATAATGACTGACGTATTTTGCTGAACTTAATTAACTTTTTGGTGTCTCTGACAACAGGCTGGAAGGCCAAGGTCAACTGTGCTTCAGCTGCTTCCAGGAACTCTAATGCAATTTTGTGGCCTAATAGGAAATGAACTGTTTATTCCTATTAAGTAGTTATCTTTCCTCCAAGAACTTTTAGCCAAAAAGAGGAGCAGAACTGTTCTGGTCCAAAAGTACCACTAGATGCAGTGATTATTGCAGGAAGTGTACCCATCTTACAGCAACAAGACTTCAAAATGGGAGTGTGTGGAATCAGCTGGGGAATAGTCCGTTAGATGACTGTAGATAAGTAAACGATGGAGGATTTGTTTTTGTTAAGAACAGTGAGGTATGTTTCCTCAGGTGTAGCCAAGCATCTGGGGAAGGGGGCCTCTCTGAGGATCACATGTTTCAGGAATCTCCTGTAGATTTAGCTCTGCAAGGAAGCTGTTGTCTTTTACTGGATTGTCTTTCCATCTGGCAAAGCCCCCAACTCCCCATGTTCTCTAAATGGTTGTGGGCAGGGGTCCTTGATAAAATGCACTAAACAACCTCATTTGATTTCTGAGCTGGAAGTAACTTCTTAACCTTCCTAGATCCTGAGCGACTTGAACAGAATTGGGAAGGTGATGGGTACCGCAATCAGTCCTCTCTTGGAAGCCCCACCCATCTGGCTCACTACTTTCTTTCATAGGTTGGATTAAATTAATTAAGAAGAAGATTTTGATTCAACTTATTGACACACAGCCAACCAGTAAAGACACAGGCTTACTGGCAAGCAAGTATATCATGGAGGGTAGATTTCAGCATATTCCTTTGGGTAGGAGTCAGTCTTAGGTAGAGTGTGACTTCCCGTTCTTAACCACTCAGAATTTTGCTCCTCACTCCTCATTCAAAATTCTGATTTTGCATTAATTCAAAAGGCTCCCACCTACCTCTGATGACTGCCTCAATCATGCAATTTAGTTGAATAATTAAACTCAATGGGAGGTTTCACCACAATAAACACAGCGGCTACAAGAGCAGGTCAGAGACTAGGGATACTGCGGCAAGTAACTCACCTGACACCCCAAAGTCTATCCACCATTTACAAGGCACAAGTCAGGAATGTGATGGAATATTCCCCACTTACCTGGATGGGTGCAGATCCAACAACACTCAAGGAGCTTGACCCAATCCAGAACAAAGCAACCCACTTGATTGACACCACATTTACAAACATTCAATCCCTCTACCACTGGCGCTCAGTAGCAGAAGTATTTACTATCTACAAAATACACTGCACATATTCACTGAAGATCCTTAGACAGCATCTTCCAAACCCACAGCCACTCCCATCTAAAAGGACAAGGACAGCAGGTACTTGGGAACACCACCACCTGCAAGTTCCCCTCCAAGCCACTCACCGCCCTTGGAAATATACTGCCATTCCTTCACAGTCATTGGGTCATAATCCTGGAATTCCCTCCCTGCCAGCATTGTGGGTCAACCCACAGCAAGTGGACTGCAGTGATTCAAGAAGACAGGTCACCGTCACCTTCTCAAGAGCAAATAGCGATGGATTATCATTGCTGGCCAGCCAATCATGCCCAAGTCCCACAAATAAAGTTAAAATATTAAATGGGCGACCAGTTACATTCAAACATTTTAAGGGACTCCTTCCTGTATTTATATTGGGGAATACTCGACAACGGAACAGCCAGAATTTTTCCACCCAGATCAGAAATGCTCTGCTCCACAATCCTTACCCAGGAATAAATGCTCCAGAAGGTTTTCATTCTGTGGGATGGGATGAGCCGTGGCAGGTGTTCCCGGAATGAGTTTGAAGGCTTCCAGGTATACAGGCTGGCTGGACGAAAGGCACTGCTTCAGAACCTTGCCAAAGATATAAAACAAACTAAAACAAAATGCTACCTTCATTCTTTGCACCCCCTGTCCCTCCAAACACACACACTCTCTCACTCTTAACCTCATGCCTCCTGTCCCCTAAAACCATGTCAATCGATGTCCCTGAACTTTCTCCAAATAGCCCCCTTACAACCTTGTCCCCTTCACGAATACCTGTAACCTATTATTGCCCCAGTGCCAATTAATGACAACTCATGCCACTCCACATACCACCTTTTGCACTTATACCTTCTTTGCCAGTTTATCCAGTATCCACAACAGGCAGCTTTTAAGCATTGTCCTGAGAATTCATAAAGTTCTTAAATGTCTACTAAGGAATTTATTATTTAAAAACAAAACGCTCTCATCGATTTAAAAAACATATTTACTACATTTACCTTAGAGTCATAGAGATGTACAGCATGGATAGAGACTCTTCGGTCCAACCTGTCCATGCCGACCAGATATCCCAACCCAATCTAGTCTCACCTGCCAGCACCTGACCCATATCCCTCCAAACCCTTCCTATTCATATACCCATTCAAATGCCTCTTAACTGTTGTAATTGTACCAGCCTCCACCACTTCCTCTGGCAGCTCAATCCATACACGGACCACCATCTGCGTGAAAAAGTTGCCCCGTAGGCCTCTTTTATATCTTTGCCCTCTCACTCTAAACCTATGCCCTCTAGTTCTGGACTCCTCGACCCAGAAAAAAGACTTTGCCTATTTACCCTATCCATGTCCCTCATAATTTTGTAAACCTCTATAAGGTCACCCCCTCAGCCTCTGACAGTGAGCATAAGAGGTACAGTTAGTACGTTTGCAGATGACATCAAAATTGGAGGTGTGGTGGACAGTGAAGAGAGTTACCTCAGATTACAACAGGATCTTAACCAGGTGGGCCAATGGGCTGAGAAGTGGCAGGTGGAGTTTAATTCAGATAAATGCAAGGTGCTGCATTTTGGGAAAGCAAATCTTATCAGGACTCATGCACTTAATGGTAAGGTTCTACGGACTGTTGCTGAACAAAGAGATTTTGAAGTGCAGGTTCATAGCTCCTTGAAAGTGGAGTCGCAGGTAGATAGGCTAGTGAAGAAGGCGTTTGGTATACTTTCTTTTATTGGTCAGAGTATTGAGTACAGGAGTTAGGGGGTCATGTTGCGGCTGTGCAGGACATTGGTTAGGCCACTGTTGGAATATATCATGCAATTCTGGTTTTCCTATCGCAAAGACGTTGTGAAACTGGAAAGGGTTCAGAAAAGATTTACAAAGATGTTGCCAGGTTTGGAGGATTTGAGCTATAGGGAGAGGCTGAACAGGCTGGAGCTTTTTTCCCTGGAGCGGTGGAGGCTGAAGGGTGACCTTATAGAGGTTTGTAAAATTATGAGGGACATGGACAGGATAAATAGACAATGTTGTTATGGTTCTGTTCGCCAAGCTGGGAATTTGTGTTGCAGACGTTTTGTCTCCTGTCTAGGTGACATCCTCAGTGCTTGGGAACCTTCAGGTTGTCAGTTCCAGCTGTCCATTGCAGTGGTCCGTATATTGGTTCCAGGTCGACGTGCTTATTGATTGAATCTGTGGATGAGTGCCATGTCTCTAGGAATTCCCTAGCTGTTCTCTGTTTGGCTTGTCCTATAATAGTAGTGTTGTCCCAGTCGAATTCATGTTGCTTGTCATCTGCGTGTGTGGCTACTAAGGATAGCTGGTCGTGTCGTTTCGTGGCTAGTTGGTGTTCATGGATGCGGATCGTTAGCTATCTTCCTGTTTGTCCTATGTAGTGTTTTGTGCAGTCCTTGCATGGACATTTGTACACTACATTGGTTTTGCTCATGCTGGGTATCGGGTCCATCATTCTGGTGAGTTGTTGTCTGAGAGTGGCTGTTGGTTTGTGTGCTGTTATGAGTCCTAGTGGTCGCAGTAGTCTGGCTGTCAGTTCGGAAATGCTCTTGATGTAGGGTAGTGTGGCTAGTCCTTTGTGTTGCGGCATGTCCTCGTTCCGTTGTCTTTCCTTTAGGCATCTGTTGATGAAATTGCGCGGGTATCCGTTTTTGGCGAATACATTGTATAGGTGTTCTTCTTCCTCTTTTTGCAGTTCTGGTGTACTGTAGTGTATTGTGGCCCTTTTGAATAGTGTCTTGATGCAACTTCTTTTGTGTGTGTTGGGGTGGTTGCTTTCGTAGTTCAGTAGTTCAATAGACAAAGTCTTTTCCCTGGGGTGGGGGAGTCCAGAACTAGAGGGCAGACGTTTCAGGTGAGAGGGGAAAGATGTAAAAGAGACCTAAGGGGCAACCTTTTCATACAGAGGGTGGTACGTGCTGTCAGAGGAAGTGGTGGAGGCTGGTACTATTGCAACATTTAAAAGTCATTTGGATGGGTATATGAATAGGAATGGTTTGGAGGGATATGGGCCTGGTGCTGGCAGGCGGGACTAGATTGGATTGGGATAACTGGTCGGCGTGGACGGGTTGGACGGAAAGGTCTGTTTCCATGTTGTACATCTCTATGACTCTATAACCGTACTCTCCTGAAGAGCATCAGACCCCAATCAAAGGTGTCCAGGACCATATCCAAAAGCGTACCCTACCTTTCCAAAGAGCTCAGGAAGCTTGAGACCTTCTCTCCCAGGTCTAAAATGCATAAATCATACTTTGGATATCCCATTAGAAAAAAGTAGATTTGACTGAAGAACCTGCACTTTAGCATTTGCAGTTGCCTCCATTAACCATGGATACACACAATAGATATCACCCCATTCCTCCCTAGAACTCATTTGCAAAAAATGATGAGTGCAATGTTTGAGGATGAGATCTCTGAATTTAGGCCTCGAGTTCCATTTATATAACAACAGAGGTGCTCTCCAGTGCGAACATCCAAGCCCACACACTCAGTATTGAATTGTACAGTCCTCAAGTTGCACAGCATTTGATTTGACCTGAAAAGCCAGTCACTATGTTTAGAATATACAAGAAGAAGAACCTTTGTGTAGCAGGAGTCATAAAGTATGGTCTTTTTCTAATATTAACCTTAAGGAATTTTGACAGGTACTTGGAGAATATAGCAATATCTTCAGTTGAAGTAGAAATGTAGGGCTTGATTGGTGTTGTTGCACATGTGGAAACTGTGTTAATGCTGTAGAACAGTGCAAAATTAAATGAAAATAATCATTGAATAGTTGAAGCTGACCAGCTTTGTTATATAAATGTAACAAGGGTATGCGTCATAATCATTGTCATATTCATTCCAAATCTCATTCATTCCTAAAAATCTCACATCTTTTACGTTTATATATACCTCAGCTGTACCTGCCTATTTCAAAAAAGAGCTTCAGGATGAGGAAACTGTGGAAGGTCACACTGTCACACTGCGCTGTGAACTTTCAAAGCCTGATGTTCTTGTGGAATGGAGAAAGAGACTTGCAGTGCTTCAACCAAGTGACAAGTATGAAATGAAGCAAAATGGTGCTGTAGTAGAATTGCTAATCCACAATGTGAAACGAGGAGATGCTGGCAAATATACTTGTTATTGTGGGAATCTACAAACAACAGCTTCCTTAACTGTTAAAGGTGACAATTTAATTATTTTTAAACTTTTACTGCAAACACTTTTTTTCCGAGGGAAAGCATCTTCATAGGAAATCAAGGGAAATGTGTGGATGTACTTAGTGTCACACCAAAGATTATCCTGGAAAACAAAAGCCAATATAGGGATAATTGGCTCTTTAACAAGAAGCACAGAGTAGGTATAAATAGCTCTTTTTCAAATTAGAAAATTGTGGAGTGGTGTGTGACAAGGATTTGTGCTGGGACCTTATTTATTACAATTTATCTAAATGATTTGGATGAAGGGATTGAAGGTTATGATTGCCAAATTTGCTGACAGTGCAAAGATATGTAGGAAAGTAAGTTGTTGACTCATGATGATTATAAAAAGACATTGATAGATTAAGTGAGTGAGCAAAGATGTATAAGTGGAGTGTAAAGTGGGAAAATGTACAAATTTCTAATTTGGTAGGAACCATAACAATCTAAAAGGTGAGCTCTGAGATGCAGAGTCCTCATGATTTAACCATAAAAGGTGAGTATGCAAATATGGCAGGTGATTAGAAAAGCTAATAGAATGTTATAATTTTCTGTGATAGGAATCCAGAGTACTGTTCACAGTAGTGGTTACCTTGTTTAAGGAAGGACATACATGGATTGGAAGCAGCTCAGAGAAGGTTTATCAGACCAATAATTGGAATAGTTGAGTTGTCTTTTTTAAAAAAAAAAGTTGGACAAGCTAGGCACATATCCACTGGATATGTGGATAAATATGAAGGTAAATATGAAGAGGGTGTTTCCTCTTCTGGAAGTATCTTGATCCAGGAGTGACTGTTTAAAATTCAGAAATTGCCTATAAAATAGATTAAGTGAATTCTTTTCTCTTCGGGTGGTCAGGATGAGGTGAGGATGTAATCAGATCAGCAGTAATCTTATTGAATGGCTGAGGAGCTGAATGGTGTAGCCCTGTTCCTGATTTGTTGGTTTGAAATGGATTTGAACAGCAGAACAGCTTTAATAGTTCTAAGGTAGAGGAAAATAGATTCAAGTGAAGAAAGTGTTGAAAACGTATCAGGGTAAGTCAGAATGTAGATTTGAGGATGTGTTCAGACCAGCAGTGATCTTGTTGAATGGCATACACCTGCTCCCGATTTGTTAGTTTGAATGTGAAATGGCTTTAAATAGCAGAACAGCTTAAATCTTTGGTGCAATAAACCAGAAAATGCTGATCAAATTCAGAAATTCTGACAGAATCTGTGGATAATTCCGAAGAGAATTCATGTGTGAACTTGAAAGATCATGAAATACTCACTCTGTTTCTCTCTCCACAAATGCTATCAGACCTGCAGAGTTCCTTCAGCACTTCCTGTTTTATTTCAGTTCTCCAGTATCACATTTATTAAATTCTTGGTGCCCAATTCAAAATCTATAACGATTAGCAATGGAAAACATGTTCTTTAGCTAATTAAAGGCTATTGAAGTTATATTAAGAATGCTCAATAATTCTTTAAAGTGCAACAGGATTCTGGATCTCTACTTTTAAGTGACACTGAGAGTGGAAAATATCATTACATTTCTTTTTAATTTACAGATGTTTTTCTTCAGGTACAGATTGAGTAGTACAGATTTTTTTTTGTTAATGAATAAACCAAACAGGGAAAAAAAGCTTTGCTAAATGGAATAGCGAACTGGATTTGATTCATTTAATTGTTTAATAATATTGTAATAGTAGTGCAGATTGTTCAAAATGATTTCTACCAAATGTATTTAACAACACAGCTTTATAAAAATGAGGAATAAATGATTTCTGTACCTGGAACATAAGACACCTGTGCAATCAATGTAGTTGGAGAATTTAATAAAGTATTTAATAGTCATTGCATTAGTTAACTTGATGAAATCTAAACTTGAAAGGTCTTTATCTTCTGCAACATTAGAAACTTATATTGACCCATGAATCTTCCTGAATCCTTTGAATAAAATATAAAATGTCTTTGTTTTATGATTGTCAAGCTACTTTTCACAGGTTTGACTCCTATCTCTTATAATATACTTCTGGAAAGAAAGTTGCTTACTAAATATGAAATTGCTCACATACCGGAATCATGGGCTAGTTATATAGATTCATATCTTTTTGCTAACTGCTCTAACTGGCTGTACATGTGTATTTTTATTCTTTATTGGATGCAGTTGATCAGCAAATTGCAGATAAATGTTTATTTTTAAGTCTTTTTCATTTTATTTTCCAGAGCTCGAAATTAAAATAGTTTCTGGTTTAAAGAATACTGATGTCTTTGCTGGTGAGTCAGCCACATTTAGTTGCGAACTTTCGCACAAGGATGTGGAAAATGTGCAGTGGTGGTTGGATGGTTCACCCCTACAGAATAATGATCTGAATGAGATATCTGTTCAAGATGGAAATATCCATACATTAACGTTACAGAGCCTGGGAACCGATGACTCCGGAACAGTGACATTTAAGGCTGGGTCACTTATTTCTTCAGCAAAATTATTAGTTAAAGGTATTTGGTCAGATAAAGATTTGTTGGAACTATTATTTTCTGAATGCTGATGGTTTTGCTGCATGCCTTTGTTATTTCAGATTGTGAGAGGTGATATGGATCTTATTTTGGATTTAAACAGTCAGTCAATAGATGGATTATACTGATAAGTGAATTACAGAGCTGTTGGCTTTGGATTGACTTTTGCTAAAATTTGGCTAGGTACCGATTTTAGGGAATATCATGGATGGTTTCTCTCCATGAGCTCTAGCAAATTATCTAATGCTATGCCTTGCACTTGCCTCATTACATATGCAGCCCCTTTTCCAAGGTACCCAGTTTGCACTATTGTGTGCTTAGAATTTGCGGAAACAATCACCACTACCAAGATTTTTAAGTACTGTGCTAATTTTAAAGCCCAGCTGTGTACCAGGTCAAGTGCTGCCAGCCAGGAGCTGCCCTTCACAGGGCACATAATGGAAGAGGAATGAAAAGCTGAAGCTTCTGAGGGCACACAGGTGGCATAGGTGACAATTCTTTGCAAATATATGTTCTCATTAATAAATGTATTGTTATGTCATCACCTGTCTGATCAATGTCTTAACACCCTGTCTAGTAAGTGCTACTCATATCCTAACACCCAATGTAGCATAGCACCTTCTCATTGTTCAATATGGGAGCAACACACATAGAAGGCGTTTAACTTGATGATCACCTTCACTTTTATTAAACAATACCAAAAACGAAGAGAGAACAGAAAATCTGCATTCGTTTGAGGACAGGGGCCACTTGCCTTTGAGTAACAACAAATTTATAGTCAACGCATGATTACTGCGCTGGCTCACATCTGTTTGGATTGGATGTCAGTTAGGTTGTGTCTAGCTAGTTACACCTGATACTGCAGAGCTTTATATGCTGAAGTTGATATTCCTCCTGTTAGTGTCCTTATCTTCCTCCTTGAAAAACTACTGCCTTACTCCCAGTTCTTGGCATGGGCTGTGTTGTATCTGCATTCAACCTCAGTAAGAGTTTGAGAAATGAAACCAGCATTCATCTTTGCAGAGGCAATCCTCATCTCTTAACAGCCATCGTTGTAAGCCATCTGGCCCTTAAAATGAAGGTGGGATATGGGACTTGTCAAGGATACCTTGGAGCTCACTGATATCTTTCATTGCAATGCTGCTGCCATGGTGCTTTGTACACAGGGACAAGCACCCATCTCGTACTTCAGTACAGGGTGTGTCTCAGAGTTTTTAGCTTTCTATCTCACCACTCATTTATTTTGCACCTGCTAGGATGCTCATAGCAACTCTGCCATACCTTGCCTAGCTGAGACACATAGCCAAACAATTTGTCATGTATGGTAAGAATGAGCAGTCAAGGGGACTGTGGTCAGTTCAGGGACTGGTTTATCAATCAGAAATGGTGTTGATGTGTCCTAGGTGAGTGAAGAAGAGCAGAATGCAGAAATGGTTCGTGGTTTATAGGGATGGTGTGGGTGAGTAAAAAGTGAGGTCTGCAGATGCTGGAGATCAGAGCTGAAAATGTGTTGCTGGTTAAAGCACAGCAGGTTAGGCAGCATCCAAGGAACAGGAAATTTGACGTTTCGGGCCAGAGCCCTTCATCAGGAATGAGTGAGAGCCATTATGGGAAGATAGTGCATGCAACATTAAGAGTGCTAGACCATGAGACTTGATAGGAGGTGGGTGCAATGGCAAGCTCAGAGTAAGTATGAGGTAGCTGATAGAAAGTGGTGAAACTGACGTGTGCCAGACTGTGACACCATACTCACCCAGTGTGACTTCAAATCAGAATAGCAGCATTTCACGTAGTGTGCAGATTTGTTTGTAAATACTACACCCCAGCGTGATTGTTGTAAGATCCCTAAACACTGAGCATTTCACCATGGCTAAGCAGGCTGCCATGCAAGAGCACTACTGTGGAAGCATGATACATATCTAATGAAGTGAGTAGTATAAAATTACATTAGAAAAGTTACTAAAGCTCATGGAGAGAAACCTTCCATTGAACTCCCCGAAATTGATACTCAGGTGATTTGTTTTGGGAAAATTCTGTTCAATGTTTAAATGGCTAATGATTTCTTATGGGTCGATTTGAGGTGAGCAATTTCAGATTTTTACATCTTGTCAGGCGAACAGACAAATGGAAATGAGGGCATGAAAGGAGTTTTTGGGAGTGAGACTATGTTGAAAGATTTCAAGAGTGGTGGGATTGGATTTTGGAGGCACGGGAGGGGGGAAGGAGAAGGAAGAGATTAGTATTTGTGGGGTAGGTTGGCTGCAATCATGCATGGGGAGGTCAAAGTTCTGGGAATGGAGTTGGGGAAAGTAGACAAGTCATGATCAGCGGGGAGGCCAAATGTTATCTTCCACAGTTGGGGAAATATTCCTGTTCTCCCTTTATTCTTTGTTCATTCCTCAACTCTCGCATGGAGAATATAGAACATTACAGCACAATGCAGGCTCTTTGACCCTTGATGTTGCGCCAACCTGTGAAGCCAATTTGAAGCTCATCTAACCTACACTATTCCATTATCATCCATATGTTTATTTAGTAACCATTTAAATGTCCATAAAGTTGGTGAGTGTAATATTGTTATAGGCAGGGCATTCTACGCCCTTACTTCTCTCTGAGTAAAGAACCTACCTCTGACATCGGTCCTATATCTATCACCCCTCAATTTAAAGCTGTGTCCCCTCATGCTAGCCATCACCATCTGAGGAAAAAGGCTCTCACTATCCACCCTATCTAATCCTCTGATCATCTTTTTTGTCTCAATTAATTCACCTCTCAACCTTCTTCTCTCATAGGACCTTCCGTCCATACCAGGCAACATCCTGGTGAATCTCCTCTGCACCCTTTCCAATCCTTCCACATCCTGCCTATAATGCGGCGACTAGAATTGTACGCAATACTGCAAGTGCAGCCACACCAGAGTTTTGTACAGCTGCACATGACCTCATGGGTCCAAAAATCAATCCCTCTACCAATAAAAGCTAACACACCATATACCTTCTTAACCACCCTATCAACCTGGTTGGCAACTTCCAGGGATCTATGTACACGGACTCAGGATCTCTCTGCTCATCCACACGACCAAGAATCTTACCAGAAGCCCAGTACTCTTTATTTCTGTTGCTCCTTCCAAAGTGAATCACCTCACACTTTTCTGCATTAAATTGCATTTGCCACCTTTCAACCTAGCTCTGCAGTTTACCTATGTACCTCTGTAACCTGCAACAACATTCTGCACTGTCCACTATTCCACTGACTTTAGTGTTGTCCGTAAATTTACTAACCCATCCTACTCTGCCCTCATCCAGGTCATTTATATAAATGACAAACAGCAGTGGCCCCAAAAGAGATCCTTACGGTACACCACTAGAAACTGAACTTCAGGATGAACATTTCCCATCATCCACCACTCTGTTTTTACAGTTAGCCAACTTCTGATCCAAACCGCTAAATCACCCTCAATACCATGCCTACGTATTTTGTGCAATTGGCTACTGTGGGGAACCTTATCAAATGCTTCTCTGAAATCCATTTACACCACATCAACTGTTTTTCTGTCATCCACCTGTTTGGTCACCTTCTCAAAGAACCAATAAGGTTTGTTTCTGGACAACACCTGAAGAAATATTTTCTTTAAATGAGATTGCAAAACAAAAGCATGCAGAGAACTCTTTTCTAGCAGTTAGGGTTCAATTGATGAACCTGTAAATCTTATTTGGAATTAGATTCAATCCAAATAGTTTTATACTGGAGAATGACACATTTTACATTTATTAATGTGGTAATACTAGGTACTGATGAAGTGGCTAGTAATAAATTTGTGCAGTGATTTTAAAATAATCAAGTAAATGTTGTTGCTTTGTATACTGTATTAAGAAGCCACTTACCCAGTACACTAAAATAATATTTTACATTTGGTGCAGATCTTATAATATTTTGTTGTTTTAATACATGTGCAATCCTACATCAAATTTATCAGTTAAGTTTGATTGCTCTTAATTATCATTCAGACTTAAATATCATATTTCACTTTGTCTGCTTGCCTCAGATTCAGTAGTAGTGTAGTTGAGTTTGCTATCAACATATGAAAAGCACCAAAATTAAAATAATAAACAACCTTACAGGTGTACATGCAAAGTATTCATTTTGCAATATTTGATTATACACAGATACCAAATAATCTGTTTCAGAGCTGAGATGTAAGTGAGAGATCACACTAATGTAGGGGTCAGATCCCACTTGGAACACTGCATTTAGTTTTGGGTAATGAATCTCCAGAAAATAGGCCTTGGAAGAGATTCAGTCAGTGACACCAATGCCTATTGGGTAAATACTTAAATCAATGAAGAGTTTAGATAAACAGACAGAGAAACTATCAGCTCTGTTGGATATAATATTAAGTCAGAGCTAGATCTTTTGGAAATGAAATCAGGAAGCACTTCTTCCATACAAACAAATTGTGGAAAAGAGAAATTTAATGTCCTAAAAGAATGCCTATGCTGGAGTGATTGAAACCATCAAGCTGAAGTTGATTGATTTTCATTAGGTAAGAGTAACAAAGATTGGAAATAACATTGATTTACTAGAGATTAAATACAGATTACCCAGTATCTAAATGAATGTTAAAATTTATGAATATCTAAATGGTTTCCTATTTAAGTATTTTTCTGCACATATTCAATGTTATAAAAATTGCACATTTATTACTGAAGGACATTTATTTTAATAAGGGGTAAAATGAATCATTGATATGAATGAGCACAATGGGGAATGTGCAGACATGGTGAGGGTCAGTAGATCACCTGCTGCAGAGAAAGAGTCCGAAATTAAGCAGACAAGTTGATCTGCAGTAATCTATTTCAGATGCTTATGTCATTATAACTGCATGCCAACTAACAGTCTGAGACAGAGCAGTATCATGTCAACAAGAGGTCCAGGTAAGTTTGTTTTTTAAACTAACTCTTAACTTCTTTATAGTCACAGTACAATTTAAACTGCAGCTAAACTTAAATATTGTGTGTTATATTCTATAGTCATACTCAGATTGATGTTCAGATCAGATGTTCAACCAAGGTCTCATCTGCTTAGTTAAGCAAACATAAAAGTTTAAATACAGATTTTACTAGCATTATTGCTAATATTTCTCTCATTTCATTGTCAAAAAGCAAACTGTCATATGCTGTCTGTGGAATCTTGCAGTATTTAGTTTGCTTGTGAACGTTCTGACATATGAACACTAATTAAGCATTTCAGTTCTTGTTCTCATCCTTGCTTTTCTGCAAGCTTCCAAGGTTAATCTTGCCTTTGGAAATTCTTGAGATGCATTCTTTTCTATGGTGGCATAAAACCGCAGTTGTCTTTTACACCTTTCTTGCAACATCCTACTAACATTTTGCAACATAGGGCATTCATTTATTTAACCTTTAATCTTTCTCGCAACCATTAAATGATCCATGAAACAACCTCACAGCAGTATTCATGCCTTAACATTATGGTCTTTTTAAATTGTATGCCTTCTTTTGGATCTTGTGCCAGAACTTGAGATTGGTTGATAATACATTAACAGTATTCATACTTTTCAGTTACACTTACATTAATCCCTTTATATTCTCAGAGGCCATCCTTCCATCGAAGTCTGGTTATATCAGTCCATTACTATGGTAACCAGCATGTTCAGGACCTGGTGTATAAATGGACTTTTTGACTCTGCTGTTGATTGTTTAACAACAGTTTTGCTCACAGGAGTTACATGATTAACCATTGACTTGTATGCTTTAAATGACTTATTTAATGTTAATCACAGTGGAATTGAGTGATACAATGTGGCAGCAGTAAAGTTGTTGAACAGAGCAAATTTAACCTTGTTTAAATCTAGCTTTACTCAGTTACTGCCGTAGGCATTATTTAATGGACATACATCTTTGTATGGCACAATTGACAAGTACAAGTTTTCTAATCAATGTGTATTGTATAATAGAGGGTTTACAAAATTGTTAAGAAGTTAATAGCAAAAGGAAAAGTCAGAAGATTCCCTTTATCAGAGGTTTGAGAAATAAATGACCGGAAAATTCCACAAGACTGAGCATACAGTTGAAATGGTGAATGCCTTGTTGAATGTCAAGGCCCTTTTCTCTTCCTAGCTGTTCAAGAATTCTTGTGAAGTGCTGTAGATATTTCTGATACACTAAGCAATTGATTAGTTAAAGATGTTGACTTTAAATTTCATCTTTGAATGATATTCAAAGACTCATGAAATAAGTTTATTTGGTTCTATCAAAATTTCGGGTAGCTTTTACTTACTGGAATTCTATACATTATTACAAATATATTTTTCAAAGCTTTGTGATTAAATTTATCTCAGTGTTAACTGTGATCTTATTAGTAACCTTATAAAATAAATGTTGTAGCTCACACTTTCTACTTTCAGCACTGATGTGAATTATCATCAGTGAACCAGGAAGCAATTAAAAAAAAAGGATGTTGGTTGTGAATTCTGCAATATTTAATATTGTTACATGTTTAGGATAAATTAACTTTCAAATATTGGGCTTTTTTTCAGTGCTGCTAATAAATCTCCTGTGGCATATTGATTGACAGATCCAACGATTGAGGTAGTAAGCGAAATGGAAGATATTATTAGAGAGGAACATGGTACAGCAGAGTTTATCTGTCAGTACTCCAGACCAGTCAAGGCTGTGTGGAGAAGAAATGACAAAGAGGTTCAGGCTGATGGTCATCGCGTGATTATTGACCAGGACTGGAATGTAGCAAAACTGAAAATCTGTGATGTCACCCCAACGGATAGTGGGACGTATACTTGTGAAGCAGCTGGAACAAAAGTTGCTGCAAAACTCAGTGTTCCAGGTGAGCCCTGGAGACATATAATACAGCCCCTAAAACAGTATATTTTGTGCTCAATAATAAATGTAAATTTAATATTGCAAGAAGATAAACAAAACACAGAAGGATATATTTGTTATAAAATCTAGGTTTAGAATTATTAAACAACCCCATATTAATTAATCTTATTCTCTCATTAACTATTTTCTATCATTGTGGCAATTTGCATCCTTGGTTCTAACCCTATAACCTACATTTCTAAATACAATCAGAATCATCTCATTCAATCAGAAACACATTTATTATTTCTCCTATTTCCAAAACTTCCTGCTGTGCCTACTGAATACCCTTTTTTAAAACATTGCCAAGTAAATTTCTGTAAATTTGTCAGTGCCTCCCTCTGTATTATAAATGTTCTATGATTGAATTGCAAACCTTTGCATCTTTGGTTTATAAGCGAAGATTATTCAGAAAGACTCCTAAATGAGTGACTAAGAACAAACTTGTTGTAAGAATGAAGTACGGAACAGTATATTTTAAGAGGGAGAAAGTGATGAAGAATTATTAGTGGTTAGAAGCTCTGACTAATAGAAAATTTATTGGATCCACAAACCAAACTTCAATGATTACTTTTGCAACCCCTTTAGCAATAAGAGTTGGAGTTTAGCAGTTAATATTAAATTAGCCAAATAGGTTTCATGCCAAATTAGGTCACTTTTAGACTCTTAGCTTTATAATTTATTTGTGCTACTCTTTATTGTTCATATTTTCATTAATGGAATGAATTTCTTCATGGCAGTAAACTTTGAAAAACTTTAATGAAGGTCAGCAGAACAGCATGAAGAGCATGACAGGTATAAAGTAGAATCCCCTCTGAGTGCAAATCTGAGATCAGATATTCGCATTTTATAGTACCATCCATGTTCCTCAGATATCATATAATGGAAGACCCTCCCACTTAAACCTTACATAATGGCCATAAGTGCACAACAATAGATCATTTTGCAACAGTCACTCCTACAGTATGTTTTTAACAGATGTACATTTAAGAGAGAATTTTGTTTCATGATGCAACTAGTACATTGCTAAGGGCAGAGTAGAAAAATGTAGTGCTGAATAGCATAGCCGATCAGGCAGCATCCGAGAAGTAGGAAAGTCGATGTTTTGAGTCTAAGCTCATAATGTTGACTCTCCTGCTTCTTGGATGCTGCCTGACTCACTATGCTTTTCCAGCACCACACTTTTCGACTCTGATTTCCAGCATCTGCAGTCCTCACTTTCTCCATTGCTGAGGGCAGTAAAATAAGCTGTACTATACTTCAGACTACAATGCAGGGTAAGCATTTTATAAATACACATGCTGTAAGATACATGGCTGCTAAACTGGGCATGCAGCATACCATGAGAGAACCAACAGATGGGAAAAACCTACCTGAGCTTGATCTCATAAATCTAATCACTGCAGCTATACCTGCCCATGACAGTAATTGCAGGAGTCAAGATTAGAGTGGTGCTTCAAAAGCACAGCAGATCAGGCAGCATCTGAGGAGCAGGCAATGGCCATCTCTACAAGAATCTAATCATCTCTTTTTGACATTTCATCAACATTGCTATCACTGAATCCTTCATGGTCTGTGTCATACAAGTCACCATTGACCAAAAACTTCACCGAGTCAATCACATATGCCTACAACAAGGGATCAGAGGCAGTGGATAAGAATGTCAGGGGAAAGATAAGTTTGTGGATGACGCAAAGCTTGGCTGGGTTGCTGACAGAGAGGATGGAGGAGGTTACAGGAGGTCAGTTGGGTTTGTCAGATGGATTGATCAATGACAGATGGAATTTAACCCTGATAATTGTGAGGCCGCATTTTGGAAGGTGAAACAAGACAAGGGAATACAAAGGCAGGACGCTAGGATGAACAGAGGAATCTTGGGGTGCTTGTCCACAAGTCCCTGAATATAACAGAATGGGTGAATCGGATAGTTAAGAAGGCGTATGGGGCACTGCCTTTTGGCATAGATTATAACAGCAGGGAGATGGTGTTGGAGCTGTACAGGATTTTGGTTAGGACATAGCTGGAGTACTGTATGCAGTCCTGGTTGTTGCATTATAGGAAAGATGTGATTGCACTAGAGGGAACGCAAAAGAGATTCACCAGAATGTTGCCAGGATAGAGCAGTTCAGCTATGAAGAGAGGCTGGATAAGCTCTAATTGTTTGCTTTGGAGCACAGAAGATTAGGAGAGGATCTGTTTGAGGTATATAAAACTGTGAGGGGCATGGATGGGGTGAATAGATAGCAGTTTTTCCCTAAGTTGAAGGATCAATAACTAAGAGCCACATTTTTAAGGTGAAAGGCAGGAGGTTTAGAGAGCATTCGAGGGAAATCTCTTTCACCCAGAAATTGGTGGAATCTGAAATGTACTGGTTGGGAGATTAGTTGAGGCAGATAACCTTACAACCTTTAAAAAGTACTTGGATGTGCACTTGAAATATCAAAACATTTAAGGCTGTGGGCTTACTGCTGGAAAGTGGAGTTAGTGTAGAAATAGTGTAGCTTTGGCCAAAAGGCCTCTTCCATACTGTATGATTCTATAAACTTGAATATTGCTGAAAAAAGAAACATATAGCTGAAATGTTTTGTCTTACACTTGACATAAAAGCAAGAATGCCAAATTTTAAACAGTCACAACAACTTATACTAGAGTAGTAAAGCTGTGCTGTTTGGTTGGTATGTTAACTTTTTTTTCAAGTTAACCATTCCCATTCTAATGTAATTCCAGACCCACAATAGTGTGGATGAATCTTAATTGCTGTCTTAAATGACCCAGAAAGTCACTTCAGTTAGAGATGGACAGTTCTGGCTTGAACTGACATCCATGAATGAATTTTTAAAAATCTTTGTGGGATGGTTTGCTAATAGCATTTTTGGGGTAAGCTTGAAATAATTGGTAAGGAAACATAAAAGAGGAAAAGAAAGATGAGATTCATAGCACCAGAATAAGATTTGCGACGATATTGCCATTGGGAAAGTGACAGAGAGATATACACTCCCCATTTTTCTGGATTTTAAAGTATTATTTCATGGGATGTGGGTGTCACTGACAGACCAGCATTTATTCTCCATCCCTAATTGCCTCGAGGCAGGTAAGAGTTAACCACATTGCTTTGGGTGTAGAGTTATATGTAGGCCAGTAGATTACCTTTCCTGAAGGACATTAGTGAACCAGATGGGTTTTTACAACAATCAACAGTGGTTATATAGTTGTCAACACAAAGTTTAAGTTAAAAATAGCTGAAAGACTTGAATATCTTTCCTCTATTCACAGTAATGAAGTTGTTGTGAATGTTCATGCTTTATTTTTGAGCAGAATTAATGTTTTGGGCAAAAGCCCTAGATGAAGGCCTTTTGCCCAAAATGTCAATTCTTCTGCTTCTTGGATGCTATCTGATGTGCTGTGCTTTTCCAGTACAACACTCTTGACTCTAATCTCCAGCATCTATAGTCCTCACTTTCGCCAATGCTCTTATTTTTTGCTAATTTAGGCTCAAAATGGAAAATTGATACAAATCTTTAAATTTGTTTTGTACTTCTATATTCTGTGCACTAATGAGTCAGAGAGTCATAGTGATGTACAGCATGGAAACAGCCCCTTCGGTCCAACCCGTCCATGCCGACCAGATATCCTAACCCAATCTAGTCCCACCTGCCAGCACCTGGCCTATATCCCTCCAAACCCTTCCTATTCATATACCCGTCCAAATGCTTCTTAAATGCTGCAATCATACCAGCCTCCACTACTCCCTCTGGCAGCTCATTCCATACATGTACCACCCTCTGCGTGAAAACATTGCCCCATCGGTCTCTTTTATATCTTTCCCCTCTCACCCTAAACCTATGCCCTCTAGTTCTGGACTCCCCGACCCCAGGGAAAAGATTTTGCCTATTTACCCTCTCCATGTCCCTCATAATTTGTAAACCTCTATAACGTCACCCCTCAGCCTCCGTCGATGCAGGGAAAACAGCCGCAGCCTGTTCAACCTCTCCCTATAGCTCAAATCCTTCAACCATGACAACATCCTTGTAAATCTTTTCTAAACCCTTTCAGTTTCACAACATCTTTCCGATAGGAAGGAGACCAGAATTGCAAGCAATATTCCAACAGTGGCTTAACCAATGTCCTATACAGTCGCAACATGACCTCCCAACTTCTGTACTCAATACTCTGACCAATAAAGGAAAGCATACCAAATACCTTCTTCACTATCCTATTCACCTGCGACTCCACTTTCAAGGAACTATGAACCTGCACTCCAAGGTCTCTTTGTCCAGCAACGCTCTCTAGGACCTTACCATTAAGTGTATAAGTCCTGATAAGATTTGATTTCCTAAAATGCAATACCTCGCATTTATGTGAATTAAACTTCATCTGCCACTTTTCAGCCCATTGGCCCATCTGGTCAAGATCCTGTTGTAATCTGAGGTAACCCTCTTCGCTGTCCACTACACCTTTAATTTTGGTGTCATCTGCAAACGTACTAACTGTACCTCTTATGCTCGCATCCAAATCATTTATGTAAATGACAAAAAGTAGAGGGCCTAATACCAATCCTTGTGGCACTCCACTGGTCACAGGCCTCCAGTCTGTAAAACAACCCTCCACCACCACCCTCTGTCTTCTACCTTTGAGCCAGTTCTGTATTCAAATGGCTAATTCTCCCTGTATTCCATTAGATCGAACCTTGCTAATCAGTCCCCTGTGGGGAACCTTGTCGAACACCTTTCTGAAGTCCATATAGAACACATCAACTCCTTTGCCCTCACCAATCCTCTTTGTTACTTCCTCAAAAAACTCAATCAAATTTGTGAGACATGATTTCCCAAGCACCATATTGACTATCCCTAATCAGTCCTTGCCTTTCCAAATACATATACATCCTGTCCCTCGGGATTCCCTCCAACAACTTGCCCACCACCGATGTCAGGCTCATTGGTCTATAGTTCCCTGGCTTGTCCTTACCACCCTTTTTAAACAGTGGCACCACGTTAGCCAACCTCCAGTCTTCCGGCACCTCACCTGTGACTATTGATGATACAAATATCTGAGCAAGAGGCCCAGCAATCACTTCTCTAGCTTCCCACAGAGTTCTCAGGTACACCTGATCAGGTCCTGAGGATTTATCCACTTTTATGCATTTCAAGACATCCAGCATTTCCTCCACTGTGTTGTGGTTCTGTTCACCGGTCTGGGAAATTGTGTTGCAGATGTTTCGTCCTCTGTCTAGGTGACATCCTCAGCGCTTGGGAGCCTCCTGTGAAGCACTTCTGTGATGTTTCCTCTGGCATTTATAGTGATTTGTATCAGCCGCTTCCGGTTGTCAGTTCCAGCTGTCCACTGCAGTGGCCGGTATATTGGGTCCAGGTCGATGTGCTTATTGGTTGAATCTGTGGATGAATGCCATGCCTCTAGGAATTCCCTCGCTGTTCTCTGTTTGGTTTGTCCTATAATAGTAGTGTTGTCCCAGTCCCACCTTTGTAATCATTAAAAACACAGAAATAGAGAACACACACTGGCTCATCAATGCCACACTCACAGGAATCCGACTCACTAGAGAGGAAGAAAAGGACAACCAACTCCCATTCCTAGACGTGATGGTACAGAGAACACCTAACAGAGAATTCACCACAAAGGTGTATAGGAAAACCACACACAGAGACCAAGTCCTGAACAACGAAAGCAACCACCCCAACACACACAAAAGAAGTTGCATCAAGACACTATTCAAAAGGGCCACAACACACTGCAGTACACCAGAACTGCAAAAAGAGGAAGGACACCTATACAATGTATTCGCCAAAAACAGATACCCGTGCAATTTCATCAACAGATGCCTAAGGGAAAGACAACGGAACGAGGACATGCCGAAACCCAAAGGACTAGCCACACTACCATACATCAAGAGCATTTCCGAACTGACAGCCAGACTACTGCGACCACTAGGACTCAAAACAGCACACAAACCAACAGCCACTCTCAGACAACAACTCACCAGGACAAAGGACCCGATACCCAGCATGAGCAAAACCAATGTAGTGTACAAAATCCCATGCAAGGACGGCATAAAACACTACATAGGACAAACAGGAAGACAGCTAAAGGTCCGCATCCATGAACACCAACTAGCCACGAAATGACACGACCAGCTATCCTTAGTAGCCACACACTCAGATGACAAGCAACATGAGTTCGACTGGGACAACACTACTATTATAGGACAAGCCAAACAGAGAACAGCCTAGAGGCATTGCATTCATCCACAGATTCAATCAATAAGCACATCGACCTGGACCCAATATACCGGCCACTGCAGCAGACAGCTGGAACTGACAACCTGAAGCGGCAGATTCAACTCACTATAAATGCCGGAGGAAACATCACAGAAGCGCTTCACAGGAGGCTCCCAAGCACTGAGGGTGTCACCTAGACAGGGGATGAAACGTCTGCAACACAAATTCCCAGCTCGGCGAACAGAACCACAACAAAAAAGCACCCGAGCTACAAATCTTCTCACAAACTTTCCTCCTCTGTAATATGGACATTTTGCAAGATGTCACCATCTATTTCCCTACAGTCTACGTCTTCCATATTCTTTTCCACAGTAAATACTGATGCAAAATACTCATTTAGTATCTCCCCCATTTTCTGCAGCTCCACACAAAGGCCACCTTGCTAATCTTTGAGGGGCCCTATTCTCTTCCTAGTTACCCTTTTGTCCTTAATGTATTTGTAAAAACCCTTTGGATTCTCCTTAATTCTCTTTGCCAAAGCTATCTCATGTCCCCTTTTTGCCCTTCTGATTTCCCTCTTAAGTATACTCCTACTTCCTTTATACTCTTCTTAGGATTCACTCGATCTATCCTGTCTAAACCTTACATATGCTTCCTTTTTTTTCTTAAACAAACCCTCAATTTCTTTAGTCATCCAGCATTCCCTATACCTACCAGTCTTTCCTTTCACCCTAACAGGAATATATTTTCTCTGGATTCTCGTTATCTCATTCCTGAAGGCTTCCCATTTTCCAGCTGTCCCTTTACCTGTGAACATCTGCCCCCAATCAGCTTTTGAAAGTTCTTGCCTAATACCATCAAAATTGGCCTTTCACCAATTTAGAACTTCAACTTTTAGACCTGGTCTATCCTTTTCCATCACTATTTTAAATCTAATAGAGTTATGGTCGCTGGCCCCACTGACATCTCAGTCACCTGCCCTGCCTTATTTTCCAAGAGTAAGTCAAGTTTTGCACCTTCGCTAGTAGGTACGTCCACATACTGAATCAGAAAATTATTTTGTACACACTTAACAAATTCCTCTCCATCTAAACCCTTAACACTATGGCAGTCCAGTCAATGTTTGGAAAGTTAAAATCCCCTACCATAACCACCCTATTTTTCTTACAGCTAGGGGGTCTATAATACAATCCCAATAAGGTTATCATCCCTTTCTTATTTCTCAGTTCCACCCAAATAACTTCCCTGGATGTATTTCCGGGAATATCCTCCCTCCTCTCTTGCCTCCCTTTCTATCCTTCTTGTAGTATTTATATCCTGGAACATTATTAGATTAGATTAGATTACTGACAGCGTGGAAACAGGCCCTTTGGCCCAACAAGTCTACACCGACCTGCTGAAGCACAACCCACGCAGACCCATTCCCCTACATTTACCCCTTCACCTAACACTACGGACAATTTAGCATGGCCAATTCACCTAACCTGCACATTTTTGGATTGTGGGAGGAATTCGGAGCACCCCCTGGAAACCCACACAGACACGGGGAGAATGTGCAAACTCCACACAGAGAGTCGCCTGAGGCGGGAATTTAACCCGGGTGTCTGGCGCTGTGAGGCAACAGTGCTAACCACTGTACCATCATTAAGCTGCCAGTTCTGCCCATCCCTGAGCCGTGTTTCTGTAATTGCTATGATATCCCTAACCATGCCCTGAGTTAGGCCCCTTGCATTGAAATAAATGCAGTTTAACTTATTAGTCCTACCTTGTCCCTGCCTTCCCTGACTGTTTGACTCACTTCTGTTCTCAATGTAGCAGTCTCAGATTGATCTCTTTCCTCACTATCTCCCTGGGTCCCTTACTAGTTTAAATTCTCCCGAGCAGCTCTAACAAATAAACCTCCGCAGAGTTCCAGGGAAATGGAAGACAGGATTAGCAAAATTATTCGGGATAGGAGTGAAAGGAACAGGATGGTCATTATGGGGGACTTTAACTTCCCCAACATTAACTCTAGTGTGTCAGATGAATCAGTTTTTGTCCAATGTGTACAGGAGGGTTTCCTGACACAGTATGTCGAAGGGCCCCCAACCTTACTAGTTTAAATCTCCCGAGCAGCTCAAGCAAATCTTCCTTTATATATAAGGTATGTTAGTCCCTTTCCAATCCGTCCTTCTTGTACAAGTTACTTCTACCCCAAAAGAGATTCCAATGATCCAAAAATGTGAATCCTTCCCCCATATACCAGCTCCTCAGCCATGCATTCAATTGCTCTATTCTCCTATTCCTGCCCTCATTAGGTCTTGGCACCAGGAGTAATCCAGATATTACTACTCTCGAGAACCTCCTTTTTAAATTCCTGCCTAACTCTCTGTAATCTCCCTGCAGAATTTCAACCTTTTTCCCTTCCTATGTCGTTGGTTCCAATGTGAACAATGACCTCTTGTTGGCCCCTCTCCCTTGTGAGAACATTCTGCACCCTCTCTGAGACATCCTTGATCCTGGCACCAGGGAAGCAACACACCGTTCTGCTTTTTCGCTGCTGGCCATAGAAACATCTCTCTATACCTCGGACTACAGAATCCCCTAACACAACTGATCGCTTGGAAGCCAATGTACCCCTCGTTGCATTAGAGCCAGTCTCAATACCAGAAACTTGGCTGTTCATGCTATGTTCCCCTGAGAATCCATCACCCCCAACATTTTCCAAAACAGCATACCTGTTTGAAATGGCTATATCCACAAAAAACTCCTGTACTAGCTGCCTACCTCTCTTACCTTTCCTGGAGTTAACCCATCTGTGTGGCTTTTCCCCCCTTCCTATAACTGCCATCCATCACATACTGTTGCTGTTAAAAATTCCTCATTGCTTCTAATTATTTCTCCAACCAATCCATTCAGTCTGATAAGATTTGCAGCCAGCAGCATTTATGACAGATATAATCCGCAGTAACCCTTAAATTCTCTTTAAACTCCCACATCTGACATGAATACATATCACTCTACTAAAGGCCATTTTTGTTCCTTCACAATCTACTGACCCAGAAAATAACACTGTCTTGTTCCTCTACAAACACTGCCCCAGGTTAAATTAATAGTTATGGCTTATATTTTGAGTTTAATCAAGAGAAATGTCTCCAAAAACATATAATCAAGAAAGGAATCACTCTATTCACTACTGCGGATTCTCTGTAGGCCACACTTAAAACAATACTTAGCTTATCTGATTCTGTGCTGTGAACTTCGACCAACAGTTCCTCCAAGATCAGTTGTGACTTTCACAGTTTGACCATTTTCCCAGATGCACTCCGCTGTCCAGCGATACACGATTTCAAGCATCAAAGGAAGTAACTGTGTGGTTCTCTCTCTCTCTCTCTCGCAGGAAGGCAAAGTTTTAGTTTAAATTTTTAGCTGTGTGAGTAGTT
The DNA here is from genome assembly GCF_020745735.1 of Hemiscyllium ocellatum. Classification (NCBI taxonomy): domain Eukaryota; kingdom Metazoa; phylum Chordata; class Chondrichthyes; order Orectolobiformes; family Hemiscylliidae; genus Hemiscyllium; species Hemiscyllium ocellatum. The sequence continues at coordinate 124,973,171 of NC_083405.1, forward strand.
AGGATTTTCTGGAAATTTTTTCATGCATTTAAATGTGGCTTTTAAAACCCTTAAGATGAATATTTAAATATTTTAGAGACAAGGATAGATGAGGGAAACAAGGACTGTTGTCAAGCAACAAGGTGTCCTCAAGATTTTTAATGAATGAATTAGCTTTATTCTCACGTGTATTCAAATGAGTATAATGAAAAGTTTTTAAGTTACGACTTATAGTGCCATTTTAGGTGCTAATATACCTAGGTACAATCCTTTGTTACAGAATAGAGAATAAGAAAAAGAAATTACGTTTACCGCTATACATAGTATGACCATAGGTCAGGAAAACAAGAAGCTGAAAATGTGTTGCTGGTTAAAGCACAGCAGGTTAGGCAGCATCCAAGGAACAGGAAATTCGACGTTTCGGGCCAGAGCCCTTCATCAGGAATGAGGAGAGGGTGCCAAGCAGGCTAAGATAAAAGGTAGGGAGGAGGGACTTGGGGGAGGGGCGATGGAGATGTGATAGGAGGAAGGAGGTCAAGGTGAGGGTGATAGACCGGAGTGGGGTGGGGGCGGAGAGGTCAGGAAGAGGATTGCAGGTTAGGAGGGCGGTGCTGAGTTCAAGGGAATCGACTGAGACAAGGTGGGGGGAGGGGAAATGAGGAAACTGGAGAAATCTGAGTTCATCCCTTGTGGCTGGAGGGTTCCCAGGCGGAAGATGAGGTGCTCTTCCTCCAACCGTCGTGTTGTTATGTTCTGGCGATGGAGGAGTCCAAGGACCTGCATGTCTTCGGTGGAGTGGGAGGGAGAGTTAAAGTGTTGAGCCACGGGGTGGTTGGGTTGGTTGGTTCAGGCGTCCCAGAGGTGTTCCCTGAAGCGTTCTGCAAGTAGGCGGCCTGTCTCCCCAATATAGAGGAGGCCACATCGGGTACAGCGGATGCAATAGATGATGTGTGTGGAGGTGCAGGTGAATTTGTGGCGGATATGGAAGGATCCCTTGGGGCCTTTGAGAGAAGTAAGGGAGGAGGTGTGGGCGCAAGTTTTGCATTTCCTGCGGTTGCAGGGGAAGGTGCCGGGAGTGGAGGTTGGGTTGGTGGAGGGTGTGGACCTGATGAGGGAGTCAGGAAGGGAGTGGTCTTTGCGGAACGCTGATAGAGGAGGGGAGGGAAATATATCCTTGGTGGTGGGGTCCGTTTGGAGTTGGCGGAAATGACGGCGGATGATACGCTGTATACAGAGGTTGGTGGGGTGGTAGGTGAGAACCAGTGGGGTTCTGTCTTGGTGGCGGTTGGAGGGGCGGGGCTCAAGGGCGGAGGAGCGGGAAGTGGAGGGGATGCGGTGGAGGGTATCGTCGATCACGTCTGGGGGGAAATCTGGGACCTGCATGTCTTCAGTGGAGTGGGAGGGAGAGTTAGGACCTGCATGTCTCCAGCCTCCAGCCACAAGGGATGAACTCAGATTTCTCCAGTTTCCTCATTTCCCCTCCCCCCACCTTTTCTCAGTCGATTCCCTTGAACTCAGCACCGCCCTCCTAACCTGCAATCCTCTTCCTGACCTCTCCGCCCCCACCCCACTCCGGTCTATCACCCTCACCTTGACCTCCTTCCTCCTATCACATCTCCATCGCCCCTCCCCCAAGTCCCTCCTCCCTACCTTTTATCTTAGCCTGCCTGGCACCCTCTCCTCATTCCTGATGAAGGGCTCTGGCCCGAAACGTCGAATTTCCTGTTCCTTGGATGCTGCCTGACCTGCTGTGCTTTAACCAGCAACACATTTTCAGCTCTGCTCTCCAGCATCTGCAGACCTCACTTTTTACAGGAAAACAAGAAGCAAAGTTAAAAAGACAAACAACACAGCCTTTCTCCAAAGGCTGTCTGCAGCATACCAACACAGGGGGCCTCCATGTGGTTTACATACAGGCTGCTGCCGCTGCGCTTCCACACTTGGCCATTACCCCCATTCCACAATGAGCCACTGGTGTCTCCGCTCGGTTCACTGGCATCTCTGCTTTCATCCAGGAGATCAGAGATTGAGCAGATTTCTTTCAGAGAGTAGAACAGATCATTTTGAGAGAATGAGGCCTGTAAAAGTAGCAGCCTTGTGAAGCAGTCTCCAAATGAGGTAGGGCAGAGGACTGGATGCTAGTCAGAGAAAAGCTCTAGAAGCAGAAGTCTGGAAAAGCAGTTGGTGGAATCCATGTTAACAAATCTGAACTGTGTTAGCACTTGGTTTAAGGGTTTCAAGACGAGAAATTAACTAAATAAATGGCATTGACTGCGTAAGATTGGCAAAGAACAACCAAAAAAACTTTTAATTGGAAACAGGGTAAACCTTCATTGAGATTTGATTATCACTAATATTGTTTGTAAGTTTCTATTTATTTTAGATATTTACAATAAGACTACATATGACAGGAAATATAAAGCTGTTTTAGCCAGCATTTGCAAGCAGTATGTTGGTCAAACAGTATTAACATTGTTGCCGGACATAAAAGGCAACCGAGCTGTGTGGTCTTTAGCACCCATCTTGAAGCTGTTTTGCATTTTGAAATTTGTGCAATGCATGTGGGACAGATAGAACAATGGGCCTACCTATGCAAGAAATCTAGGTTCAAAGAGTGATGTGATCTGTTTAGGCTGGAAGGGTTACATCTGAACAGACCACAATCAATGTCCTTGCAGGGCAGTTTGCTAATACTATTATTAGGGACTAAATAAACTAATTGGCAGATAGGAACAAGAAAGTAACATTATCGAAGGAAAAATAAGGTGCACAGTGTATTGGGAGAGACAAATGACCAATAGTGTCAGAACTTGTAAGGTATTAGATGGGGTAAGAATAAAAGGAAAAGCAATAAGGTCAAAATTGGTACATTTCTGTGAACACATTTTTCAAAGTGTGTTAAATAAGCTTGGTGAGATGCAAACTCACTATTGGCAGAATGTGATGTTGAAGCAATAATGAAATCCTCTCAAAAAAAAAGGTAGGACCAGATATAAAAATATTCCTCAACAGGTGCTTGCAAAGAGAGATAAGGACAGACAGTAAGAGGTATAACAGTGTTGATTAAGGGTTATATTCTATTTGCTGGAGTTGGAGAATGTCTAATGAAATCAAGGACAGAATCTATTTGTGATTTGGAGATGCCAGTGTTGGACTGGGGTGTGCAAAGTTAAAAATACTGAACAACAAAGGGTACCCTGTCGGTTGCAGCACGTGTCTGTCTCCTGAGGAGGTGATTACGGTTCCTTGCTGTGGCATGTTGGAAATGGCGGTCGATGAGTTGGGTATCGTACCCCATTCTTGTGAGGGCATCCCTGAGTACTTCCAGGTGTCCGTCACGTTCCTCCTCATCTGAGCAGATCTGGTGTATGCGTATGGCTTGTCCATAAGGGATGGTTGTTTTAATATGTTACAACACCAGGTTATAGTCCAACAGGTTTAATTGGAAGCACACTAGCTTTTGGAGCGTCGCTCCTTCATCAGGTGATAGTGGAGGGCTCAATCCTAACACAGAATTTATAGCAAAAATTTACAGTGTGATGTAACTGAAATTATACATTGAAAAATTGATTGTCTGTTAATTCTTTCATCTGTTTGAATACCATGATAGTTTCACTTCTTTCATGTGTAAATCACAAAACCTTTTTTTAAAAGTTGCAATCTCAGGTTAGCTGTTAACAATGAGTGATAGCTAGACAATATGTTGAAGGTGTTAGCCCCCTGTGTTCTCTGTCTATGCCATGATGTTTAGATTGATTCTAATCTAAAAAGTGAGATAACGGAGTTTCACATGAATCCATGCAGTTTTTGAGCTCAGAGTTTTACATGAATCTGACTAAAGAACACGGCCGTGAATTAAATACATTGATCAGAACTTTGGATCCAGTCATTTAGAGTTCCCTGCGTGCCCTCATCCCACATACTTCTCGTGTAGGCAACTTTTATTGCTTTCCAAAGGTACACAAAGCCAACACACCAGGGTGTTCCATCGTGTCGGGCAAAAGGACCCTATTTGAGAATCTCTCCGGCTATGTTGAAGGCATCTTGAAATCTATTGTACAGAGGATCCCCAGCTTCTGTCGCGACACTATGGATTTCTTACATAAACTCAGCACCCACGGACCAGTCGAACCGGGAACATTCCTCATCACAATGGACGTTTCTGCACTCTACATCAGCATCCCCCACAATGATGGCATCGTGGCAACAGCCTCAGTACTCAACACCAACAACTGCCAATCTCCAAATACCATCCTACAACTCATCCGTTTTGTCCTTGATCACAATGTCTTCACCTTTGACAACCAGTTCTTCATCCACACACATGGAACAGCCATGGGGACCAAATTTGCATCCCAATGTGCCAACATTTTTATGCGCAGGTTCGAACAAGACTTCTTCTCTATATAGGATCTTCAACCAATATTATACACCAGGTACATTGACGACATTTTCTTCCTCTAGACCCATGGCGAGGAGTCACTGATAAAATTACACTGACATCAACAAGTTCCATCCCACCATCAAACTCACCATGGACTACTCTCGACTGTCTCATTCTTGGACACATGCATCTCCATCAAGAATGGACACCTCAGCACCACACTCAACCGCAAACCCACAGACAATCTCACAATGCTACACTTCTCCAGCTTTCACCCAAAACATATTAAAACAGCCATCCCCTAGGGACAAGCCCTACCCGTACACCAGATCTGCTCAGATGAGGAGGAACGTGACAGACACCTGGAAGTACTCAGGGATGCCCTCACAAGAACGGGGTACGATGCCCAACTCATCGACTGCCAGTTCCGACGTGCCATAGCAAGGAACCGTAATGACCTCCTCAGGAGACAGACACATGCTGCAACTGACAGGGTACCCTTTGTTGTTCAGTATTTCCCAGGAGCTGAAAATCTACGCCATGTTCTTTGTGACCTGCAACACATTATCAATGAGGATGAGCACCTCACCAAGACCTTCCCACACCTCCACTACTTGCCTTTAAACAACTGCCAAACCTCAAACAGATCATTGTTCGTAGCAAGCTGCCCGACTCTCAGGACAACTCCATACTACCCTGTCACGGTAGGCGCTGCAAGACGTGTCAGAGTGTGGACATAGATACCACCATTACGCGTGGGGACACTTCCCACCTTGTACATGGCAGGTACACATGTGACTCAGCCAACGTTGTCTTTCTTATATGTTGCAGGCAAGGATGCCCTGAGGCATGTTACATTGGGGAAACCGAGCAAAGGCTACGACAACGGATGAATGGGCACCACACAACAATCAACAGACAGGAGTGTTCCCTCCCAGTTGGGGAACACTTCAGTGGTCCAGGACATTCAACCTCGGACCTTCGGGTTACCATCCTCCAAGGCAGACTTCGAGACAGGCAGCAGCAAAAAGTGGCTGAGCAGAGGTTGATAATTAAGTTCGGTACCCATAGGGAGGGCCTCAACCGGGACCTTGGGTTCATGTCACATTACAGGCGACCACTATTACACTATACACACACACACACACACACACACACACACACACACACACAGGCACTCCTATACACACAGACACATATATACACAGGCGTGCATACAGACATCCACACACATCCTTACAGACACACACTCCCACACTTACACATGCACCCCCTCACAGACTTAAGACACTCTACACTCACTACACACACATACACTTTCTCACACACACACACACAGACCCACATGCACACATATATTTTGTGAGGTGAATTTATATTTGCAGGGTTACATTGTACTTTGCTCAAAAACTGCATGAATTCATGTAAAACTCCATTATCTCACTTTTTAGATTAGAATCAATCTAAACATCATGGCATAGACAGAGAACACAGGAGGCTAACACCTTCAAAATATTGTCTAGCTATCACTCATTGTTAACAGCTAACCTGAGAATGCAACTTTTTAAAAAAAAGATTCTGTGATTTACACATGAAAGAAGTGAAACTATCATGGTATTCAAACAGATGAAAGAATTAACAGACAATCAATTTTTCAATGTATAATTTCAGTTACATCACACTGTAAATTTTTGCTATAAATTCTGTGTTAGGATTGAGCCCTCCACTATCACCTGATGAAGGAGCGACGCTCCAAAAGCTAGTGTGCTTCCAATTAAACCTGTTGGACTATAACCTGGTGTTATGTGATTTTTAAGAATCTATTTGGTTAGGGTAAAGAAGCGATAGAGATACCACTGCAAAGTAATAGTAATAACGATTCGCATGACGATATGTCTTCAGTTAGTTTCTCCACCCCCCATAGTAGTACAAAATGTCTTTTCCAGTTGCTTGTAAGTGTTTCCTGTTTTCAAGTTCAAGTTGTCTGGCATTATTCTTTTTAATGCTTTGCTCTAGAGGCCTCTAATCTTCTTTCAATCATTTAATTCTATAAGTTCTCCAACCCTTGACAGATGGTTAGTCCAATCTTCCAGCCTCTTTTTGATGATATTTACTAACGATCATTCCAATTTCACTATTCTGAGATCTTTTTCACTGGTCTTGTGCTGTATCCATTTGGCATTCCTTGCTTCTTCAAAATGCCAAGACCTATTTGTCAAGTGCTAGAAAATGTGATTAGAATAGTTAGATGGTTGTTTCTGACTGGCACAGATTTGATGGGCCAAAGGACATTTTTCTGTGCTGTAGCTCTTGATGACTGTATGAATTTAAATTTCACAACATTCAAAACTATCAATATCCTCATTTTCCCACTTTTCCATCCCATACAGCAAAACATATTTTCCAAAACCCCCTTTCTATCTGGTCCTGGGCCTGGCAGGGTTTATGGCACAAGCCTTGGGTCTCTCCTGGCTACTTTATGGTTTGCCAAAATGATTTTCCTTTCTTATTTCCATCTTCTATGATGTGACCTGTACACTTCAGGATAATAAGTTCTAGCTCTCAGTAAGATTTTAACCTACATTTTATTTCTAAACACTAAAATCACAATCTTGCTAAATACTCTTAAGTTTGATACAGCAATTCTTTGTTATGCCAACTTCGATTTCTTATGGCTTTAACTAACTTATGTATCCCAGATACTTAACTGTGATATCTATTCCAACTGTTGGCCATTTACTTCAATCTCTCTTTTCCCAAAATTACATCTTTCACTTTTCAAAATTAAGATTTTTTTACATTTATTTTTATTAATCAGCTTTTACCACTCCATTCTATATGACAACTACTGGGGGTCTGGCTCCCTATGAATTTCACAGAAGTGTTGGAACAGATTCACTATCTTCACCAGTTAATTTTCTACTTTAATATATTGCTTTACTCATATAGTACCTCTTTTATCATGCCTTGCACATGGATGTTAAAGACCAATCATGCTAGTATATAGCCTTGCCTTCCTGATGAAGGGCTTATGCCCGAAACGTCGAATTTCCTATTCCTTGGATGCTGCCTGACCTGCTGTGCTTTAACCAGCAACACATTTTCAATTGTCTTCCCCACACTCAGGTTTACCAAATACTGTTCTAATTGAAGCAGTCTGTCCTATGTTCAGAGCTGTAATCATTCTTTTATTTTTCCAATCAACTCTGATTGATTGCTTTGAGCACTTTTAACAGCTGGTTCCAGTTCAGTCAGTCAAAATCTTCTCCATGATCCACAGAACAGGTGTAAACTTCTTGCTCCTTTTGCATTGGTCTGCATCACCCTTTAATGGGCTTTGTAGGAAATTAGTTAATTGCAAACTCAAGTGATTTACAGGTGAAAGAATACTACAGCTAATTTAGTGATGGGGAAAAGGAGAGAAAAAAAGCTTCTTTTGCCTGAAGCTCTCTTTCTTGCTATAGCCTCTTTAGTTCTATAACTCATTCTGAACCCAATTGAAATCCTTTCATAATTTTTCAGGGGTACTGTACCATCTGCTTTTTCTGGCTTCAGTTGTATTGTAACTTTGAATAATTCACATTCCAAAAGTTCGGCTCTTAAAACTTCCTGTGAAATGTCTTCTTTCTAAATAATTTTGCTTGCTACCTTTGTGATGTAGATCTTTAACATTTTTCTATCTATTCTTTACTCCCTCAGATTCTGTAAGTAGTATACCATTTGCAGTATCAATTTGCTTTAGTGCTTTTTATCTTTCCTTCTGCTGTTCTCACAGTTTCTATTTATTTGTAGTTTCTGCCACCACTTCTCTCTTGCCTGGTCGGTCTCTCTTCTTAGCTCATTGTTTAGCTTTCCATGTTTTTGTTTAACTTCATTTGTGTTTTTGTTCTTCCATATCTTGTCCACTTCCTTGCATATTTCATTTGAGATCCACGGCATTCTAACTCTTCTGTTTAACCATACTGAAATAACTCCATAAAGACTGATATCCCATTACCAAGTACCTTTTATTTACATTTGCATAGTACATGACACTGACCCAGGTAGCACAGAGCTGGCTCCTAGAGTGAGCAGAACTTCTGACATTCCTACTTATATCTGTCAGCCAGGACTCTATGATTAGACCAGGTTAACAGCCATATCGGGGAACACACATTTTATGAGGTCTACAGGCTGACCTCATTCCAGTCACTACACAAACCAATGCTTTTTTTGAGTCTCCAAGATAGTGCTTAGCAATCTAGCCCACTAACCTTGACAATTGTTTGCAGAACTATTTCAACCATTACTCTACTGGGTGTATTCTATAAGCCTCTAATTTATGGAAAAGATACTGAGAAATAAATTTGCAATAGAATTACAGAGATGCAAGAAATATACCTTATGTATAATTAGAGACATCCCAATTTAGACTGGCATACTTAAGAACAGATTTGGGGAAGAATTTATAAAGTGTGTTTTTGAAAATTTTCTGTATTAGTGCGTTTTCAGAACAATGAGAAAGGATCTGGTTCTGGTGAATGAGATCGGTCAGGTGGTTCAAGTATCAATTAGGGATCCAGACATGTCACAAGAAATGGCTTTCTGTGAAGAGAAGTTATGGAAAGTCATCCTGTCTTCATTCTTTCCTTTTTACTCTTTGTTTGATGTTTCCCTGTCCTGAGGGAATTCTGTGGGTCGACAAAGAACTCTGCCAGTCCGTGAAATTACAATCACGTCGTCTTTTGGTTGTAGCAGTCCTCCGTTTGCTATGATCTGTCTGTACTGCTTGCAAAACAAAGCTTTTCACTGTGCATGTGATGACAATAAATCAAAGCAAATAAATACATTGGCTTGGCATAAAAAGTTCAGTATTTATATGAATTTCAGGATTCTGATTCATCATCATAACACATGCAAAACCAATTGAATAAAAGACAGCCTTTAAAGAGAAAATATTTTGGATACAGAGAAAGTTCACCAGGTTGATCCCATGAAGGATTTTCTTATGAGAAATTGAGTATGTTGCAGCTGTACTTATTCTGGTTTAGGAGTATTTTAGGAACCTTAGTTCTTAGGCAGCTTGGCAAGATCAATGCTGAGAGGTTGTTTTCCCTTATGGGAGAATCCAAAACTAGAGGATATAGCCTCAACACTTGAAGTCATCCATTTAAGAGGAATTTCTTCTCCCAGAAGGCAGTGAATCTATGGAATTCTTACCACAGAGTGCTATAGCTTTGGCTGTTAAGTTTTGTCAAGGTTGAGATAGACAGATTTTTGACAGTACGGGAATGAAGAGTTATGGGAAGAATGTAGGAAAGTGGAGTTGAGGATTATCAGATCAGCCATGATTTCATTCAGTGGCAAAACAGACTTGATGGGCTTAATAGCTGAAAATGTGTTGCTGGAAAAGCGCAGCAGGTCAGGCAGCATCCAAGGAACAGGCGATTCAACGTTTCGGGCATAAGCCCTTCTTCAGGAAGCCCTACTTATGCCCGAAACGTCGAATCTCCTGTTCCTTGGATGCTGCCTGACCTGCTGCGCTTTTTCAGCAACACATTTTCAGCTCTGTTCTCCAGCATCTGCAGACCTCACTTTCTCCTTGATGGGCTTAATAACCTACTTCTGCTTTAACATCTTGTGGTCACAGTTGCAGAATATTATAATAAGAAGGCTAGAAAAGACAAGGAAAACCAGAGATCTCAGTATCACAAAAGGAATGATACGAAGATGAAACTAAACAAGACTAAAGGAATCTGAAGGTTCATGTCTGAGTCACTGAAAGCAAGCATGCAGGTTGAGCAATGTAAACTACAGTATGTCAGCATTCATTTCAAAAGGATTTGAGTGCAGAAGTAAAGATGTCTTGCAGCAGTTGCAAAGAGCCTTGGTGAGATCGCACATGGAATATTGTGCACTTTTTTGTCCTTTGTCTAAGATATATCTACGATGGGGGTGCAAGAGAGGCCTACCAAATTAATCCCTAGGGTCGCAGGATTGTCTTTTGAGGAGAGTTTTTTTATTCATCCATGGGATTTGGGTGTCACTGGCTGGATCAGCATTTATTGCCCATTCCTAATTGCCCTTGAGAAGGTGGTAGTGCGCTGTTGTTTGGTGTAGGTACACACATAATGCTGTTAGGAAGGGATTTCCAGAATTTTGACTCAATTGAGGATATTGGATGTATTTTAGAATTTTGGAGAATGAGAGGCAATCTCATTGAAGCTTACAGAATACTTACAGGCCATGACAGGCTGATATAAGATGTTCTCCCTGGCAGGGTGTCTCCAGAACATGAGGACATAATGTCAGGATAAAGCAATTGAGTTTGATCCACTAATCAATTAGATCATGGCAAATTTGATAATTCTCATGATGAGGCGTTCTTTCGTTCAGAGAGTACTGTCTCTTTGGAATTCTCTATCCCAGAGGGCTGTAGAAGTTCAATCAATGAGCAAAAAAACCATAGATTTCTGGAAAGTACCGGCATTAAAGGATATGGACATAGTACGTGGAACAGGCATGAACCATGATCTGGAGTGTTAGGGCAGATTCAATGAGCTGAATGGTCTAATTCTGTTACTGTTTCTACTTTCCTGAAGAAGGGCTTATGCCCAAAATGTCGATTCTCCTGCTCCTTGGATGCTGCCTGACCTGCTGCGCTTTTCCAGCAACACATTTTTCAGCTCTGATCTCCAGCATCTGCAGTCCTCACTTTCTCCTATGTTTCTACAACACAAGAGAAGAAGATGAAAATGGAAAGTTCAGAGGAAAGGTGAAAGAAAAAAGCAGTAAGGAGAGAGTATGAAAAATAACTAGCAGCTAATGTCTTCTATAGACATCAAAAGTAAAAAGGTGGTAAAAGAAGGATTAGGGCCATGTGGAGAACAACAAAAGGATTTATGCATCTATTATGCATCTATGCAATGGGGCAGAGAGTATGCTCGGCGAACAGAACCACAACAACGAGCACCCGAGCTACAAATCTTCGCACAAACCTTGAGGACAAAGGCTGCTCCAAGGCCAAGGGAAGTGCTATAGCACTTTTCTATGAGACATCATCTCAAACATTCACTTGAAGAGCTAGTAGGCACAACAGGCCAAATGGCTAACTTCTGTGTGCATATGTTCCTTCTGTTCTTGGGACAACAGATTTTATTTTCATTTTTAAGAGTTTTTGGGAGAGTGATCCATGTATGTATGTATGTATACATGCATTTTTAGTGAGCTTTATAATCTTTGAACGGGTGGGAGTTAATAGTTTAGTGTATTAGAACAAAGGTGAAAAATAAAAATCCGTTGTTGCCAAGTCATGGGGATCCAGAAACACACGGAGACATAAAAAAATCCACATGTGTATGCCAGAAAATAGAGGCAGGAATATTGAATTCTAGTAAGAAGTACTGCAAGACTACAGAAAATTAAATTTAGTGAGCTCCTGTTTGCTCTGAAAATTATGTAGTAGTGAGTTTAGTGAGCCATTTGTTTTGGGTTTTCCATGGAAAGGTGCAAGCTGAACAGAAAGCACTTAGGGAATATACGCCAGAGGGAAACCAGATGTAGCAGTGCCATCCTGAGCAAGAAGCCTTGATGTGGAGATAATTGTAAATCTTTGCTGGATTTTGGTTGTTTATAAGATGAATGCTGGGATAAAAGGAATAGTGTGAGAACGAATCTTTGTCTGAGAATCTTTGTCTAATATAATATAGTTTATGCTTTATTGTTCAATTATTTTTTGTTAAAATTTCTGTTGCAGGCTTTAGTGTTGCAATACTGACATCCATTGTTTAAAGAAAAACAAATTGAATTCTGCCTTGGCAGATCTAACTCTGGGATCTGGCGTTTTCATTAATAACACCAGTTGAGATCTTAACAAATCAAAGCAGTCCATCATCAGAAATCATTCACTTACAAATATGATTGTCCACCTAAGAAGTTCAATGTCACTGGTTATGGTTCTGTGGGTTCTAGTGTGACTGATGAGCCCAAACTGGAGTTGCATCTCCAAACGCAGTGTTGACAGGTTTTTCTGGGAGGTGGAATTGGCCCTTGACCATGAGATTACTGGCATTCCTTTCAGGTTCCTTTTCCATGCTGCCTCTTGCCAACAGTTGTTGTTGAAGCATTCTGTCTTTTCATAAAGGAGATTCCACTCAGTCAGTTTCTTCTAAGAGAGGGCCACCCAAGTATTGGCATCTGTTGCATTACTTAAGAGAGTCTTCAGAGAGTCTTTGAAGCAGTTCATTGGTCCTCCTCTTGTTTTAGTGCTTTCTTTGATATGGGCAAAGAAGATTTGCTTTGGTAGTCGGAACTTAAGCATGTGACTGGCCCAGTAATGTTGGTTTCAGATGATCATGGCCTGAATGCTCATCACATGGGCTGCATTCAAGACAGCCAACCCACTTTCATGTGCTTACAGTCCCCATTAGATTAGATTTTAGATTAGATTAGATTACTTACAGTGTGGAAACAGGCCCTTCGGCCCAACAAGTCCACACCGACCCGCCGAAGCGCAACCCACCCATACCCCTACATTTACCCCTTACCTAACACTACGGGCAATTTAGCATGGCCAATTCACCTGACCCGCACATCTTTGGACTGTGGGAGGAAACCGGAGCACCCGGAGGAAACCCACGCAGACACAGGGAGAACGTGCAAACTCCGCACAGTCTGTCGCCTGAGTCGGGAATTGAACCCGGGTCTCTGGCGCTGTGAGGCAGCAGTGCTAACCACTGTGCCACCGTGCCGCCCTTAGAAATGTTTCTTTCTCCCTGGCAGACTATAATTCATCTTTTTGACTGCTGAACTGCCTTTCCTTCTCTCTGGAGTTCAACTCCACATATTGCTTACTCCTTTACATATATGCGCATGAAAACGAAACACACACACACACCTGCCTTCAGCATATATAGCACCTTTTCTGGGACCTGAAATAAAATGACTCTGCTCATGCAGTGTAAACATGTTGTTCCCTTTTATCTTGCATATTATCTTAATGAGTACAGCGCAGCAACAAAATGTATCTTTTTACTGATTAGAGTTTTCATCGAAAGACCAGCAAGTGTTGGTGCAGTTACTGCTTTGGTGTACATGAGAAAGCGATAATGGGATTGAAGGGATTGGATATGCCAGACATAAAAGACCAGCTCACTCTGCAAATTTAAAGTGATTGGTATGTGGACTAAAGGGGATATTTTCTCTCAGGAGTTTACAATAGTCTGGAGTTCGCTGCCACTAAAAATCATAAGGCATTAGGTAAAGGAGCAGAACTAGGCCTTTTGGCCCATCAAGTCTGCTCTGCCATTCGACCATAGCTGATATGCCTCTCAACCCTATTCTCCTGCTGTCTCCCCGTAACCATTGATCCCCTTACTAATCAAGAACCTATCTGCACGTATACTCAATGCTTTGGCCTCTAAAGCCTTCTGGTGGGGACAATGAATTCCACCAATTCATCACTGTCTGGCTGAAGGAATTCCTCTCTCCTCAGTCCAAAAGGGTTGCCTCTTTACTCTGAGGCTGTGCCCTTCAGTCCTAATTTCTTCTGCTTGTAGAAACATATCCATTCTTCTCCATATCCACTCAATCCAGGCCTCTCAGTATTCTTTAAGTTTCAATGAGGTCATCCCCACATCATCATTTTAACCTCCATCGAATACAGACCCAGAGTACTCTACCACTCTTTGTATGACAGCTCTTTCATCCCCAGAATCATTTTTGTAAACCTCCTCCAGACTCTGTCCAATGCCAGCACATTCCTCCTTTGATACAGAGCTCAAAACTTCCCACAATGTTCCAAATACCATCCAAACAGAGCCTCAGCAGTACATCTCCTCTCTTGTATTCTCATCCTCTTTAAATTGATGCTAACCTTGCATTTGTCTTTCTAATTACCAATTGAACTTGCATGTTATTCTTTAAAGAAATCCTAATCTAGAACTCCAAAATCCTTTTTTCTAAATCCTTTCCCCACTTAAAATTTCCTTAATTCCACATACTAAAGTACATAATCTCACTTCTGTGCCCACTCTCCTAGTCTGTCCAAGTCCTCCTTCAGCCTCCCTGCCTCCTCAAACCTGCCTTTCCCTCCATCCAGCTTTCTGTCATCTGCAAACTTAGCAACCTCTGCAAACTGAGCCCTCTGTTCCAACATCTAGACCATTAATGTATAATATGAATTGCTGTGATCCCAACACAGACTCCTGCGGACCTCCACTCGTAGTTGCCTACAATCCTGAAAAAGACCTTTTATCTCCACTCTCTGCCTTCTGCCAGCCAGACAATCCTTTATCCATGCCAATATCTTGCCTGAATACCATGGGCTGCTATTTAGCAGCTTCCTGTGCAGCCCCTTGTCAAAAGCCTCCTGGGAATCCAAATAGATCACATCTACTGACCTTTGTCTAACTTGTTTGTTACCTCCTCAAAGAATCCTAACAGATGTGAGAGGCATGGCCACCTCTTGATGAATACATGCTGACTCAGTCCTATTTTACCATTTATTTCCAAGTAATCCAAAATTTCATCCTTAATAATGGACTCTAAAATCTTACCAATGACTGACGTCACACTAACTGATCTATAATTTCCTGTCTTCTGCCTCTCACCATTAGCTATTAGCTATTTTCCAATCCTCTGGGATTCTCCCTCATCTTCAGGGATTTCTGAAAGATTACCAGCAATGCCTCTACAGTCTCCTCAGCTATCTCCTTCAGAACCCTCGAGTGCACTATATCTGATCTGAGTAGTTTATCCACTTTCAGGCATTTCAACTTCCCAAGCTCCGAGTCATTAATATTGGCTACAACACTCACCTCTGCCCTCTGACTATCTTGAAGTTCTTGTGTACTACTGGTGTCTTCTGCCATGAAGAATGATGCAAAGTACCTGTTCAATTTCTCCACCATTTCTTTATTCCCCATTACTACTTCTCCAACCTCATTTTCTCATGGTGAAGTGACCTTTTTTGCCTCTCTTCCCTTTTGTATATCTAAGAAAAAAAACTCTTGCAATCTTCTTTTATATTACTAACTAGCTTATCTTCCAACTTCATCTTCTCTCCCTTCATTGCATTTTTTGTTTTCCTCTGCTGATTTTTAAAGGTTTCCCAATCCGCTTGCTTCCCATTAATCGTTGCCACATTATTTTTTTTCTGCCTTTCTGCTGTCCCTGACTACTCTTGTCAACCTCATTCTCCTCTTCCTTGAGGTGAATTTCTGTTGTACCTCCTGCTATGGAATAGGCCAGTCACCCTCAAAATATTCCAAGAAGGTAGCCCATATCTTAACTTTTCTAATTGTTTTCAGCAGGTGTATAGTGGATATTCCAGAGTGATGCAGCTGGCCCAGCCACACAATTTTAAACAAACAGAATTTAATTGAAGGGCTTTTGCCCGAAATGTTGATTTCGCTGCACTTTGGATGCTGCCTGAACTGCTGTGCTCTTCCAGCACCACTAATCCAGAACAAAGAATTTAATTACAGATTACTGACTGAAGTACGAACAAAAGAGAACCGAATTTAGAATAACAACCTATCTGTAAACGCAATCGACTTTATCGCAACTTAATGATGCTGTTCCAAGTACTTGCAACATCCCATAAACACCCCCTTGGCAAAAATGTAAATTCAAACACAGGTTCTTACACGAGAGAGATTGCACAGAGAGAGAGGATCAGCATGGAGCTGTTCCTTTGACCAACAGCCTCAAACATACTGCTTACTAAAGCCAAGCCAAATCAAACCCTGAACTGGGAGAACTGGCTGCCCCCCACCTTTCATTATACAAGTGTCTTTTTAAAAAAAGCTTAAAGACCTTTTCAAGTAGATATTTCCAAGCATGTTGAAACCTCTACCATTTACGACCCCTTTTGAAACAACTAAGGACAACATAACCTTGTTAAAGGAGCAGCATCGTCACACTCCCGAATTATCCCTGGAAACATCTGCTATTGCTGCTCCATCTTTCCTACCAAGCTTCTCTTCCTCTGTCTGGCCAGCTCGTTTCTTATGTCTTGCAATTACTTTTACTCAGTTATAAAACTATGAGATTTGATTCAAACTTCACCATCTCAAACTGTAATGTGAAATGTATCATATTATGGTCACTGCCCCCTAGGGGTTCCTTCACCTGAGCATTGTAATTCTACTGCATTACACATTAGCAAATCCAGAATTGCCTGTTCCCTAAGTGGGGTCTACCACAATCTCCTCCAAATAACATGATAGAGTGTTTTTCCCTGGATACTCAGTTTCCAGTCCTGATCCCCTTGCAGCCACTTCTTTGTGACACTCACAAAATTGTACACACCAGTTTCAATCTGCACTGCAAGCTCATTACCTGTTTTGTGTACTGCTTGCATTTAAGTGTAACACCCTCAGTCCTGCGCTGTCTGCCCATTTCTCATGATTGATCCCTTAACCTTTGTGCTTGAAGTTAGGATCGTTAGCCTTTATATACTGTCTGTCAATGCTGAGCCCCATCCATAGCCTAGTTAGAACCTAGAACAATAGAGCGCAGAACAGGCCCTTCGGCTCTCGATATTGCGCCGACCTGTGAACTATTCTCAGCTTGTCCCCCTACACTATCCCATCATCATCCATGTGCTTATCCAAGACTTGTTTAAATCTCCCTAGTTGACTACATTAGCAGGTCAGGCATTCCACGCCCTTACCACTCTCTGTGTAAAGAACGTGCCTCTAATGTCTGTCTTAAATCTATCACCCTTCACTTTGTTGTTATGCCCCCTCGTACAAGCTGACGTCACCATCCTCAGAAAAAGACTTTCATTGTCTACCTTATCTAATCCTGTGATCACCTTGTATGTCTCTATCAAATCCCCTCTTAGCCTTCTTCTTTCCAATGAGAACAGACCCAAGTCTCTCAGCCTTTCCTCATAAGACAATCCCTCCAGACCAGGCAACATCCTGGTAAATCTCCTCTGCACCTTTTCCAATGCTTCCACATCCTTCCCAAAATATGGGGACCAGAACTGTACACAATATTCCAAGCGTGACCGCACCAACATTTTGTATAGTTGCAGCATGATATTGCGGTTCCGGAACTCAATCCCTCTACAAATGAAACCTAACACACTGTATGCCTTCTTAACAGCACTATCAACCTGGGTGACAACTTTCAGCAATCTATGTACATGGACTCCAAGATCTCTCTACACATCCACACTACCAAGAATCTTTCCATCGACCCAGTACTCTGCCTTCCTGTTATTCTTTCCACCTCACATTTAGCTGCATTGAACTCCATTTTCCACCTCTCAGCCCGATTCTGCAGTTTATCCAAGTCCCCCTGCAACCTGCAACATTCTTCCAAACTGTTCACTACTCCACCGACTTTAGTGTCGTCTGCAAATTTACTAATCCATCCACCTATGCCTGCATCTAAGGCATTTATGAAAATGACAAACAGTAGTGGTCCCAAAACAGATCCTTGTGGCACACCTGTAGTAACCAGACTCCAGGCTGAATATTTTTCATCAACCAGCACACGCTGCCTTCTTTCAGAAAGCCAGTTTCTAATCCAAACTACTAAATCACCCACAATTCCATGCCTCTGCATTTTCTCCAACAGCTTACCATGTGGAACCTTATCAAAGGCTTTACTGAAGTCCATGTATGCCATGTCAACTGCCCTATCCTCATCTACATGCTTGGTCACCTTCTCAAAAAGCTCAATGAGGTTTGTGAGACACAACCTGCCCTTGATGAAACCATGTTGACCATCTGAAATGTGATTTGTCGGGACTTGTCCCAGCATGATTCAATTGGAACCTGGCCCATCAGAACTGCTCTCTCCTTCCCGAGGACTGGTGCTAATGTTCCATGAACTCAAACCTGTTCATCCCACACCACTGTTTCAACCACATGTTTTGCTCTTTAATCTCGTTGATCTTGTGCTAATTAGCTCAGGTAGTAATCCAGAGATTATTATCTTTTTGGTTCTACTTTTTCATTTATCTCCTCACTGCTCATATTCCCTCAGCAGAACCTCTTTCCTCTGTCTGCCAATATCACTGGTAACAATGCGAATCACAGCAACTGGATCTTGCAGGTTTCACTCTAAGTTTCTCTTCAGCACAGATGTGATACAAAAAAAAACAAAAACAATTACTGCACCGAAACAGGCCCTTTGGTCCTCCAAGCCTGTGCCGATCCAGATCCTCTATCTAAACCTGTTGCTTATTTTCTAAGGATCTGTATCCCTTTGTTCCCTACCCATTCATGTATCTGTCTAGCTGCATCCTAAATGACGTTATCGTGCCTACCTCTACCACCTCCACTGGCAACATGTTCCAGGCACCCACCACCTTCTGCGTAAAGTACTTTCCATACATATCTCCCTTAAACTTTTCCCCTCTCACCTTGAGCTTGTGATCCCTAGTAATTGAATCCCCCTCTCTGGGGAAAAAGCTTCTTGTTATCCACCCTGTCTATACCTCTCATGATTTTGTAGACCTCAATCAGCTATCCCCTCAGCCTCTATCTCTCGGATGAAAATAATCCTAATTTACTCAATCTTCCTTCATAGCTAGCACCCTCCATGCCAGGCAATATCCTGGTTAACCTCCTCTGCACCCTCTCCAAAGCATCTATATCTTTTTGGTAATATGACAACCAGAACTACGCGCAGTATTGAAATGTGGCCGAACCAAAGTCTTTTACAACTGTAACATGACCTGCAACTCTTGTACTCAGAACCCTGTCCAATGAAGATAAGCATGCCATATGCCTTCTTGACCACTTTATCAATTTTCTTTGCCACCTTCAGGATACAATGGACCTGAACACCCCGATCTCTCCATACATCAGTTTTCTCCAGGGCTTTTCCACTTACCATATAGTTTGCTCTTGACTTTCCAAAATGCACCACCTCACATTTTCCCGGATTGAACTCCATCTGCCATTTCTCCACCCAACTGTTCAATCTATGTAAATTTTTCTGCATTCTCTAACAGTGCCGTTCACTATCCGCTCCTCCATCAATCTTAGTGTCATCTGCAAATTTGCTAATCAGACCACCTATACCTTACTGCAGATCATTTATGTATATCACTGCAACAGTGGCTGCAACATAGATCCCTGTGGAAAACCACTGGTCACAGTTCTCCATTTTGAGAAACTCCCTTCCACTACTACTTTCTGTCTCCTGCTGTCCAGCCAATTCTCTATCCATTTGGCCTGAACCCCATGCAATTTCACTTTCTCCCTCAGTGAAACCCAAGCACCACACCAGGCAGGCAACACAATCTTTGAGACTCTTGGTTCTAGGCACAGAGAAGAGAGTCTATTCCTCTGACTAGACTATTTCTAATCAACTACATTTCTCTTTTCTCCCCTTCTCCTGAATGGCTTGCTGTCCCACTAATGTCACTTTGCTCATCCTCACTATAGCCCCTATTTTCATCCACACATGGAGCAAGAATCTCAAACCTATTAGACAAGCTCAAGGGCTGACGCTCCGTCAGCACTACCTCCTAAATCTCTCTACCTGTCTTGCTCATTATCACACCCTCCTGTTTCTGACTATTGTCTGAGTTCAAGGTGGTTAATGTGAGGGCTGTGATTGCCTCCTGAATCATAGTATTTAGATAACTTTCCCCCTCTCTGATGTGTTGCAGTGTTCAAAGCTCAGGCTCCAGCTCACCAACTCTGAGCCAGAGTTCCTGAGTTACCAACACTTGCAATGAATGTGGTCACCACGGACTATAGTGGGGTCTATCAGCTCCCACATCATGCAGGTACCACATGTTGCTTGGCCCTGCATCTCTGCTTTGTTACTTATTTAATATGTCTTCTTAAAGATTTTACACTAGTCTCTTAGTTTGTAACCTGCAAATATTTCTCCTATCAGTAAGTTACCTATAATAGTAAAATTAGTGGTTATTATCAATCAATGAACTATAGTTTTCCTGTAATGTCATTCCTTTTTTTGTGCTGGGACTCCGATCCCAGGCTTCAATTTATCCTGTAAAGACTTTACAAACAATGAATTGTAAAAGCAAGCGTAAAGCACCTCTTTCCCTCTGCACCAAATTCCCAAACTGTCTCCCACATTCCCTGAACTATATATAACTTGGGTTTCAATTTGGATATAATCTCTTTCTTGATCATGCACAGAAGACAAAAACCTTCAATTCATTTTAAAGGTTTCTGAAACTGCATCTGAAAAAAAAATCTGTAATCTGCAAGATTGCAGGTGCTGGAAAATGAGATTAGAATGGGAGGCTAGTTTTTGTTTTCTTGCCAGCACAGAAAGGATGGCAAATTTTTAAGCCATAATATTTCTATGGTTTCTATACACTCTTAAGTAAAAACCTTTCTTTTGACAGATTGTGTACTTCAAGCCACATGTTTTTTTAAAAAAACATATTCAGAGGATGTGAGCAACACTGGCTAGGGCAGCATTTAGAACTAGAGAAACGGTGCAGCATAAATACAGTCCATGCTGATCCAATAAAGCACAGATGCCCTTTCTTCCCAGCTTGCAGCACATGGCCTATAGCTCTGCAGCTTAGAGCACGCAAGGCACAGATCCAGGTCCTTTTTGAAAGACTTTAGGGTCTCTATTTGCACCACTAAATCAGGCAGCAAATTCCAGACATCCACCACCCTCTGCACAAAAAGAAATTCCTCGCGTCCCATCTAATTCTTCTGCCATTTAGCTTGAATCTATGACCCCTATACTTTGAACTCTCTGGCAATAGTTTTCCTTTGGACGGGGGAATTCAAAATTAACGGATAAACTTTTAAGGTGAGAAGAAAGAGTTTTAAAAAGGACATGGGGCAATCTGTTTACACAGAGAGTAGTTCTTGTGTGGAATGAACTACCAGAGGAAGTGGATGCAGGAACAGTTACAACATTTAAGAGATTTGGATAAATACATGAATAAGAAAGGTTTGGAAGGATATGGACCAAATGCAGGGAAGTGGGACTAGTTAGTTTGGAAACATGGTTGGCATGGATTGGCTGGACCATAGGGTCTGTTTCCATGCTATATGACTCTATAATTTGACACATTACCATGTATTCCTTGGGCTTTTACTTTTTCGACTAATCTGATATTGGGACCTTGTCAAATGCATTACTAAAATCCATGTAGACAACATCCTCTGCACTACCCTTATTGATCCTCATTGTCACCTTCTCAAAGAATTTAATCAAGTTTTTAAGGCTAGATCTTCTCTTGACAAAGCCATACTGACTATCCCTGACTAGTCCATGCCTTTCTAAGTGACAGTTTATCCAATCTCTCAGGATTGATTCAAGCAAATTGCTCACCACTGAAGTAAGAGTAACTAGTCTATAATTGTTTGGCATTTCCTTTATACTGTTTTTAAACAATGGAATCTCATTTACATTCCTTCAGTCCTCTGGCACCTCACCTGTATTTAGTGAAGATTGGAAAATAATTCTCAGAGCATCTTCTATTTCCTCCCTGGCATCCTTCAATATCCTGAGATACAATCCATCTGGCCCTGGTGAATTATCCACTTTCAAAGATTCAATTCTCCTAACACTCCCCTTCCATTATGATTATTTTCTCCAATATTTCAATCGACAATAGACAGTAGGTGCAGGAGTAGGCCATTCAGCCCTTCGAGCCTGCAGCGCCATTCAATATGATCATGGCTGATCATTCCTAATTAGTATCCTCTTCCTGCCTTATCTCCATAACCCTTGATTCCACTATCTTTGAGAGCTCCATCCAACTCTTTCTTAAATGAACCCAGAGACTGGCCCTCCACTGCCCTCTGGGGCAGAGCATTCCATACAGCATCACTCTCACATTGCTGCTTTTGGATTACTATGTCCACATCATGGATACAGAGACAAAAGTATTGATTTAAAATTCTTCCCAAATCCTCTGCATGTTCACAGAAGTTCCTTTCTTCATTTCTGATAGGTACCACCTTTTTTAATTGTCCCTTTGCTCTGTATATACTAGTAAAACATATTTGAGTTTTCCTTTTATCTTGCTTGCTAATTTTTTATAACCCTCTCTTTGATTTCCTTATTTCATTTTTTAACTTGATCCCTGTACTTTCTGTATTCCTCGAGGCTATCTGCTGTATTGAGTTTTTTTGTGATAATCATAAGCTTTCTTTTTCTTTGAATCTTCTACTGTATTTTTCAAGATAACTAATGGAGACCTAGATTTGGCAGCATCATTCTTATTTTTGGAGGTGATATGTCTCTTTTGTGCACTTTTTATGCCTCCCACTGATTAACCATTGATTTATCTTTTAGGAGTCCTGTCTAGTCCACCTCAGCCATATCATTTGTTGGTTTTGTAAAATTTACCTCTTCCCTGTCAGTTAAAAATCTTTTATTCTTGATTTATCTCCGTCTTTTTCCATAATAGTACTAACACTAACCATGACTTGGAGGTGCTGGTGTTAGACTGGGATGGACAAAAAATCACACAACACCAGGTTATAGTCCAACAAGTTTATTTGGAAGCACTAGCTTTCGCAGCGCTGCTCCTTCATCAGGTGGTTGTGGAGGTTAAGATCATGCTTACAGGATTTGTAGCCAAAGGAGTCCAGTGTCTCAGAGGTGTGATACAGTAAACAATCTTAGACTAAAATTTCCATCTTTTATACTGGGATATGCTGGTTTCGGTTCTTTAATATGTAATTCTCAGAAATTCTCTACATTACATTTTCAAGATAGCTCAGCTTTTTAAACAATAGGTGTGAAGTCTGTCTGTGTCCCATTGCTGTGTCAGACTGACAAACCCTCTGTATAGTTTTAGAGATTTACATGGATTCATGCAGCTCTTGAGCAAAATAAACTGTAATTCTGCAAAAACAAATTCACCCATAAGCTTATATATGTGCACATGGAGGAGTAACGGATTGAGTGTGCATGTGAGTGTATGCATGTGGATGCGAGTGTAAGTGATAGTGTGTGTGTATGTATATGTATGTGTGTAAGCTTAGTTAAGTGTGATGGGGTATGTGTAAAAGGGTGCGTGTGTTGGTGTGAGTACGGGGTGTATATGTGTGTGCTATATAAGGGAGGGTGTGCATGGGTTTGTGAGTATGTGTGTGTATATCGTGCAGTGGAATCACCTGTAGTGTGACATGAACCCAGGGTCCCAGTTGAGGCAATTCCCATGGGTATTGAACTTTAATATCAGCTTCTGTTCAGCCAATCTGCATTGTTGCTTGTCCCAAAATCTGCCTCGGAGGATGGTCACCCGAAGGTCAGAGGACAAATGTGTTCCGGACAGTGAGGGAACACTCCTGCCTGGTGATTGTTGTGCGGTGTCCGCATTTAGTGTATCATCCCTTCTCATAACAGTAAATAATTCTTTAACCAATACTACTAACCCCTCTTTTTTTTTTGTCACCCACCTTATCCTTCCTGTAAACTTTATATCCTAGGATATTGACCTGCCTGTTTTGCCCCTCCTTAAATAGATTTACGTTATAGCAATGACATCATGCTGCCATGTATCTGTCTGTGTCCTTAGTTAATTTGCCTTGTGTATTGCATTAAAGTACGAACAGTTCAACCCTATCAATTTCCTTTGCTGAATGCTTTTTAATTCTCATTTCTTTCATCGTTCAGAGTTGCTGACAACATCATAACTAATATTCTATCTCCTGTTTTCTGATCTGAATCTGATGAATCTAAGCATACACTTTGTTTCCCATCTCCCTGCCATTCTAGTTTAAAACTTTGAATATTTATTGTTCAAATAATTTATTGCCTCAGAGGGTAGTTAAAAATTAACCACATTGCTGTGGATCTGGAAAGTCTTGTGTCAGCCAGACCAAATATGGATGATAGATTTCCTTCCTTAATGGATGTAGTAAATCATATGGTTTTTTTTTGACAATTAACAGTGGCTAAGTGTTAGCCATTTGCCCAGTTTTTAACTCCAGATTTTTATTAAATTCACATTCGCTATCTGTTATGGTGGGATTCAGATCCATGTCTCTTAAGCATTAGGTTTGGTGTTCTGGATTGCTGCTCCAATGGTTTAACCACTTCACCACTGCCTCCTCTATATCGCTGATCAGTTAGGAAACAATGAGGCAGATTATTAATCCTATGGTTGAATTAAATTGGTGGCCTCTTTGCTGCTGGTGGACTCATTCAATTCAGTGCATCCTACTTTAGAAGACAAGTATTTACATTAGAATGGAAGTAGAATAAAGCACTTCCATATATTTTATTTCCCTCCAGATATACTGAACTTTCTTTGACTTTCTTCATTATTCTTGGTAAAGACGTTAGAACTGAAAATTTGCAATGATTACTCAGATTGCTTGAAGATTTCCTTTGAATTACTGAATCTATAATGATCCAGCGATAGAAATTATTCTTCGACTGCAATGCAAACCAGGTGATATTAGGGTGACTACTTAATCTTGATATTTGATTCCATGGAGTGCAATGGAATTGACATTGGATGCTGGCACTATGGCGGCTGATCCTATGTCACCCAGTTTGTGCCACCAACCAAGACAACTTCTGTCCATTCTATGAATACTGGTATTCTATTCATTAATCGTAAGATTTTGTATTTTGTTGATTTTTTTTAATTTAACATGTTCAATAATTTACATGTAATTCTCATTCCCATATTTAAATTTATACATTCAGTTATATTGCAAAGCCTTTTAAAGTAAATTGCAAACTTCTGTTTTACCCTTACCTTCGGGTCACAGCTAATGCAGCACAGATTGGAAATGTCAGTCACTGAAATTGTAAGATGGCTAATGCATTAAGTAGGAAATGTCATGCTTGTGCACTAACAATAGTTAGTTAGAAAGTAAGGCACATTGTTAGTGAGACTAGAGGAATTTTTATTCTGCACTTAATCATGCTGCACTTACCCTGGGAGTGCTTTATAATAACACTCGGTATCTGAAATGGTTCAGTGTTTTGTTTTCAAACTTGTTCTCCTTAGAATGAGGGGTATTCAAGATTGATCCAAAAAGTATTGCATTGTTGTAATGAGAATCACTGTAATATTTTTATTTCCTTTAATCAGCAAAGCAACCTGATATTCTCAAAGGGCTGGAAAATGTAGACACATCAGAGGGTGGTGAAGCTTTGTTTGAATGCCACTTATCCAGACCAGAATTACATGATTACAAGTGGCTAATGGATGACATTGCCATTTCACAGTCTGAAAATGTAGAAATGGCAATCCTCGAAGCTGGGAAACGGCATCTGTTGCTATTGAAGAACTTGATTCCTTCAGACAGCTGTCGTGTGACCTTTGTATCTGGAAATGCCATGTCATCAGCCTATCTGACTGTTAAAGGTAAAAGAATTTTGGTGACTTCTATGTTGTAAAATGTTCTGCAGCTAATTGAGAGGAAGCTAGTCCTCTCCAGTTAATTTATCCTCAATTAATGGAGAAGACAAAAATGTAATTACAGTTGACCAGATAATGGAGAATGTTTAATCCTAAGCACAGCTTTCCTATAATTGATTAAACTAACAAAACTTTGCTTGAGTTTAAGCTGACTTGATACTTGTCGCTACGGCTGTAAAGAACACTTCTTTTCATTTGTCATATTTATATATGTCTTCTATGTAGGATGGCATGTCAACATTTTGAAGATTTTAATCAATACTGAAGTGATTCAAGGCAATGATGCTGAATTTGAATGCGTATTGAGTGAAGCGGTCCCTGCTACTGAAGTGACCTGGTATCTAAATGAAATGGATATCCAGTCAGATGAACATTGGAAACCAAAGGCAGAAAGCAATACATACAAACTTGCCCTAAAAAATGCCCAATTAAATCATTCTGGAGAAATAACTTTTGCTTCAAGAGATGCCATTACATCAGCAAAGTTAACTGTTATTGGTAAGGTCCTAAATTTTGATATCAGTGAAATCATGCAATTTGATTTATCACACTATTTACATGTTTTTAAAAGATTGAATATACAGCTGTTAGCAGAAAGTTGAAAATACTAATTTTACAATCGAATGGAAGTTGTTTGGTGTTCTTGGAATGCCTGACACTAGATAAGAAATAGAAACATGAGTAAACCACAAGCTTACTTTGCTTTCCTATGACATTGTGCCTGATCTCCTGCCTAAGTTCAACTCTCTCACCCACACTACATATTCTTGAAAGACCAGAATATTTAACTATCTTAAATTTGCATATACTCAACTAGGTAACATTCATGATTGTCTGTGTTGGGAAATTTTAAAGGTTTGCAACCTCAGAGAGAAAAAAACACCAAATCTTAGTCCCAAATGATTAATCTTTTATTCTGAAATTGTACTTCCCTTTTTCTATAGTCCCCACCCATGGGGAACAACAATTCAACTATTAAATCTTTCAGATTTGTGCATGGTTCAGTGAAATTACTTCTGATTTATGTAAACTCCAGACAGTAAAAGCTTGATTTACTGAGCCAGTCATTATAGGACAATGCTGTCACCCAATCTAGTGAACCTTTGATATCCTGTCACCAAGTCAAAACGTGTGGTGCTGGAAAAGCACAGCTGGTCAGGCAGAATCCGAGGAGCAGGAGAGTCAACATTTCGAGCATAAACTCTTCATCAGGATTCCCGATGAAGTGTTTATGCTCGAAACGTTGACTCCCCTGCTATTCGGATGCTGCCTGACTGGCTGTGCTTTCGCAGCACCAGACTTGTCGACTCTGATCTTCAGCACCTGCAATCCTCACTTTCTCCTATCCTGTCTCCAAGGCTGTATATCCTTTCTTAAATATGGAGGCCAAAACTGCACATAGTGTTCTAGGTGTCACCTCACCAAAGCAAGAGTAACATTACTTTCTTATGCTCATAGTCCAAACCCATTGCAGTGCAGAAATGTGTACATATTTGCTAACCTTGTATATTTCATATATGAATACATCAAAGGTTCTTTACACAGAAACATGTAAAAGTTTTATTCGCTCTGAAGTGTATATTCTCCTTTTCTATTCTCACAACCAAAGTAAATAACCATATACTTCCCCACATTATGCCATCCTGTTGCCCATCACTTAATCTGCCTCTAACTTTAGAAACAACACCTCTCTGTCATCTCATTGGTTACATTCCAATTTGGCCTTGCATTGTCAGCAAACTTGGATACATGATTCTTGGCTTCTTCTTGTATAGATTGTAACAGCTGAGGTCCCTGCACTGATCTTTGCAGCAGTCCACAAATTACAGCCTATTGACTGCAAGTGTCCCAGTTAAGTGTGCTCTCTGTCCATGACTTAACTCTCGATCTATGCTGATATAATAATCCTCACTTAATAAGTCTTCATCTTGCAAATCAACCTGCTTTCTAGCTGTTCTTCAGGACTGTCTTGGAAATCCAGGTGTACAACATGTACCGGTTCCCATTTATCCATCCGATCCATTACGCCAAAAGTTAATAAATTCATAAAACAAAAAGGGCAGGACTTACAGTTAATGGTCGGGCACTGGGGAGTTTTGTTGAACAGAGTGACCTGGGGTTTCAGGTACATAGTTCCTTAAAAGTTATATCACAGGTAGACAGGGTGGTAAAGAAGGTTTTTGGTATGCTTACCTTCATTGCTCAGACTGCTGTAGTTGGAATTGGGATGTCATGTTGTGGTTGTAAAGGATGTTGGTGGAGCCACTTTTGGAGTATTGTGAACAGTTCTGATCACTCTGCTACAGGAAATATATTATTAAATTGGAAAAGGTGCAGAAGAGGTTTACAAGGATGTTATCAGGATTGGAGGGTTTGATTTGTGAGGAGAGTTTAGAAAGGCTGAGACGTTATCCACTGAGCATTGGAGGTTGAGGTTTATAGAGGTTTATAAAATCATAAGGGATATAGATAAGGTGAATAGCAGGGTCTTTTCCCTTAGGGTGGAAGAGTTCAAACTGAGAAAAAGACTGCAAACAGCTGCAACACAAGGGGATTTGGGGGTAATTGTATATGAAACATGGAAAGCTAGCACCTGGGTGCAGCAGGTAATCAGGAAGCCTATTGGAACATAGGACCTTATCCAAAAATGGTTGAAGTATAAGATTAGGAAGTCTTACTGCATTATACTCCATTGTCAACTTTCTTCCATTTACTTTAGCTAGCGGTATCCCACTGTAAGCCATTTGTATCCCACTCACACCTTATCTTTCCACCTGTTTTTGTATTGTCTGAAATGTTCCTCCCAAGTCATTAACATACATTGTAAACAGTTGCAGTTCTAGCACTCATCCCTATGGAACCCCAATGGTCACAAGTTGCCGAACTGAAAAAGGATGCCCCAGTTGCTGTTTCCTGCAGAATAGCCAATTTCCTGTCCGTGCCAATATATTACCTCCAACATCATGAGCTGTTATCTTATGGCTTAACGTTTTGTGAGATCGCTTGTCGAATGCCTTCTGAAAGACCAAATACAATACATCTGTTTCTTTTTAGAAAAGAAATCTAGCAGTTTACTCTGATAAATAATGAAAAAAAGATTGTTTCTCTTTTAGCTATTTACAGACATTTGCAGATTCCCAAAGAGATGGCAGATAAGTCTGCACATAGCCCTGAATTTCACCTCATAGCAATAAAAAAATGCTTTTCCAGCAATAAAAAATCATATTATGCAGTAAAAAGAGCGTGTACTGTAATCCCACTCAGAAGAACATCCAAGGCAATTTATTTCTTCAAACCTATGCGTTTAGAGAATAGGTAATTTAACTCTCGCAGATATTGATTCCTCAAAATACAGGTAGTTCACCTATAAAGCGATAGTTGCATTCCCATGCGACAGCATGTTATAGAAAATTGCGCAGTATAAATAGTGAAGCCTATGGGAAAAAACAGGTTTGCGGCCAACCATCAAAAATATCAGGAAAAATCAAAACAAAAATAGTAATTAGCCGAACACAAACAATAGCACAGTCTAAGTAAATCTTTAAATCATATATTTTAATGAAATAATACAATAAATTTAACACTTTAACACTAAAATCACTGACTGCAGCACTATACCTTTCACACTGTTCTTCACCAGAAAGTCCGTGAGCCGACTCACCACGTGATGCCCCAACATGGAATTCCAGTCCTCCTCAAGATTCTCCCCCAGATTGAAATAAAAATTCCTTCTAAATGTAGACTACAATTCCCAGTTTCAAACTAAGTTACAAGGCTTACAGAGCTGATTGCATTCCTCTCTTAGCTGAACACACTAAACTTCCATTTTGCAGAGGATCCTGAGGCTGGGTTTTGCTGTTCAGCTAGTGCCGAGGATGGAATTACAAACGGGAGTTTGCTTTATAAAAAAAGGTCCACAATTTACAAATAACTTTATAATCAAATCATGTTTAATAAATGTGTGTTTTAGGAGAACTACCTGTACCCTCATGGGAACAGTTCTTCGGTAGCTATAGACTGCTTTTTTTGTGGATTGTCAGAGAATCCCCTTCAGGACACCCTTCAGCCTATCAATTTCACACTAACCCTCTGAAGAGCAACCCACCCAAATCCCACACCATTTCTGTAACTCTGTATTACCCATGGCTAATCCACCTAGCCTGCACACTTCTGGACACTATGGGCAATTTCATGTGGCCAATCCATTTAACCTGCACGTCTTTAGACTGTGGGACGAAACCGGAGCACCCAGAGGAAACCCAAGCAGAAACAGGGAGAATGTGCAAACTCCATGCAGACAGTATGCCTGAGGGTGGAATCAAACCCAAGTTCCTGGTGCTGTGAGGCAGTAGTGCTAGCCAGTGTGCCACCCTTAATTGTTCAGTGGACCAACAATGAATGTATTGTTTGTATCATTAAACAAGATTAGCTTTACTGGATTTTACATCCTTAAATTAGACATGCTACTGCACCTGTGCTGACAAAATGTGCAGTGTGGTGACCTCAGATATGCAACCAGTCATCACACCAGTCACCTTTGTGAGCCTGATATCAGAAGGCGGCTAATTTTGACATCATTGACAATTTACTCAGCTTGTTAACAGCCCAGCTCTCTGCAATTTTTCATTGCTTGCAGAAATTTTCAGCATTGAAAAATTGCAGACAGCTGAGCTGTTGACAAGCTAAGTTTATATCAGACAAGGGAAGGGGCCATATTGCACCTGGTACTGGGGAATGAGCCAGGATGGGTGGTAGATGTTGTGGTGGGGATTTCTTTGGGAACAGTAACCACAATTCTGTAAGTTTTAAAATACTTGTAGATAAAGATGAGAGTGATCCTAAGGGAAAAGTACTAAACTGGGCCAAGGCCAATTATATCAAAATTAGGCAGGAGCTAGGAAATCTGGATTGGACACAGCTATTTGAAGGGAAGTCCACATTTGATGTATGGGAGGCTTTCAAAGATAGTGCAGATAGGCATGATAAAGGTAAAGGATAGGAAGGGCAAGATTCGTGTACCATGGATGACAGGAGAAATTGTATGACTAGCCAAGAGGAAAAGGGAAGTGTACATAAGGTCTCGGTAGCTAAGAACAGAACAGACCTTGGAGGAATATTGGAAGAGTAGGACAAGTCTTAAACAAGGAATCAAGTGGGGGGGCCTGGGGATCGTGCCTTACCAACTTAATAGAGTTCTTTGCAGGGTATTCTAGCTAGGTAGATAAAGAACTGGTTGAGCAACAGTAGACAGAGAGCAGTAGTTGAAGGGAGTTTCTCGAAATGGAGAAAGGTGACCAGTGGTGTTCCACAGGGGTCAGTTTTGGGGCTACTGTTGTTTGTAATATATATAAATGATCTGGAAGAGGGCACTGTTGGTATCATCAGCAAGTTTGCAGATGACATGAAGATTGATGGAGTAGCAGAAAGCATAGGGGACTGTTAGAGAATACAGGAGAATATAGATCGACTGGAGAGTTGGGCAGAAAGGTGGCAGATGGAGTTCAATCCAGACAAATGTGGGGTGATGCATTTAAGCAAGACTAATTCTAGAGCGAATTATACAATGAACGGAAGAGCTTTGGGAAAAGTTTACGAGGATGCTGCCTGTTATGGAAGGTGTTAGCTATGAAGAGAGGTTGTGTAGGTTAGGTTCATTTTCATAAAAAAAACATGTTGAGGTCTACAAAATCATGAAGGGTATAGACGGGTTGGATAGAGACAAGCTTTTGTCCCAGGGTGAAGGATACCATAACAAGAGGTCATGATTTCAAGGTGAGAGGTGGAAAGTTTAGATTACTTACAGTGTGGAAACAGGCCCTTCGGCCCAACAAGTCCACATCGAACCGTCAAAGCGCAACCCACCCAGACCTATTCCCCTACACCACTACTGCAGGCAATTTAGAATGGCCAATTCACCTAACCTGCACATTTTTGGACTGTGGGAGGAACCCAAAGGAAACCCACGCAGACACGGGGAGAATGTGCAAACTCCACACAGACACTCACCTGAGGCGGGAAGTGAACGTGGGTCTTTGGTGCTGTGAGGCAGCAGTACTAACCATTGTGCCAACGTGCCGCCCATGGGGATACACATGGCAAGTACTTCACATAGAGGGTGGTGGGCGTCTGGAACAGTTGCCCGCAGAGGTGGTAGAGGCAGGCATGGTAGATTCATTTAAGATGCCTCTGGACAGTGCATGAGTAGGTGGGGAGCAGAGGGATACAGATGCTTAGGAATTGACTGACAGGTTTAGATGGTACATTTTAATCGGCTCAGGCTTGGAGGGCCAAAGGGCCTGTTCCTGGGCTGTAAATTTTCTTTGTTCTTTGAACTTAAAAGAATGTTGAACTTTTTAATTCAGCTAAAATGCCTGCATTGCTGAGAGTCTGGAATCACTTGTATGCCAGACCAGGAAAAGAAAGCAGTTTTCCTCCGTAAAGACATTAATGAATCATTTTAAATGGTATTACTTTTTAATTCCAGATATATTAATTGAATTTATGTTCTAGCAGCTGTCATTTGAACCCAGGTCCTAGAACATTAGTTTAAGACTCTGGATTACTAATCCAGTGCTATTTCCACTATTCTACCATTATTCTGCTTTATATGAACCTCCAAGGAGGTTGATAACAGGTAATTCAAAATTGGTAATGTCATTGATTCTCAAGTAAAAAATGAGGTCTGCAGATGCTGGAGATCACAGCTGCAAATGTGTTGCTGGTCAAAGCACAGCAGGCCAGGCAGCATCTCAGGAATAGAGAATTCGACGTTTCGAGCATAAGCCCTTCATCAGGAATAAGCTTTGATTCTCAAGTTGAGAGGAAGATTCTGTCATGTCAGAGACAGTTATTTCCTGGTTCCTATGTGGCGCAAATTTTAAACCTGGATATTGTCCAGAACTTTTTGCACATGGACAGAGACTGCTTCATCATACAAGAATGGTGAATCATCCTGAACAATGTGCAGTCACCAGCAAACTTTCCCACTTCTGACCTTCAGTTCGAAGGAAAGCCATTTAGAAAGCATCTGAAGATGTTTGGCCTTAGGACACCACCCTGAGTTAAAATTTGAAACGTGAGAGCCTCATAACAATGACTTCAGCCCATGAACTTAAGTTTTAGATAGATCAGCTGCCAGTGGAAAGATAGATAGTTGAATCATTTTTGCTTGACAGATAAATCAGTAGAAGAATGTGGTGGGGGAAAAGCACAGCCGGTCAGGCAGCATCTGAGGAGTCGGAGGTTTGCGCATAAGGAACTTCGATTCTCCTGCTCCTCGGCTGCTGCCTGACTGGCTGTGCTTTTCCAGCACCACACTCTTCGACTCTGATCTCCAACATTTACAGTCCTGACTTTCTCCCATTAAGATAAATCAGTTGAAAATAATCTAATGAGGTAACTTTAAAAGTGCAACTCTTTGCATGAGGTACTGATTCCATTTGTAAATGTGAAATAGTTTTGTTGAATATTTAATTAATTCTGCTTTATTCACTGTTCATTAGTCTTGAGAGGATATCTATTTATGGTAAAAAAAATTCTGGATTTACATGCATGACAAAATAAATCACTGTTTATAGATCTTTGAATTAGTAGCATATGTTAATTTAATCCAACTGAGAATGAATGCAATTTATCCATAAAGAAGTTCATTATATTTATAATCTAATTTATACAACCAAGTAATATGTTTGAATTTTATTTGTATGATAATCATCTCTGGAATTAAGATAATAATGATTCTAACTCTGCATGTTTAGGCCTTCCTGACCCACCTGAAGATCCAGAGGTCGTTAGAAAAAGCCACCAGTCTGTCACCTTGTCTTGGTTCACACCATTGAGTGATGGTGGTAGTGCTATACTAGGCTACTTTGTTGAGATGAAGCCTACTGACAGCGACTACTGGTTGCCGTGTAACACAAAAGTGATTGATGAGACGGAGTTCATTGTTGATAATCTAATACCAGGCACTGGTTACAGATTCCGTGTTTCGGCTCTGAATAGGGCAGGTGCTGGAGAACCCGTTCATTTACCACAGATGGTTCTGCTGGGTGAGAATAATGAATACAGACCCATTTAAGCAGTGCATGCACTTGCATGTACTTCACATTTTTACAACTAAAAAGAGCTGCAGTAGGGCCTTGATTCATAGCAATCAAAATTGGGAAATTTGCTGTAAAACTGACAACTTCAATATTAATGTGCATGCATGCTGACCTTGTCATATTTTCTTTCTCTGAGCACAATTAAAAAAGGTACTTTCTAACACTTTAAAATCTTGAATCTTAAAATGTTGTTAACAATGATTTAGTAAACTAGGTTTGTGTGAAAATTGTGGGATATTACATTTGTAAATTTGTAAACTTACCAGGGGTATGCAGTGGGGCCCAGGTCTCTGGCACAGAGCCTGTCCCTGTTGCACAGAAAGGAAGGAGGGAAAGGAAGAGAGTGTTAGGCATTCGGTACTCAATAGTTAGAGACTCAGATAGAAGGTTTGTTGGGAGCGAACGAGACTCGTAGTTGGTGTGTTGCCTCCCAGGTGCCAGGGTCCGTGATGTCTTGGATTGTATCTTTGGGGTCCTGAAGGGAGAGGGTAACCAGCCTCAAATCATTGTCCATGTAGGTACCAACAACATAGATAAAAAGAGAGATAGGGATGTAAGGCAGCATTTCAGGGAGCTAGGGTGGAAGCTGAGAGCTAGAACAAAGAATTGTTGTCTCTGGTTTGTTCCCCATGTCATGTGATAGCGAGGCAAAGAATAGGGAGAGATATCAGCTGAACACATGACTGCAAGAGTGGTGCAGGAGAGAGGGTTTCAGGTTGTTGGATAATTGGGGCTCAATCTGGAGAAGGTGGGTCTTGTACAAACAGAACGGTCTTCACTTGAACCAGAGGGGTACTAATATCCTGGGTGGGAAATTTGTTGGTGCTATTTGGGTGGGTTTAAACTAGCACAGCAGGGGGATGGGAACTGGAGGTGTAGTTGCAGTGCACAGGAAGATGAGAGTAGGAAGGATGGGGCCAGGATTCCAGGGTCACAGGAATGTGCTGGCAGACAGCAAACTGGTTTGAAGTGTGTTTACTTCAATGCCAGAAGTATCCGAAATAAGGGAGGTACGTTTGCAGCATGGATAGGTTGTGGCCATTTTGGAGACATGGATAGAGCAGGGTGAGGAATGGATGTTGCAGATTCCAGGGTTTAGATCTTTCATTCAGAACAGGCAAGGTGATAAAAGAGGGGGAGGCATGGCCTTGTTAGTCAAGGATAGCATAACGGTGACTAAGAGAACTTCTGATGAGGACTCGTCTACCGAGGTCGTGTGGGCTGAGGTTAGAAACAGGAGAGGAGAGGTAACACTGCTTGGAGTTTTTTATAGGCCTCCACAGAGTTGGAGGAAGGTGGAAGAGAGGATTGGCAAAATTATTCTGAGTAGGAGTGAAAGGAACAGGATGGTCATTATGGGGGACTTTAACTTCCCCAACATTGACTGGAAATGCTATAACTCTATACGTCAGATGGATCAGTTTTGGTCCAATGTGTACAGGAGGGTTTCCCGACACAGTATGTTGAAGGGCCGACAAGAGGAGAGGCCACACTGGATCTGGTGTTTGGTAATGAACCAGGTCAGGTGTTTGACTTAGTTGTAGATGAGCATTTTGGAGAGAGTGACCATAATTCAGTTACGTTTAGTTTAGCGATAGAAAGGGATAGGTACATGCCACAGGTCAAGAATTATTGATGGGATAAGGGCAATTATAATGCGATTAGGCAAGAATTAGGATGCATAGAATGGGTAGCAAAATGCAGGGGATGCAGACAATGGAAATGTAGAGCTGGTTTAAGGAACTGATATTGCGTGTCCTTGATAGGTATGTCCCTGTCAGGTAGGGAAGAAGTGATCAGGTAAGGAAACTGTGGTTTACAACAGAAATTGCACTCTTGTTATGAAGAAGAAGGAGGCTTATGTGTTGATGAGGCAAGATGGTTCAGATGAGGCGAAGCAGAGTTACAGATCAGCTAGGAAGGATTTAAAGAGAGTTGAGAAGAGCAAAGAGAGGACACGAGTAGTCTTTAGCAAATAGAATAAAGGAGAACCCTAAAGCTTTCTATAGGTAGGTGGTGAATAAAATGATGATTGGGGTAGGAATAGGGCTAATCAAAGACAGAAGTGTGAAGTCAAGTGTGGACCCTGTGGAAATAGGAGAGGTGCTAAATGAATATTTCTCATCGGTTTCCACTCAGGAAAAGGAGAATATTGTTGAGGAGAAGAATGAGGTACGATATATTAGATTAGAAAGGATTGAGCTTAGTTACGAACAGGCGTTATCAATTCTAGAAGGAGTAAAAATAGACAAGTCCCCTGGGCCAGATGGGATTTATCCGAGGATTCTCTGGGAAGCTAGGGAAGAGATTACAGAGCCTTTCGCTTTGATATTTGAGTCATCATTGTTTACAGGTTTGGTAGTAGAGGAGTGGTGGATTCCAAATGTGCCCTTGTTCAAGAAGGGCAGTAGAGATGACCCTGGTAATTATAGACCTTTAGCCTTACTTCTGTTGTAGGAAAGGGTTTGAAAAGGATTATAAGAGATAAGATTTATAATCATCTAGCAAGCAACAATTTGATTTCAGATAGTCAACATGGTTTTGTCAAGGGCCGGTTGTGTCTCTCAAACCTCATTGAGTTTTTTGAGAAGGTGACCAAGCATGTAGATGAGGGTAGGGCAGTTGACGTGGTATACATGGAGTAAAAAATGAGGTCTGCAGATGCTGGAGATCACAGCTGCAAATGTGTTGCTGGTCAAAGCACAGCAGGCCAGGCAGCATCTCAGGAATAGAGGAGTCGACGTTTCGAGCATAAGCCCTTCATCAGGAAAGGGCTTATGCTTCTGATGAAGGGCTTATGTTCGAAACGTCGAATTCTCTATTCCTGAGTTGCTGCCTGGCCTGCTGTGATATACATGGACTTCAGTAAAGCCTTTGATTAGGTTCCACATGGTAGGCTGTTGGAGAAAATGCAGAAAATTGAGGGTGACTTAGCAGTTTGGATTAGAAACTGGCTTTCTGAAAGAAGGCAACAAGTGGTGGTTGATGGAAAATATTCAGCCTGGAGTCCGATTACTACTGGTGTGCCACAAGGATATGTTTTGGGACCACTGCTGTTTGTCATTTTCATAAATGACTTAGACATAGGCATAGGTGGATGGATTAGTAAATTTGCAGACGACACTAAAGTCGATGGAGTAGTGGACAGTTTGGAAGAATGTTACAGGTTGCAGGGAGTCTTGAATAAACTGCAGAATTGGGCTGAGAGGTGGCAAATGGAGTTCGATGCAGCTAAATGTGAGGTGATGCACTTTGGGAAGAATAACAGGAAGGCAGAGTACTGAGTCAATGGAAAGATTCTTGGTAGTGTGGATGTGCAGAGAGAGCTTGGAGTCCATGTACATAGGTCCCTGAAAGTTGCCACCCAGGTTGATAGTGCTGTTAAGAAGGTGTATGATGTGTTAAGTTTTATTCGTAGAGGGATTGAGTTCCAGAGCCGCAATATCATGCTGCAACTATACAAAATGTTGTTGCGGCCACATTTGGAATATTGTGTACAGGCCTGGTCCCCATATTTCGGGAAGGATGTGGAAGCATTGGAAAAGGTGCAGAGGAGACTTACCAGGATGTTGCCTGGTTTGGAGGGAATGTCTTATGAGGAAAGGCCTGAACCTGTTCTCATTGGCAAGAAGAAGGTAAAGAGGGGATTTGATAGAGACGTACAAGATGATCAAAGGATTAGATAGGGTAGACAGTGGAAGTATTTTTCCTAGGATGATGATGTCAGTGTGTACGAGGGGGCATAACTACAAATTGAGGGGTGATAGATTTGAGACAGATGTCAGAGGCAGGTTCTTTATGCAGAGTGGTAAGGGTGTGGAATGCCCTACCTGCTAATGTAGTCAACTCAGCCACATTAGGGAGATTTAAACAATCCTTAGATAAGCATATGGATGATTTTGAGATAGTGTAGGGGGACGAGCTGAGAATAGTTCACAGGTCGGCTCAACATCGAGGGCCGAAGGGCCTGTTCTGAGCTGTATTGTTCTATGTTCTTTGTTCTAAATGTCATTTTCTTCCATAAATTAGATGTGTATCTTTTTTTCTATAAATAATTTAAAGCAAGTAACTATGTGTGACCTCATGTGCACACATATTACCACAATTTGTGGAGTTGAAAGACTATGTAGCTTTCACAGTAAGTTTCATCCCTAAAGAAATACTTCTTCTGTTTTACTTTCTGCTTCATCCTTAGGAGACAAACACAAATAGTTTTTCTAATTTTGCTAGATATTGCTAAATTTTATAGTTTGACTACTTGGTTACAAACTGCAGTATCCCTATTCAGAGCCTTTTTTTAGGCTATGTCATACTTTGTTACGAATTAGGCAACTGAATCAAACTGAAAATATGGCATATTTTCCACTAATCATTTAGGATCTTTAATTGTCACTGTTATATTAGTGTTATTTGATGTTTAAATACCATCATGCTGAGACGTTGTGAAAATACCCATTTGTATTTTACCCCTTTTCTAAAAAAAATTCTGACTTTTTGCTCAGTTCATGGAAGTTATGATCCCAGCTCATGGTAATGTTGGACATGTCATACCCCAGAATGAAATCTGATTAATAGATTATATGTTTTTTTTCAGTTGATTAATCTGGTGACTAATCACAAACCTATTCACACAAGGTTACAACAAAATAGATTGATTGTGGTTTAAGAAATCCAGAGATTGAAATTTTTTAATGCAGTTTTGAGAAGACCTGTCTAGTCTCATGAACATCATATTGTTTCTGTACTTCATGGAGTGTAGAATAATTCAGGGACTTAATTGCCTTAGTAAAAAGGTAGTTTTGCAACTTCCAGACTGGAGTATAAGGTTAGAAATCTTTTGTTGAAAGTGAGGAAGCATAACCTCTGTTTTGTAAGTACTCATGTAAGAGGCGGCACGGTGGCACAGTGGTTAGCACTGCTGCCTCACAGCGCCTGTAGACCCGGGTTCAATTCCCGACTCAGGCGACTGACTGTGTGGAGTTTGCACGTTCTCCCCGTGTCTGCGTGGGTTTCCTCCGGGTGCTCCGGTTTCCTCCCACAGTCCAAAGATGTGCGGGTCA
Source organism: Hemiscyllium ocellatum (assembly GCF_020745735.1). Classification (NCBI taxonomy): domain Eukaryota; kingdom Metazoa; phylum Chordata; class Chondrichthyes; order Orectolobiformes; family Hemiscylliidae; genus Hemiscyllium; species Hemiscyllium ocellatum. The sequence goes on from NC_083405.1 coordinate 125,012,036, forward strand.
GGTGAATTGGCCAAGCTAAATTGCCCGTAGTGTTAGGTAAGGGGTAAATGTAGGGGTAAGGGTGGGTTGCGCTTCGGCGGGTCGGTGTGGACTTGTTGGGCCGAAGGGCCTGTTTCCACACTGTAAGTCTAATCTAATCTAATCTAAAAAAAGACTTCACAGGTTATAGGAAAGAATTGGAGAAATCAGTTGTGTTGAACTTAAAAATTTAACAGAGGGGTACTTTCTCTGGATGTGGAATTGTAGTGTGATGGTTTTGGAGCATAGCTGGGATGTTCTTTTACTGTGTTTTATTATCATTCAAACTATGTCCTAAATTTAGATGGCTTTGTTTGTTTCGTTTCACTTTCTTTCATTGTGTAAAAAAACTTTTGTTTCATTGTTAGTTAAGCCTTGTTTGCCTATGTTTCGGTGAATAACCATCATGTTAAATAAAACAAGGTATATTAGATTACTCAGTGTGGAAGCAGGCCCTTCTGCCCAACAAGTCCACACTGACCCCATCCAGACCCATTCCCCTACATTTACCCCTTCACCTAACACCACAGGCAATTTAGCATGGCCAAATCACCTAACCTGCACATTTTTTGAACGTGGGAGGAAACTGGAGCACCCGGAGGAAATCCACACAGACACGGGGAGAAAATGCAAACTCCACACAGACAGTTGCCTGAGGTAGGAATTGAACCCCGGTCTCTGAAATTGTGAGGTAGCAGTGCTATCCACTGTGCCACCATGCCACCGCCCTAACTCTCTCAACCTTCCTTCATAAGACATGCCCTCCAGTCCTGGCAGTATCCTGGAAAATCTCTTCTGCACTCGCTCTAAAGCTTCCACATCCTTCCTATAAAAAGGCAACCAGAACTGAACACAATATTCCAAGTGTAGTCTAACCAGGGCTTTATAGAGCTGCAGCATAACCTCACAGCTCTTCGGGACACCACCCACGCCCTCCATCTCCTCCATGATTTTCGCTTCCCTGGTCCCCAATGCCTTATCTTCACGATGGACATCCAGTCCCTGTACACCTCCATCCCCCATCACGAAGGACTCAAAGCCCTCCACTTCTTCCTTTCCCGCCGCACCAACCAGTACCCTTCCACTGACACCCTCCTTTGACTGACTGAACTGGTCCTCACCCTGAATAACTTCTCTTTCCAATCCTCCCACTTCCTCCAAACTAAAGGAGTTGCCATGGGCACCCGCATGGGCCCCAGCTATGCCTGTCTCTTTGTAGGATATGTGGAACAGTCCATCTTCCGCAACTACGCTGGCACCACCCCCCACCTTTTCCTCCGCTACATCGATGACTGTATCGGCGCTGCCTCGTGCTCCCACGAGGAGGTTGAACAGTTCATCAACTTTACCAACACCTTCCATCCCGACCTCAAATTCACCTGGACTGTCTCAGACTCCTCCCTCCCCTTCCTAGACCTTTCCATCTCTATCTCGGGCAACCGACTCAACACAGACATCTACTATAAACCGACTGACTCCCACAGCTACCTGGACTACACCTCCTCCCACCCTGCCCCCTGTAAAAACTCAATCCCATATTCCCAATTCCTTCGTCTCTGCTGCATCTGCTCCCAGGAGGACCAGTTCCAATACCGTACAGCCCAGATGGCCTCCTTCTTCAAGGACCGCAGATTCCCCCCAGACGTGATCGACGATGCCCTCCACCGCATCTCCTCCACTTCCTGCTCCTCCGCCCTTGAGCCCCGCCCCTCCAACCGCCACGAAGACAGAACCCCACTGGTTCTCACCTACCACCCCACCAACCTCCGTATACAGCGTATCATCCGCCGTCATTTCCGCCAACTCCAAACGGACCCCACCACCAGGGATATATTTCCCTCCCCTCCCCTATCAGTGTTCCGTAAAGACCACTCCCTTCGTGACTCCCTCGTCAGGTTCACACCCCCCACCAACCCAACCTCCACTCCCGGCACCTTCCCCTGCAACCGCAGGAAATGCAAAACTTGCGCCCACACCTCCTCCCTTACTTCTCTCCAAGACCCCAAGGGATCCTTCCATATCCGCCACAAATTCACCTGCACCTCCACACACATCATCTATTGCATCCGCTGCACCCGATGTGGCCTCCTCTATATTGGGGAGACAGGCCGCCTACTTGCAGAACGCTTCAGGGAACACCTCTGGGACGCCCGAACCAACCAACCCAACCACCCCGTGGCTCAACACTTTAACTCTCCCTCCCACTCCACCGAAGACATGCAGGTCCTTGGACTCCTCCATCGCCAGAACATAACAACACGACGGTTGGAGGAAGAGTGCCTCATCTTCCGCCTGGGAACCCTCCAGCCACAAGGGATGAACTCGGATTTCTCCAGTTTCCTCATTTCCCCTCCCCCCACCTTGTCTCAGTCGATTCCCTTGAACTCAGCACCGCCCTCCTAACCTGCAATCGTCTTCCTGACCTCTCCGCCCCCACCCCACTCCGGCCTATCACCCTCACCTTGACCTCCTTCCACCTATCACATCTCCATCGCCCCTCCCCCAAGTCCCTCCTCCCTACCTTTTATCTTAGCCTGCCTGGCACCCTCTCCTCATTCCTGATGAAGGGCTCTGGCCCAAAACGTCGAATTTCCTGTTCCTTGGATGCTGCCTGACCTGCTGTGCTCTAACCAGCAACACATTTTCAGCTCTGATCTCCAGCATCTGCAGACCTCACTTTTTACTCACAGCTCTTAAACTCAATCCTCCTTTCATGCATTATCTTATAAGTTTCTATTAGATCTCCCCTCAACCTTCTGAACTCTAACAAATACAATCCCAGGATCCTCAGCCATTCATCATATGTTAGGCCTACCATTCCAGGGATTATCTGTGTGAATCTCTGCTAGACATGCTCCAGTGCCAGTATGTCCTTCCTGAGGTGTGGCCCAAAACTGGACACAGTATTCTAAATGGGGACTAACCAGAGCTTTATAAAGTCTCAGTAGCACATCGCTGCTTTTACATTTCAACCTTCTTGAGGTAAATGACAACATTACATTTGCTTTGCTGACTCAACCTGCAAGTCAACCTTTAGAGAATCCTGGACTAGCACTCCCAGATCCTTTGTATTTCATGTGTTTTCTCACTGTTTAGAAAATAGTCCATGCCTGTATTCTTTTTTTGTAAAGTGCGAGTTCTCGCATTTGCTCACATTGAATTTCATCAGCCATTTCTTGGACCACTCTGCTGAACTGTCTGAATCTTTCTGCAGCCTCCCACTTCCTCAGAACTACCTGCCTGTCCGCCTAACTTCATATCATCAGCAAACCTCATTAGAATGCCCCCAGTCCACTGAAACACTGAACGCTGCGGAACACCACTTGTCACTAGCTGCAATTCTGAAAAATAACCTTTTATCCCAGCTCTCTGCCTTCTGTCAGATAGCCGATCCTCAATCCATGCCAGTAGCTCATCTCGAACACCATGAGCCCTCACCTTGCTCAGCAGCCTCCCGTGAGGCCTTTTAGAAGATAACATCCACTGGGTTTCCCTGGTCTAACCCACTTGTTACCTCTTCAAAGAATTCTAACAGGTTTGTCAGGCATGACCTCCCCTTACTAAATCCATGCTGACTTGTTTTAATCCGACCCTGTACTTCCAAAAATTTAGAAATCTCATCCTTAACTATGGATTCTAGAATTTTACCTACAACCGAGGTTAGGCTAATCGGCCTATAATTTTCCATCTTTTGTCTTGGTCCTTTTCTTGAAAAAAGAGGTTACAACAGCGATTTTGCAGTCATATGGGACTTGCCCTGACTCCAGTGATTTTTGAATGATTTCAACCAACGCCTCCGCTATTTCTTCAGCCACCTCCCTCAGAACTTTAGGATGTAGCCCATACAAGCTGGGAGATTTAGCAATTTTTAGACCTTTTAGCCTTTTCTCTTTTGTAATGGCTACCATACTCAACTCCTTAATTGTTGGGATATTACTCATGTCTTCCACTGTAAAGACTGACACAAAGGTATTTATTAAATTCTTCAGCTATTTCCTTATCTCCCATCCCGAGCCTTCCTGCATCAATTTGGAATGGCCCAATTTCTACTTTTGTCTCTCATTTGTTTCTTATGTATTGAAAAAGACTTATACTATCATTTCTAATATTACTGGCTAGCTTACCTTCATATTTGATCCTCTCCTTCCTTATTTCTCTCTTTGTTAACCTCTGTTTTTGTAGTCTTCCCAATCTTCAGATTTCCCAGTGCCAATGGCCACTTTATAGGCTCTCTCTTTTTCTATGATACATTTCCTGACTTCCTTTGTCAGCCATGACTGTCTAATTCCACCCCCCATCTCCCCACAGATAATCTTTCTTTTTCTCAGATGAACCTCTGTATTGTGTCCTCAATTACACCCAAAAACTCCTGCCATTGTTGCTCTACTGTCTTTGTCAGTACCTCTCTCGAGCCCCTGTAATTACCTTTTATTGAAGTGTAACACCATTACATCTGATTTTGCCTTCTCCCTTTCAAACTGGAGACTTAACTCTACCATATTATCATTGCTGCTTTCTAAGTGTTCCCTTACTTTAAGGTCTTAAAGTCTGACTTATTACATAGCACTAAGTCCAGAATAGCCTGCTCCTTTGTGGGCTCCATTGCAACCTGTTCCAAAAAACCATCCTGTAGACATTTCTTGAATTCCCTTTCTTTGGATCCACCGGCCACATTATTCACCTAGTCTGTTTGCATATTGAAGTCCCTCATGATCACTGTGACCTTGCCTTTCTGACATATCCTATCCATTTCCTGGTACTTCTTGCACCCCTGGTCCTGACCACTGCTGGGAGGTCTGTACGTAACTCTCATTATGGCTTTTTTGCCTTTGTGGTTCCTCAACTCCACCCATACAGACTCCACATCATCAGTGCCATAGATTTAATTTCATTCTTAACTACAAGGCAATCCCGCCCCCTCTGCCCACCTTCCTGTCTTTTCGATAAGTTGTAAATCCTTGAATGTTTAACTGTCACTCCTGAACCCCTTGCGACCACGTCTCTGTGATGTCTACCACATCATAATCATTATGATGATTTGTGCTGTTATTTCATCTACTTTGTTACGAATACTATGAGCATTTCAGGTAAAGCACTTTAACGCTAATTTTCTTATCCCCACGATTTCCATCACCCCTAGTAATATGTCCTAAGTTGTCAATGTCCTATTGCAACCTACAACAGCCCTCCACACTATCCACAACTCCATGAACTTTACGTAGCAACAAGCTTACTAACTCACCCCTCCACTTCCTTATCCAAGTCATTTATAAAAATCACAAAGAGCAGAGGTCCTAGAACAGATCCCTGTGGAATATGCACTGGTCAACAAGCTCCAGGCTGAATACTTGCCATCCACTACCACCCTCTTTCATCTGTGGGCCAGCCAATTCTCTATCAAGACAGTCATTAGTGAATGCCTTGCTAAAATCTATATACATCACATCCACTGCTCTACCATCAACAATGTGTTTTGTCATATCCTCAAAGAATTCAATAAGGTTTGTGAGGCATGACCTGCCCCTCACTATCTCTAATCTAGGTATGCTTTTCCAAATAATCATAAATCCTGCGTCTCACGATCCTCTCCAGTAATTTGCCCACCACTGATGTAAGACTGACTGGTTTGTAATTCCCAGGGTTATCCCTATTCCCTTTCTTGAACAAGGGAATAACATTTGCCACCCTCCAATCATCTGGTACTACTCCAGTGGGCAGTGAGGACACAAAGATCCTCGCCAAAGGCACAGCAATCTCTTCCCTCGCTTCCTGAATAACCTTGGGTATATCCCATCTGGCCCAGTGGACTTATCTATCCTCTTGGTTTTCAAAATTTCCAGCACATCCACCTTCTTAACATCAACCTGTTCAAGCATATCAGCCTGTTTCACACTACCCTCACAAATGACAAGGTCCCTCTTACTAGTCAGTGCTGAAGCAAAGTATTCATTAAGGACCTCCCCTACCTCCTCCCATTCCAGGCATGTATTCCCTCGACTGTCCCTGCTTGGCTGTACCCTCACTCTGCCATCCACTTGTTCCTCATGTAAGTGCTCCCTAAACAACCTCCACATTTCTGTCATACATTTCCCTGAGAATATCTGCTCTCCCAATTTATGCTCCACAGTTCCTGCCTAACAGCATTGTAATTCCCCCTTCCCCCAATTAAATACTTTCCCGTACTTCCTGCTGCTATCTCTATCCATGACTATAGTGATCACAATTTCCTTAATTTTACTATCACCAAAATGCTCTCCCACTGAGAGACCTGACACCTGACCTGGTTCATTGCCAAGCACCAAAAGTAATATGGCCTCCCCTCTATTCGGCCTATCCACATATTCAGTCGAGTCAGGAATCCCTCCTGAACACACCTGACAAATTCAGCTCCGTCCAAACTATTTACGGTAAGGAGGTTCAAAGTCACCCAAGACGACAATCCTGTTACTTCTGCACCTTTCCAAAATTTAGTAGGCAAAAGTGAGGACTGCCGATGCTGGAAACCAGAGTCTAGATTAGAGTGGTGCTGGAAAAGCACAGCAGGTCAGACAGCATCCGAGGAGCGTGAAAATTGATTTTTGTTTGTCTTTCCAAAATCTGTCTACCAACTGCTCCCTCATGTCTCTGTTGCTATTGGGAGGTCTTAAAAAAAACTCCCAAGAAAGTGACTATTCCTTTCCTGTTTTTGACTTCCACCCTTACTGACTGGGTAGACAAACCCTCCTCGATGATTTCGCTTTCTGCAGCTCTGATACTATCCCTGATTAGCAATGCCACTTCCCCCACCTCTTTTACCTCCTCCCTATTCCTTTTGAAACATCTTAGCCCTGGAACATCCAACAACCATTCCTGCCCCTGTGATAGCAAGTCTCCGTAATGGCTCCAAGTACTGATCCATGCTCTAAGTTCACCTCTTGCAGATGTAGACACACTTCAATCCATTGCACAGACTGCAACTTTGCCCTATCAACTGTCTGTCCTTTCTCACAGAATCTCTGCAAGCTGTATCTGCCTGTTCACCAGCTATCCTTTCCTTTGATCCATCCCATCCCCCTGCCAAACATGTTTAAACCCTCCCGAAGAGCTCTCGCAAACCCATGATATTGGTACCCCTCCAGTTCAGGTGCAACCCGTCCTCCTTGTACAGGTCCCACCTACCCCAGAAAGTATTCCAATGATCCACATATCTGAAGCCCTCCCACCTACACCAGCTCTGCAGCTACATGTTCAGCTGCACCTCACTCTGTTCCTAGCCTCACTAGCCCGTGATACAGCCGTTTTAATTTATAGAGATTAGGATTGTTCATAGCAGCTGAAATTTGATCTGAACAAAGTTATGAATAAGTTTAACATAACTTCCCTGCTTTTCAGTTCTATCCTTCTAAAAAATAAAGCTCAGGGTTATGTATTCTTTTTCTCATATGACATTATTGTGTTTTTGATTTGTGTATCTGCATTGCCACATAAATTCCTCTGAAATCTATTGAGAAGTTAACTTTTCCAAGAAGTATACAGCCTCCTTATTCTCTCTATATTCTACTCCTTAATTATTGAAATTCTTATCAAAATTGCATGCCCATTCAGCTACATTTATTAACACTTTTACTTTATTTTGTCATATTCAGAGCAGGCTCGACAAATTGTATAGACTACTCCAGCTCCTGTATTTCTACTCCTATCTATGAGCTACATTCCCTTTAATTTTATACTATTTGCAAGTTTTGAAATTCTGCTTCTGATTCTGGATCCAAATAATTTATGTAAACAATGAACAATGACTGTCTAAGTACCAATCTTTGCGCAATACCACTTTCCACAATTTCCAAACTGAATAATTACCATGAGTGGAACTGCTTTCTGTTTTGTAGACAGCTTGCTATCCATTTTCTACTTACGAGTAGATACCAATCCACATATTCCTACTAAAGTTTTCTCTTATACTAACTTACTGAATGTCTTTTGGCAATCCTAATGCATTATTTCTATTCTTTGATCCTGAACTACCCTATCCACTGCTTCTTCAAGGAATTCAAAAAGGTTGACTAAGAATATCCTTAATCCATGATGGTTGCTCTAATATTTTTTCATATTCTAGATGTTTATCTGTTATATTTGTTGCTGATATTACACCAATTGAACTATAGTTCGCTGGACTTGATCTGTCTCTTTTGGGTAGCTAGGAATCATATCAGCTATCTTTCAGTGTATCAGCACTAAGCATGGTATTCCCTTAACTAACATTTATTGTGGAGGCAGAATTTAAAGAAGTCCACTGAAACAAGCATGTTGGCAGGAATACCCACATCAGATAACCAGTGTGGGAAAACTCCCCCATAAGTTGGGAGTGGGAAGGCTGAGGGAATTCTGCTTGCTGGAGATGGGCTGTCAATGAGGTTCATCAATTAGGTTCATTAATATGCCATTTAACATCAGTTATCCCTAAACCCATTGGAATTTAGATATTTTCTCATCAAACTGTTTAGACCTGTTATTAGATACCTCTGAAGCAGGCCGAACTTAATCCTGGACCTCATGGTTCAGAGGTAGGGATACTATCCCTATGCCATAAGAGCCCTCCCATTGGAATTTAGTGGTGGTTCAGGGCTTCAATGGGACTCAAAACAGCTTTCCCATTTCCACAAGGCCAGCCTGCAAATCCTTTGGATTTTTCTGTGACCTCATAAGGGTGGTATAGGGTGGAGCATCCTTCATTGATCAGTGCCTGACCAACAGACCAAACAACAGGAATCCAGTGGCTGGAGTTTCACTGAAAGCTGCGTTGCCTCCTACCCCCATTCTTCCACTCAGCTGTATTCAATGGCTGATCTGGGCAAGACTTTGGAACATTGGTCAACCACCTCTTCCCCTTGATTACATGGAGTGCCTGAATGTGGCAAGTGTCTGAGGAAACTAAATTCTTATCAGACTTCTCCAAGGAAGCGGCATGGAGTTCATACCAACTAGTGGGATGAACTGTCATTAGAACTGAATCTATATATGTAATAAATAACCTCTGTGATCACTGATCTATGTTGACCCAATCTGGCAACGTCTCAATTCTGGAACTTTTTCTGCTTTCCTCATCCTTTCTGATCATATCACCCTTCTAAACCCTACTCGCCTTTCACGCATCTGCACTTTGGTTCACACAGAAACCCTTGGCTGCCTAAAGTCTAAGATTTGAAAATCCTTCCCTATACTTCTCTGCTATTCTCTCCAATAAATGCTTCTAAAATTTTGCTTCAAAAGATGCTTCTAAAAACCCACCTCTCTCGCTGTGTTTTTGATCTGTTGTTCTCTTTGTGATTCAGTGTTAATTGAATTGGATAATAGCTATTATAAATCATGTTAGAATACAATAGTTCAAATCATTGTCATTCAGCAGCACACACAAGTCTTTGTAAAATTGCTTTCTTAAAACTTTTGTCAATTTTACTTAATTATGAACCACCCATAATTATGAATTTACATTTCATTTGGTTGTGTATTTGCAACGATAACTGCATTTGCAAGAGAATTTTTCATACTGCAAAATAATCTCTAAGATTTTTATTATGTTCTATTCTGCAGAGGTTCCCATCACTGTGACCATTCCTCTCTCTAATGTTACTATAAATAATGGAGAGTCTGGCAAACTGGAATGTGAATTTTCAACTGAATGCGTGAATGTTAAATGGCTAAAGAACGATCAGCAAATTGAATCAAGCAGCAAGTATGAGATCATTTGTGAGAGAAAGAAACACTGTTTGACTATTCACAACTGCAGTGTTGAAGATGAAGGGAAATACACCTGCATGCTGTCCTCAGACATTAAAACATCTGCTGAAGTTTGTGTAGATGGTAAATCATCACTTTGCTCTTTTTGCAATATACTAACACATTAATCATATTCACAGTGAAGCTTTTATGGTAGGTATGTTAATGCAGTGTTAATAATACTAAATTGGCAATTTTTGAAAAGAAGACTAAGAACTGCGGATGCTGGAAATCAGAAACTAAAACAGAAATTGCTGCAAAAGCACAGCAGGTCTGGCAGTATTTGTGGAGAAAAAACATTTAACATTTTGGGTTATTTTCTGATGAAGAAGTGTTTATTGGGGAGGGATGGGAGGGGGAAGGAGGGGGCAGTGGGGGTGTGTGTGGTGGAGTCAATGATAAATGGAAATGGAACCCAGAGACAGAAAGAAACAGTTAGGCAGACAAGCAGTTTTTGAAGTTGAGTTCAAATATTCCCCCGGAAAATTATGCAATGCAATTATGATAAATTAGTGAGTTGAACCAAAATAGAGACCATAACGCAGCTGGATTGTTGTAAAACAAAATAACTGGTTCACTAATAATGTTCAGAAAGAAAAAGTGTGACTTTTAAACAGCTTAGTCTAAAAGTGACTGCAGTCCAAGATACATGATTGGTCTTTAAAGTCCTTTGAAGTGACATAAACAGTCATTTGCTGTACAGCATTTTCTAAAATAGTCCATTGTCATAAAATTAATACCATAGCACAAGGTCTCACTTAGGCCATCCACATCATGAGAAACATATTTAGATTTCTTATTCTCAATTTCTATGGTATATTTTTTCTGTTTCCATCATGTCGCAAAAAGTTAATGTTATGAACAATGAAGATTAAAATCATTAACCTAGACCTAGTTAGAACTCCAATTTTTAACTTCATAACTGAGGTTTATATGAAGCCCAGATCTTTACTTAATTTAGCAACAATAAGGCTTAAAATAAGATGAATCGACTTGATCTTGACCTAGGTTTTGCAAGTCTGTCAGGACAAAGTCGAAAGTCATTTGGAAAAAAAGATAGTCTTATTCACAGAAATTGCAATAAGAACAAAAACAAATACAAATATATGATCAGAAGTTGTGAAAATGTTAAATTTTCAAGAAGATTTACAGAATATCTTTAATAGGAAGGATTTGGAGGGATATGGGCGGGTGCTGGCAGGTGGGACTAGATTGTGTTGAGATATCTGGTCGGCGTGGACAGGTTGGACTGAAGGATCTGTTTCATGCTGTACATCTCTATGACTCTATAAATAAATTTCTTCATCCAAAGAATAGTGAGCCTGTGGAATTCGCTGCCACAGAAGTAATTCACAGCAAACCATTGAACGTTCTTAGGGCTAAAAGGATTAAAGACTATGGGGAGAAAGTGGGAACAGGATACTGAGTTTGATGATCAACCATATCATATTGAATGATATAGCAGGCTCAAAGGACCAAATGGTTATCCTTGCTCTTAATTTTGATGTTTCCATATTTCTTGCATTTCATCTAATATTGAAATGTTTTGTTCTGTACTTCAAAGCAAAAAGTAGAAAAGGTTTCAGTTTCTAATTCAAACAGTTGGCAACACAAAATTCCCCCAAAACAAATCAAAAGTTAGTTTTACTGTGGAAAAAAAATCTAGCCCTGATTTTCACCACAACAGCGCTCTTTGTTGCAGCAAAAATACCAGAATTCAGGAATCCCAAGTCCTGCATTCAAATCCGGCCCATTTGGTGTGGGGACAGGAAAGTGGAACTTTCCCAGCCCCTGAATCAGTTGATAAAATGTGGCAAGATCAAAAATGCAAGTTGAGAATCTCTCTAGTACGTGACATGAGGCCTATTCACGTGTTAAACATCTAATTTTTTCATGAACTTGCCTCATTTCTATGCAGTCTACTATTTTACTAGGCAGACAAGAGAAACTAGATTCTGATATTGTTGGCATTCTTGGAATGAGTAATTGGTGGTTCCAACTCACCATTCATTCCTTGAGACTCAATCTTGGCCAGCATTCCTCAGCATCTCACAGAACCTCTGCCTTTTTGCACATGGCTGCCTCATTCAGAACTTGGAGCATCGCAATACTTCTGGCATGTGTTGCTTATATCACGAACACAGAGCTGGAAAACTGACCACATTTGTCAGCAATGATCAGTCTAGTGTCTGGACATGTTCCCCAACAACACTGTACTACTTCAGTTTCAGAAATGCAGACTGTGCCAGCAGTTTACACAGCAAACATATGTGCTTCAACAAAATAGCCATGTCTGAAGGTATAAGGGGAGGTAGTCCTCGGTTCTGCTAAGGGGCACAGTATGTCGAGGGTATTGTCTGATAATAAGTCTGAGACTTGGATCAGTCAGTTAACCGCTTGGGCATCAGGGTCACTATAGTCATAGAGATGTACAGCACAGAAACAAACCCTTTAGTCCAATTCGTCCATGCTGACCAGATAACCTAAACTAATCTAGTTCCGTTTGCCAGCATTTGGCCCATATCCCTTCTAAATCCTTCCTATTCCTATACCCACCCAGACGCCTTTTAAATGTTGTAATTGTACAGGCTCCATTTCCTCTGGCAGTTCGTTCCTTCTGTGTGAAAAAGTTGCTCTTTAGGTCCATTTAAATCTTTCCCCTCTCACCTGAAACCTGTGCTCTCTGGTTTTGGATTGCTGTACCCTGTTTGATACATACCCTAGTTTAGTTTCAAAGTGAGTGAGTGAAGGAAGGAATTGGTCTGTTAAGTGAGTAGCTACTGGTGGACATGGATAAGTAGGTAGAGGGAGTAGGTGGCTGAATGGGTGGTTAGGTTAGGATGGTCAAGATGGGTTGGAATATTTAGTTGTGTAGGGTTGGATGGATAGTGGGAGAATCGACGTTTCAGGCACAAGCCCTTCTTCAGGAATAAACCCTTCTTCGGGCTTATGCCCGAAACGTCGATTCTCCTGCTCCTCGGATGCTTCCTGGCCTGCTGTGTTTTTCCAGTATCACATTTTTCAACACTGGTCTCCAGCATCTGCAGTCCTCACTTTCTCTTAGATGGATAGTCCAATGGGAAGGTTAGTCAGGTCTAGAGGGGTAGTCTAGTCAGATAGGTAGATGGGGATATAATGTTCATGTCAGAATTTAGGGGTAGTAAGGTGATTTGATGGATGGTTTGGTTCAGCCAAAAGGTTGGTCGGGTGCTCAGATTAGGCAATTGTTAAAGGCCTTTTTGGATGGCCACAACAGTGACTAGTCTGTCTGGGGGTTAGTTGAAGGGTCATATGAAGTGATGGGGAGAGGTGTCAGGGATCACAGTTATGCACATATTAGACTCATTTTTAATCTGACATTTTGTGGATACCTACCCAGGGTAAGTACTACAGTGAAGTCTGTAACTCTAATGCAGAGTTGAAAGCATTCACAGAGGATGGTACAAAGCAGGGGAATTGCCATTGGAAATTGGAACTTTGAAGATAAATCCCACATTGGTGCACACATCAGGATTTATGCAGGACCCTGGCAAGCATTTTAGTTGCACGTTGACCTTCCAACAATCTGGAGACCAGAAAACCGAGCCCATTTGACTTTGTTTAGCTGTCACCATTTTCACTCCCAGATTGTGAATGGCAAGCTGTTGTATGATCCTGAGGAGCAACATCAGGGTGATCAATTAAAACGTCAGCCCATCAAGATTCTCATTTATCTCTAATTGGATAATTGCAATAAAAAATTGTCCAAAGATCATTTGGTTTCTTCTGTAAATTATACACATATCAAGGAAGTAACCTGAGAAGCTTGAGATAATACATTGTGTAATTTGGAAAGGAATAAATTAGCTAAAATCTTTTACCAAGAAAAAAATTCCTTATAAATCAGCAACATAAGTCACTTATGTAACTCTTTTTTTTAAAAATGCCAGCATGAGACAGGCTGATGAACTAATTTGCTTTAAAAATTGAATATAGTTTAGAAATACAGCCTGTTGTATTATCACTTCATAAATTTATGAAAATAAAACTGAAGGACCTGCATAGAGGTTGAATGTTCATTAATAAAAACTCTTCTTTTGGTTCAGTTTATATACATGCTGACTGACTGTACAGCAGAACTAGGTCACTTAAATTCCCTCCCTTTCTGTGGTGACAGACATATTTGCATAAAAATATGTATAGATGATAATATTTAACTTAGTAACAAATATACTATCATTATATACTACCAAATGAACTACTACGATATACTATTACAACGCAACCTAAGAATTTAAAAATATTTTAAAATTTGTAGTTCAAGATTACAAATAGATTCCTGTCTAAATGCATTTCATGCTGATTCTAAAATCTTCTCAGTATTCATAACATCATTGTGTCTATAAATTCTGTTTTATTATGTATGGTGGACTAAACTTTGTTCTAATCAGTTGGGCTATCACTTTTTCTATTGCCATTATTTCAATGTGTCTGTACAATTAGTAAGCGCTAGTTTTAAGTAATTGAGTCTTACTGTCTGCAGATGTGATGCAACCCATCCCAACCCAAGATTTGGAAGTTCCACAGGAGCCAGACCAAGTTACAGTGGAACTAATAGATGGGGAAGAGGTTCCTCCTAAACCAAGCTTGCCACCTGAGGCAGCACAAGAAGGCGATTTGCATCTTCTCTGGGAAGCTTTAGCTAAGAAACGAAGAATGAGTCGAGAGCCAACACTTGATTCCATTAGTGAAGTACCAGAAGAAGATGACAAAGCTCAGAAGCACCGGCTACAAAAAGCTATGGAATTGGAAGATTTATCTACAGATGAAATGTCCAGAACATGTGATTCTTACACAAGTTCTGATGATGAGTCAAGATCTGGTACTCCATCCCTTGTTCATTATCTGAAAAAGGCAGGAAAGTCCACTGTAACAGTAGCTGGAAAAGTACAAACTATATCCACAAACACATTTTGGAAACACTGGGAGACTTCAAACACTGAAGTTGACCAATTACAAGATGTAAAAGAAGACCCATCTCTCGTTGAAGCTGCTACAAAAATCCAGGCTGCATTTAAAGGCTATAAAACTAGGAAGGAACTTAAACAGCAAGTCATCCCTGTGTTTACTGAAGTTTTTAAGTCTCAGATAAGTAAGCTTGGACAAACTGTCCATCTTGAGTGTGTAACCCAGAGTAACTCTGAAATCAAGGTACAGTGGCTCAAAGATGGAGAAGAAATTGTTGATGGAAGGCATTATCACATTGATAATTACAGTGATGGAACTTGCTCCTTAATTATAACAGGTGTGGAACAAAATGACACCGGAACATATACTTGTGAGGTCTCTAACAAGTTTGGTGCAACTTCTCATAGTGGAAAAGTTACAATCACAAGTGATGTAAAGGAAACAGTTAAGAAGGTCAAAGAGGGTATTAGTATAAAGTCCAGCACTGACAGTGAACCGGAAAGTTCTTCAGGAAGTGAGGTTGATGATGCTTTCCGTAGAGCAGGCAAACGACTCCATAGACTTCTGCATTCAAAACTGTCTTTTGAAATTTCTGATGTGGAAGAAGAATTTTTCTTTAGTGCTGATGAAGGGGATGAAGATATTTTGGACAAACAAACTTACCATGAAGATGAAAATTACATTTATATAAAGTTTGATTCATTGACTGAGGCTGAAATGGCAGCAACCAGATTTAAGGAAATATTTATTGGTCAAGGAATTCCTGTTCACATTGATATCTGTGAAGAAGGAAGCAGAGTTGAAATTCGGATTAAGAAAGTATCTCGGCCCACTGCAGCATCGATTGATGATCGGACCAATATAGAAGAGGGGGTACATGCTATTCTTGTTGAGTCAGGTAAGTTTGTAACTGAGTTTTGTTTAAATCATACACAGTTTACTTTTGAATTATAAAGTCTGAATGTTTCACATAATAAGACCATAATACATAGGAGTAGGAATTATGCGCTGGATTAGTGGTGTTGGAAGAGCACAGCAGTTCAGCAGCATCCAAAGTGCAGCAAAATCAACATTTTGGGCAAAAGCCCTTCATCAGGAATAAAGGTAGTGAGCCTGAAGCGTGGAGAGATAAGCTAGAGGAGGGTGGGGGTGGGGAGAGAGTAGCATAGAGTAGAATGGGTGAGTGGGGGAGGGGATGAAGGTGATAGGGCAGGGAGGAGAGGGTGGAGTGGATAGGTGGAAAAGGGGATAGGCAGGTAGGACAAGTCCGGACATGTCGTGGGGACAGTACTGAGCTGGAAGTTTGGAACTAGGATGAGGTGGTGGAAGGGGAAATGAGGAAACTGTTGAAGTTCACATTGATGCCCTGGGGTTGAAGTGTTCCGAGGCGGAAGATGAGGTGTTCTTCCTCCAGGCGTCCGGTGAGCCCATAGAGTCTGCTCCGCTATTCAATTATGGCTGATAAGTTTTTCGACCCCATTCTCCTGCTTTCTCCCTTTAACCCTTGAGTCCCTTGATACTTAAGAACCTATCTTAGGGCGGCACGGTGGCACAGTGGTTAGCACTGCTGCCTCACAGCGCCTGTAGACCCGGGTTCAATTCCCGACTCAGGCGACTGACTCTGTGGAGTTTGCACGTTCTCCCCGTGTCTGCGTGGGTTTCCTCCGGGTGCTCCGGTTTCCTCCCACAGTCACAAAGATGTGCGGGTCAGGTGAATTGGCCAAGCTAAATTGCCCGTAGTGTTAGGTAAGGGGTAAATGTAGGGGTATGGGTGGGTTGCGCTTCGGCGGGTCGGTGTGGACTTGTTGGGCCGAAGGGCCTGTTTCCACACTGTAAGTCTAATCTAATCTATCTCAGTATTAAATATACTCAATGACCTGGCCTCCACAGACTTCTGTGGCAATGAATTCCATAGATTCACCATTCTCTGGTTGAAGAAGTTTCTCCTTATCTCTGTTCTCAAAGGTCTTCCCTTTGCTCTAAGCCTGTGGCCTCAGTCCTAGTCTCTCTTATCAATGGAAACATCTTCCCAATATCTACTCTGTCCAGGCTATTCAGTATTCTATATGTTTCAATTAGATTCCCCCTCCATCATCCTTCTAAATTCCATTGAGTATAAACCCAGTATATCCACCTCGTATAATTTATTCTCTGCCTTTATAGTTTTAATAATTATATATTTAATTACAGCAATCAGCTCATTGTCAGAATAGAGCCATAGAAAGGTTATGGCACAAAAAGAGGCTGTTCAGTCCATCCTGTCTGTATCAGCCAATAAAAGAAACAACTATAAAGAAAAGTTACCCATTCCAATCCTACCTTCCAGCAGTTGATCCATAGCCTTACAGTTTACGGCACTTCAAATGCCGATCCAGGTCCCTTTTACCAAGTTGAGGGCTTCTGCCTCTTTCAACAAACCAGACATCAAATCTAGTTCACCACATTCCCCTGTAGCTCATAGGCTTTATTTTTATTTTGATAAATGGGCTCTTGTCAAATGCTTTACTAAAATCCATACAGACAACATCCACTGCACTATCCTGACCAATTCTCCTTGTTACTTGCTCAAAAAACTCAATTAGAGATTAATTTGATAGTATAAACTTGAGTATGGTTGAATCAAGACACATTTTGTCAATGCTTTTTAACTTGCACTCAAGCAGGATAATTTGCATGAATACTAATGTAAAGGGTAAACAAGTTATATTGTGTGAGAAGACAGTGCTAATTGATTAGAAGTGGATTCTGAACTGTAGATGTGTTTCCGTGGCAAATGCAAAAGTTAGGTGTTAACTAACAGTCAGTTGGTCAAGGCATTGTCCTGAGGACTGATCCAGAGAGTGACTGTCACCTATGTTATTGAGTTTATTAACAAGGACAATGTGGTATTGGTTCTTTCTGTCTGCAAAAAAGAGAGTTCTATTAAGTATAGTCCTTATCTAACTGGTGTGTTCTGCAGGGCATTATCTTTAACAATCAGATTCCAATTTCCAAATAATCAGAACACCCTTTGTAGTATAAACATTATTTTACCTTTACATTGATATTACTTCAATTATCCTGATTGGTGCAAGAGAAATAACTTTGACAAAGTGCTTTTTTTCAGTGAAACTCAATTTCAACTAAGTGAGAAATGCACAACTTTCCCTTAAAACCATTCTGCTATTCTTGATTAATTCATGCTTTTCTAAGTGATGACAATTTATCCTATCTCTCAGAGAATCCCAACAGTGTGGAAGCATTTGCACCGTTGGATCCAACTGACTCTCTGAGTCCCTTTGATCCCTTTAACCCTAAGAACTATATCTATTACCTTCTTGAAAACATTCACTGTTTTTGCCTCAACAGCTTCCTATGTCAGAGAATTCCACAGGCTTATTATTCTGAGTGAAAGAAGTTTTCCTCGTTTCAATCTCATGGTTTATCCTTCATCTTTAGACTGTGACCCTTAGTTCTGGGCTATCCAGTCATCGGAAGCATCCCTCCTGCATTTGCCCTGTCTAGTCCTTTTAAAATTTTATAGGTTCCTGTGAGATGCTTCCATCACTTTCTCCTTCCTCCATTCCCTCGATTCTTCAAATCTCCAGGTAATATAGTCCTGTTTAATCCAGTCTGTTTTCCTGTGTCAGTCCTACCATCCCAGGAATCAGTCTGGTAAACCTTCATTGCACTTCCTCATAACTAGAACATCCTTCGATTCAGAAGGAGACCAAAACTGTATAAAATACTCCAGGTGTGGATTAATCAACACATTCCTGCTGCTATACTCAAATTCTCTTACTTTGAAGGCCAATAAGTCATTTGCCTTCTTTTAATACCTGCTGCACCTGCGTGCTTATTCTCAGTGACTGGTGTACAAGGGCACTCAGGTGTCATTACTCCTCCTGCTTTTCCAGATTATTGACATTCAGATAATCTATCTTCCAGTTCTTTGCTACTGAAGTAGATAACCTCACAATTATCCACATTAAACTCATCTGCCATGTACTTGTCAATTCACTCAACTTAGCCAAATCATATTGAAACATCCTTGCATCCTCTTCACAGCTCACTCTAGTTTTTTTGTAGTCTGCAATCTTGGAGATATTGTATTTAGTTCCCTCATTTAGATCATTAATATATATTGCGAATAGCTGAAATTGAAGCACTGATCCCTTCAGCACCTGAAGATAGTGAGAACTGCAGATGCTGGTAATAAAATGCAGAGCTGGAAAAGGCACAGCAGGTCAAGCAGCATCAGAGGAGCTTGAGTGTTGATGTTACAGGCAGGTTCTTTCATCAGGATCCCAGTAACAGGACATCCCTTCAGTACCCCACTAGTCAATTTCTGCTACTCATTAAAAGGCCATTTTTCCCACTCTTTGTTTCATCTCTGCCAAACAGTTCTCTATCCATGTCAGTACATTACCAACAACACCTTTGGGTTTTCCTTCTTTTTCCCAGAATGTACCGCTTCATATTATTTTCATATTCTCTAGCTAGCCCCATACTTTTCAGTGTACCTCTAGGCTTTCTACAAGATTAAGTTTTCTATGTCTGCCATAAGGTTTTGTTTTCTGATTTATTTAACCTTGTATATTTATGTAAAACCAGTGCGTTTTTGGATTTGACAGTCTAAACTTTTATTTGTGCGGCATGTCTATACTATGCCGGGAGAACCTCGCTTCTGAATGCCTCCTACTGATTTTCACTTAAGTAACTGCAACCACTGCACTTCCACCTGATCATCAAAACTTTGTAAAATCCCCAAATTACAACTTTTCTATCCTGTTTTTGATAATGATGCTAAATCTACATGATGGCCATAATCTCCAAAATGGTCACTGCTCTTTCATCCACCAGTCCACTTTCATTCCCTAAACAAATTCTCACCACCACCAAAAGATCACTTCACCACCCCAGAACATTATTGTCTTGGTTCTGATTTGGTGGATGATTAAAAATTTCTCTCAAAGTATGTAATAAAAACAGTGGTCCAAAATGAGTCTTTCAAAATGAAACCAGTAAATACTTCTGGGGGAAAAAAGTTAAAAGGGCTGAGAAAATGAATGGTTTTGAGTATGTCTCTTTTAGAGAGTAGCATGTCTTCTTTGTGCTGGTAAATTCCTTGATTGTTGTCTTTTTCTCTCTCTCGCACAACTAAATTAATTCATGATAAATTGAATTATATGCTTAGAATCATTCCACAGAGAACATTTTCTCACATTAATTATTTCCTTTTTACGTTACCTTTTGTCACATAAAGCCCCCCATGTTATATCTGAGCTCCAGAACCAAGATGTTCAAGAAGGCTATCCTGTCAGTTTTGATTGTATGGTAGCTGGATATCCACCTCCAGCAGTTCGATGGTTTAAAGATGGAAAGCTGATTGAGGAGAATGATCACTACATGATTAACGAAGATCAAGATGGATGCCATCAACTTATTTTAACATCAGTGAATCTGAGTGATATGGGAGTATATAGATGTGTGGCAGAAAACTACATTGGCGTTGCTTCAACAAAGGCAGAATTAAGGGTCGATGGTAAGGTTTGGCAAATATGATGCAAAAAAGGTGATAATTAAAATGAATTATGCCATTTATGTTAACTTGGAGGAATTTGGTATTTTGTAATATGATTATTATAGGCATGGATCTGCAAATGCAAATTGTTAAAACTTTACATATACAGTGTTATATTTTGGATGATAACAGCATGCCTTTTGTTTAAGTTAGTTTCATTTCTCTCTCACAGTTAGCAGCTCAGACTATGATACAGCAGAAGCCACTGAAACATCATCTTATGTCAGTGCCCAAGCTTCTCTAACCCGGTTAGTATTGAAGCACTTATTTCATTACATCTTATGAACATAGTTAATCAATGCATGGATAGCCATTCATTCACAAGCCAGGAGCAGCATTGATGCTTTTTGAATGAATTCCTTGTAGCTAAACATTCTGGCCCTGACACCCTTCCCCAATCAGCCTGATACTGTTGACCAGCCTCCTTGACCTGTGCCTGTTACACAGGTCTCCGGCCTCTGTCCATCGGTTATTCTCTATGCCCCTTGCAACTTGTACCATTGCTACAGAATGTCAGTTATGGCATGGCGTAGATGAGCATTTTTGCCCAAGAAAACAAGTTGCTATTCCAAAGTCCAGCAAGTACAGTACCTCACCTGCTGCATACCTTGTATGTGGAATCAGAAAACATGCAGAGTCTGCTTACAGACAACATTCATTTTGTTTAGCTAAAATCTTTTAATGAGTATTTATGAGAGCACAAATACATGCACAAGGGCTTCCCAATGACAGTAACTGGGACAATTGAGCTGCTTTTAAATTTCCAAGAATTTAAATGTTAAATTCACCCTACTAGCAGCGTAAGGTTTTGTGAAGCTGGTTTGTTGATATAGCAGGGGATGTTTCTCACTAAGTGGAGCCACATTAACTCTTTCATTCCATGCTAACATCTTCACTTAGATTTCAGTTTAAGATTCTTGAGTGATAGTTTTTAATAATTCATAAACACTTTTTTAACAACAGGGAGCAGAATTTGGAAAGTCTAGAATCACAGGCTGAAGAAGAACAACTGCCTCAGATCATAGAGGAGCTTCATGATGCCTTTGTGACTATTGGAGCTCCAATTGTAAAACTACAAATTAAAGTTAAAGGTATGACTAGTTGTCAGTTTAGCAGTGGAAGTTGCGAAGTTTTCAACCTATAATGAAGTTACATTGCAGATTTCAGTAACTATTCTCTCAGCATGCAACTAGTGGAAAAAGTAATAACACAACAAACATCAGGTTTCTCTCACAAATTGGGGAACAAATTTAAACTGATTTAAATTATGGCCTTGGTATTTTCTTTCTGGGTACTTTTCCATTTCTGCACTCATTGATTTTCTGTTCTCCTTAGCGGTTTCTCCATCAGCTGTCTTTGTCATCGTACATGGAAATTGCATCAGGATCCAAGAAATAATGTTGGATCCCAGATGAAGCCTTTAAATAAGAATTTGGTTTTTTTGTGTGAGAGCACCGGCTGCTTTTTTCAATGCCATTTGAAATCAAATTGAGTGTGAAATTTTATTTAAGCATATGCTTTTTTAAAAGAAGAATCAATCTTGTCATGAGCTGTACATATAAAAATTTGGGGCAATAGTAATATTACACCCCGTCCCTCGCCACCTTCCATACTTTAGTAGATCTGCAATATTACAGGACATTGTTGATAACTGACGAATTGTAGATATTGTGACACACTGTCCTTGCCCTAGAACTAGAAGCTCTGGGTTAAAGCCTGGAACTTATTGGCCTAGGAAGGTAATGTCACAACACGTCCAAGCAAATTAAGCATCAACTTGTAAGTCCATCTAACAGATGCCAGTGTCAGATGGTTAAACAGATTGGCGTCCTGGTCAGCTATGTGATGGAAAGAAATCGGAGTTTCTACCATCCCTATTCACGGTTATAGGCTGCGATATACTTAGAAAAGTCTATGTTGCCCTAGGAGGAGTTTGGGAGGGATGCTGGTGGTTTGGTGGTGGATGGTGGATGTAGATCAGATTGGTGCAAACACCATTGAGTTTGATCTTCATTCCAGCTGGTGTGGATTTGGGACTGCCTCCTTGCCCTAACTAATAGTGATGAAAGTTGTAACACTTTGGATCAGTCCTGCCTTTGGGTAGAGAACTCAAGAAGAAAATTTCTCATAAACAGAATATAGAGTTTTAAAATTGTTCAGAAGTTGAGTCTGAGGAAATATTTGAAATATGTCATGCTTTAAACATTTAAAAAAGATGCAAAGCAACTCTGAACCTCTTATCTTGACAACACAAAACACATTATTGTTATTGATTCTGGCAGAGGAGTATGTATGCACGAGTTTGTCTGAACCATGCAGCCTATGTAGTTTATTGATGTATGGTACTGTTGGAGTTGGTGCCAAATAAGAAAGGAGACATCAAACACAGTGTGCACATATCACAAAGTGCGAGAGAAGTTCTGAGGTAGGAAATCAGACAGCTGGCAGCATACTTCCTTTGTGCGCAGACTGCAAGTACAGTGCAGAAGTAAAAGCACAAGTGAATGCTGCTAGCAGGTGCAGAAGTCTTGGGGAACCTAATTATTCAAGAGGAAAAATATTAGCTGGAGTAAAAGTTGAAAATTAATTTAGCAGTTGGTTAAAGAAGGATGGTGGTTTTCAGCAAAAACAGCAGGAACCTACCTTTAACATGTTAGCATTCCATTATACTCATTAAAGCACTTAGTCACTGTTGTACGATGATTCCTCACTACATCTTGTCATGGAGTTACATCTATCTTGTAAATTTGCTACCACCATTCTTTTTCTTTGTAAGGATATAGATGGGCTAGCTTTTTGTAGTGAAGTAGAGGAAAACCACCTGATAGTCACACAAGAAGAGGCTATTGTTTTAAACAAGATGTAGTTCATTGCTCATGGTAACTAGGTAGAAGTTATATTGGTATAACAGAAATTGTTACTGAAAATACAAAGGACAACTCCAGGTAAGGTCTGATTCTTTCAGATGCAGTTACCCTGCTCAGGTTCGTGTGACATCATCACTTTGTGCATGTTTAATGCATTTCTCCACATTAATTCCTTCACACTCTTATTCCTTAATAATAATATCTCCTTAGTTTCATTTCTAGTAATATTATACGTTTGTGCAATTATCACATTTGCCACAACCCCCCATCTCCCCCAGGGTTCCTACTTCACAAATTCTAACAGTCTGGAGGTACTATCTCCTCCTTTGCAGATGTCAACAAGTCAGGGACAGTGACTAATTCGTGTGAGGGTTGGTCCTACAATAAAGTCTGTGAAGATCATTTTCTGGACATTCCATGTGAGATATTGATTTTTAATCTATTTGGCTGCCTCTGATTGTTCTTCAAGATTACAGTGGAATCATATCCACCTGTACTAATGGAATGTTGTGATATTGGTCTCACATTAATTCTCATTTCAAGCTCCAAATGTCCAAAAGTACAGCTCCCTCCTCACCCACACCAGTACTGGAGTCACAGCCTGAATTTCATGCTGGATTAAGGCACAAATCAACAACACATTACATCTCAGTGGCGATAGTCCACCATTTGAACTAAGCTGACACTTCCCATTCATAAAGGTACACAGACAGATTCCTGTATATGCAGGAAGTTCAATAGTGCATACCTATGTAGATTTATAGAAGGAACAAGATAAAGTAGTGTGACAATGTAAACTTAAACTTTAATAGGTTTATGGATTGTTCATGGATAGAAAGTCTCAGCACTAATTCTTTCTGGAATAAACATTTTCCCATCAGAAAATAAATGTGAGGTGCTGCATTTTGGAAAAGCAAATCTTAGCAGAACTTATACACTTAATGGTAAGATCTTAGGGAGTGTTGCTGAACAAAGAGACCTTAGAGTGCAGGTTTATAGCTCCTTGATAGTGGAGTTGCAGGTAGATGGGATAGTGAAGAAGGCGTTTAATATACTTTCCTTTATTGGTCAGAGTACTGAGTACAGGAGTTGGGAGGTCATGTTGCGGCTGTATCGGACATTGTTTAGGACATGTTTGGAATATTGTGTGCAATTCTGGTATCCTTCCTATTGGAAAAATGTTGTGAAACTTGAAAGGGTTCAGTAAAGATTTACAAGGATGTTGCCTGGGTTGGAGGAATAAAGCTATAGGGAGAGGTTGAATAGGTAGGGGCTGTTTTCCCTGGACTATCGGAGGCTGAGGGGTGACGTTATAGAGATTTATAAAATCATGAGGGACAAGGACAGGATAAATAGACAAAGTCTTTTCCCTGGGGTTGAGGAGTCCAGAACTAGAGGGCATAGTTTTAAGGTGAGAGGGGAAAAATATAAAAGAGACCTAAGTGGCAATTTTTTCATGGTACATGTATGGAATGAGCTGCCAGAGCAAGTGGTGGAGGCTAGTACAATTGCAACATTTAAAAGGCATCTGGATGAATAGGAAGGATTTAGAGGGATATGAGCCAGGTGCGGGCAGGTGGGACTAGATTGGGTTGGAAATCTGGATGGCATGAACAAGTTGGACCGAAGGATCTGTTTCTGTGCTGTATATCTCTATGACTCTTATTGGGACAAGAAGAAACTATTAGAAAGGAACTAAAAGCAACATGCTAACTAGCCAGGGAGTCAAACAAGCTGTTTCCTGGGTGAGAGGAGGCAACTGCTTGATAACCAGCTGCCTTGCGACAAATGGGCAGTTAAGACTGTGCAGAAGAAATGTCCTGATGTAAAGGGATTAATTACAGGAAACATTGTTTTCACATAGACAGTTAACACTGAATGTCAGAAGGAACAAAAGGAGTTACTTCCCTTAAGAAGGAAAGGACTCCAGAAGCGTAAGCACTGTTTCCAATGAAAAAAATGTAAATGATCATCAAGATTGTCACACCACAAACTTAAAAGACAGAAAATTGTATGAGAATTCAACTCCACAGTTTTGCAGCAGCAGAACTTTGAAGAACAACACTGCACAAGAATCGAACCCTAAACATATCTAGAGACAGACACTGTTGGTTGGAATCGTAACTAAATTCTACCATTAATTGAGTAATGGCTAAATTGAATTGTGAGGCTTAATTTGCTTACTTGAGGGGTCTTATTTGCTTGCTACATGCCATTACATTTAAATAATGGTTTCAATATTTGTCTGTGAAATTTCTGAAGTTTAATTAAAGGCAGCTTGTGCAATTTGCACACAACAGTAAATTGCTTGGGTGCAAAAATAGACTAAAACTGGTCTAATTAAATGACCTGATTAGATCTTTGACATTCTTTTTTATTGTTAACCATTTTCAATAAATTGTTTTCTACTTCTTTATTCTTTAGGTTACCCAAAGCCTCGTGTTTATTGGTTTAAAAATGGTAAACCTCTGCGTGCCACAGATGAAATTCTGATGACTGATAACAAAGGAGATCATTCTCTAGAAATTCTCAATGTTTCCAAAGAAGCCGGTGGTGAATATGCAGCTTATATCAGCAATTCATCAGGCTCTGCCTATACATCTGCCGTTTTATATGTTCAAAGTAAGTGGAACTTTCTTGACTCCAGTTTTTCTTCACTGAAAAATCGCGGGAGTACAATTTTGTAGGTGTTCCCACTTGCTTCCACCAATTCTAGCATTGCCCTAAATTAGCAAATAAAATTGTGCTGGAATCTGAATGGATCTCAATTTTTAAACAATTGAGTGCCAGGCCTGTTGCAGCAGGTAATTCTAAAGCTGCCAAAAACCCAGTAGTCTAAATAGTTACACATACAATGATGTAAAATAGTTAAGTCACAGAGGGACATCATTTGGCTGTTCGTGTCCACACCAATTCTCTGCAACTGCAAATCAGCTAGACCCATTCACCCACCCTTTACCCAAAGTCTGAGAAATATCTTCTCTTCAGAAAATTATTCAATTCCTTTTTGAAAGTCATGACTGATCCTGCCTCCTCCACACTGACAGACAATGCATTATACATCCCAACCACTCTGTTTAAAAAGATGTTCCTCCTTATCGCCTTTGTTTTTTTTTGCCCGTCACCTTAAATCTATGTTCTGCAATGGGAACAGTTTCTCCTTATCTTTGAATTTGAATATCTTTGTCAAACATTCTTTCTTTAAAGGGCAAAAGCCCTAGATCTCCAAATCTACCCGAAGTCTTTCACCCCGGAGCTATTTTAGTAAGTCTTTTAGCATCCTTTCTAATGATTCATGTTCTTCCTAAAGTCTGATATCCAATGACATAGTTAGCATGATGGCTCAGTGGTTAGCATTGCTGCCTCATAGTGCCAGCAACGTTGGTTCGATTCCAGTCTTGGGCAGCCGTCTGTGTGGAGTTTGTATGTTCTTCCTGTATCTGCGTGGGTTTCCTCCAGGTGCTCTGATTTCCTGTCACAATCCAAAGGTGTGCAGGTTAGGTGGATTGGCCATGGGATATACAGGATTACAGGGATATGGTAGGGGATGGATCTGGCTGGGTTGATTTGGATTTGATGGGCTGAATGGCTTCCATACTGTAGGTATTCTGTGACACAATGGGTGAAATTATATGCACTATTGTCCACAGTGTTACACCAATGTCCCATCATAAGTGTGATGACCATGGGAGTATACAGAGCTGGTGTAGAGTTGAAGCTTAAAACAGATCAACCATGATTTTATTGAAAGGCAATAGACAGGCCCAAAAGCCAAGTGGCCTACTATTTTTTTTCCTTGTTCGTATGTTCACCAGTCAGAGCTTAAGGGACCTAAAATCAGGTAGTGTAGCAGAGATGCAAGGCTGTCACGTACATGCATCTGCTGAGATTTTGCCAGGAGTGGAGCAAGAATGGGTAGCGATTAATCCTTTGCTTTCTCCTGCTTAAGTGCTTTCTCTTGTAGCTGGTATTTTATGTGTGACAGAGGGCACTCACAGCACATGTCAGGGGAAGCCTTGCTGGGAGGGGAACCAGCAACCTTTAGATATTCTGTGCCCTCCTGATTCAACTCTCATTACCCCCATCCCAGTCCATCCTCTCGCAGGAGACTACCTATCTGATCCTGACCCCACCTTCTAATCTGGATCCAGCGAGAATTATTGCACTACTGAGATTGACTCAAGAACTGCTGTATTCAATTGACTTGCAACTATCAGAGGTGGGAGTTCCAGATTAGGATATAAGTCTAACCTTGAGCTAATTCACATCACAACAGCTGTAAAAGCAGCTCAGGGCTCCCTGGCAAATGGAGGCAGGCTTACCTTCGACTCTAAACCCAGTAATTTATGTGAAATTACTGTGCTCCAGTTGAGGCTGAGACAGCATTTATTACTTTCACAGAATCAGACAAAAGTGTTGCTGTGCAGAAAGAAGTTATTCAGCCCATCATATCTGCATGACCGTCTAAAGAGTGTTATGCTTCAATGCCATTGTCCTGTCTATCCTATATCCTTGCATATTGTTTCTATTTAAATAATCATCAAATGCTATGTTAAATGTTTCAAATGCCATAATTTCCTTGTTATTTCAATGTATGCTACTATTTATAAAGCCCAGGAACCCATTTGCCAAACTAACCACTTAACCTGCACATCACCTTCAACTATTGGGTCACTTATCCTCTCCCTCTTGCAAAGATGCCTCTCTTCCTTTTCGAATTGAATCCATTATTTTGCATGGCGTTCTGTCTGTCTTCCCTCATAAATATATTACTTCACACTTCTTTGATTTAAATTTCATGTCAGCTTTAATTGGAGGAAATGCTTTATTGTCATTTTGATGCCCTACCTACCTATTCCATTCTCACTGAGCAAGTTGTGTTATTATTGGGTCCTCGCTGTTGAAATGCCTTGAACCTGCTCAGTAACAATAAAAGGCTAAATGGTTGGATCATTGTGAGCACTGTTAACCAGAAGAAAATCTTTTAACTGTGCAAACATGAATTATGTTTCAGGCCCAGGAGAAGAGATTGAGAAGCATGTACCTGAAGAAAAATCAGGTAAAGTTAAACTAACACACAAAACATTACAACAGTAACAGTAATCTGCATTTGTGCACTTGTTTTCCTGGTAGCTATCATGATGCCTTCATTCTCTGGTAACCCAAGTGCTTACAACTTTTCATGCTACCATCCAAACAATGTGGATGAATTCTAGAGGACAAGCGATATCCTCTAAAGTGTTGTCATAGAACATAAAACAGTACAGCATAGGAACTGGTCCTTAGGCTCACGATGCTGTACCAACTGTAATGCCAAATGAAACTAATTCCTTCTTCCTTTCCTTGGTCCATTCCTTGCATATTCATATGCTTATCTAAGAGATCTTAAATGCCCTTAATTAATCTGCTTCAACCACCACCCCGGCAGCGTGTTCCAGACTCCTACCACTCTGTGTAAAAAATCTGCCACTCACATCTCCTTTGACCCTCTCCCTGTCACCTGAAATGCATGCCTCCTAGTATTTCATCTCTGGGAAAAAGATTCTGACTGTCAGTCGCAACTATGCATCTCATAACTTTTTGACCTATTAAGTTGCCTCTCAGCACAAGAGAAAAGAATCTGAGTTTTTCTGGCCTCTCATTATAGCTCATACCCCCTAATCCAGGCAGCATCCTCATAAACCTCTTCTGCACCCTCTCCAAAGTCTCCACATCCTTCCCGTAATGTTGGGACCAGAATTGAACGCATAACCATAGTTTTATAAAGCATCCTAATTCATGTTCTCAATTCCCCGACCTATAAAGGCAAGCATGCTATGCGCCTTCTTTACCACCCTACCTACTTGCATGGCTGCTTTCGGGGAACTATGGACTTGAACCTCAGGATCCTTCTGTATGTCAATGCTATTCAGAGTGCTGCCATTAACTGTATACTTTTCCTTAACATTTGACATCCCAAAGTGCAGCACCTCACACTTACCCAGATTAAATTCCATCTGCCATTTCTCTGCCCATATCTGCAACTGACCTTTCTCCTGTTGTATCCTTTGACAACCTTCTACACTATCCACTCCACCAGTCTTCATGTCATCTGCAATCTTACATTTTCATCTAAGTCATTTATATAGATCACAAACAGCAGAGATCCCAGTACAGATCCCTGCAGAACACCACTATTCACGGACCTCCAGCCTGAAAATCACCCTTCCACCACTACCCTCTGTCTTCTACAGGCAAGCCAATTCTGAATCCCTGCAGCTGAGTCCCCGTGGATCTCATGCATTTTAATCTACCATGAGGGACCTTGTCAAAAGCTTTACTAAATACATGTAAACATCCACTGCTCTACTCTCATCGACCACCTTCGTCACCTCCTCAAAAAATTCAACCAAGTTAATAAGACATGACCTACCTTTCACAAAGCCATGCTAACTGTCCGTAATTAACATTCTATGCTTTTCCAAATGTGCGTAAATCCTATCCCTAAGAATTATCTCCAGTGGCTTCTCAACCACTGATGCGAGACTCATCAGTCTGTTGTATCCTGGCTTATCCCTATTTCACTTCTTGGAAGAAGGAAAAGCATTAGCTGCTCACCAATCCACAGGATCTCTCCAGTGGATAGAGAGGATACAAAGATCTTGATCAAGGTCCCAGCGATCTCTTCTCTTGCCTTTCTCAGTAACCTGGGGTAGATACCATTCGTCCTGGGGACTTATCCACCTTAATGCTCTTTAAGAGATCCAACACCACTTCTTTCTTGATCTCAAAATGTCCTAGCATATTAGTATGCTCCACACAAATCTCACTATCCTCATATCCTTCTGGGTGAATACCGATGCAAAGTACTTGTCACCAAGACAGAGCCACAGAGATGCTACAATTGAAACCATCTAGTCACAATAGCCACCATTGAGCAGCCCATCAGGCTTCTGAAGATGTGATTCTTGAGCCTAGGACCGGTCACAGTATAATTCTAAAGAAAGCTTTATGAATATCTAATTGGAAGCGGGACTAAGCAAACAGAAGAGAACAAAAAGATATAGGTAAGTGAAAAGTGACTTCCCTCTAACTGGAATTATGCACAAAGTAAGAGTGCTAGTTAGGAATAAAAATGCAGGAACTACACACTCCAGTAACTTTCATATTAGCCTATGATTAGGCTCAAAGATTAGAAGGATATTTTGGAGTCTATTTTAATTTATTTTTGAAGGGCAAGGAAAATCTCCAGAGATTAAGTGGGATGTATTGAATTGAATTTATGGTAAAAGAGATAACTGTAATCTGCAAAATAAATGGCCTAGTAAGCTTTGTATTTGACTTTAACATTCCACAGGAAACTGCAATGATAGCATTTGGCACTTAGAAGCTACTACTCTGTTGGCTTCACTGATTGCTCTTCTTTACTTGCAGAAAAACCAGAGAAGTTGGTTCCACCAAGATTTCTGGAAAAATTTACAAGTAAGAATGTAAAGAAAGGAGCCAGCATTACCTTAACTGTCAGGGTCAAAGGTAAGATAGATGTCTCAACACTAATTGTAAAATCTCTTCCTCAGCTTGAAAATTTTGAATAGTTTTGAAAACTTTAAAATGCAAGAATGTCTCTGTAATGTATGTTGTCAGTGATTCACACCCAGAAACTTGCAGCCTGATGTGTTGTCGTAGAAAGTTGCCTTAGCTTACAAGTGAGAAGGAGGTTCTCCAATCACCAAAGATCTTTTTCATCCACCTCCTAATGCCTTGACAGCATAAGAGCAACTTTGCAAAGGTTCACTCTAGCGCAGAAAAACTTCAGATGGAATTTAATATTCACATTATCTTTAACAGGATCTCCAATACCTGATATAACATGGCTTAAAGAGGAGTCAGTGGAAGATGTTATCTGGATTAAAAAAGATACACCAGGTTATAAATTGGCCAGCTCAAATATGCAGCACAGTCTGATCCTGCTGGATGTTGGGAAGGAGTACACTGGAGTCTATACCTGTATTGCTACAAACAAGGCTGGCCAGTCTATCTGCTCTGCCCACTTGGATGTTGTTGATGGTGAGCAAAATTTACTGTAATAGATTTATTATGGGAATGTGCAACTCAGTCAGGAGTTTATAGTATATTTTTCAAATACATTTTTATTGCATTCTAATTCCAATTTGCTTCAGAGATGTGATAAGAAATTTTAAATGGTAAGTATTATAGAAACAAGTAAAGGCCATTCAGTGAGATTATAACTTATCTGTGGCTTAAATCCACACACTTGTTTTTGGCCCATATATGTTAATGCATTTATTTAACAGCATTTTATCTCCCTCAGATCTAAAATTAACAACTGATCCTACATCCACTGCCATATGTGGAAGAGGGTTTCAAACATCTACTACCCTTTGTGTGTACAAGTGCTTCCTAAAATCCCTCCTAAATGATCTGGCTCTAATTCTCAGACTATGCTCCCTTGATCTAGAAGCCTGAACTAGTGCAAATCGTTTATCTTTATCAACCCTATCTTTTCCTGTTGATATATGCAAGACTTTGATCAGGTCATCCCTTATCCTTCTGAATTCTAGAGAATACAGACCTAACTTGTATAATCTCTCCTCAACTTAACCCCTGATATTCAGGTATCATTCTTGAAAATCTATGTTGTATTGCCTCTAAAGCCAATGCTTCCATCTTAAGTTGTGGTGTCCAGATCTGTTAACAGTACTCCAAGAGGGGTTTAGGAGAAAGTGAGGACTGCAGATGCTGGAGATCAGAGCTGAAAATGTGTTGCTGGAAAAGCGCAGCAGGTCAGGCAGCATCCAAGGAGCAGGAGAATCGACGTTTTGGGCATGAGCCCTTCTTCAGGAATTAGGAAAGTGTGCCAAGATAAAAGGTAGGGAGGAGGGACTTGGGGGAGGGGTGTAGGGGTGGAAGGAGGTTAAGGTGAGGGTGATAGGCCGGAGTGGGGGTGGGGGCGGAGAGGTCAGGAAGAAGATTGCAAGTTAGGAAGGTGGTGCTGAGTTCGAGGGTTGGGACTGAGTCAAGGTGAGGGGAGGGGAAATGAGGAAACTGGAGAAATCTGAGTTCATCCCTTGTGGTTGGAGGGTTCCTAGACGGAAGATGAGGCGCTCTTCATCCAGGTGTCGTGTTGCTATGGTCTGGCGATGGAGGAGTCCAAGGACCTGCATGTCCTTGATGGAGTGGGAGGGGGAGTTGAAGTGTTTTCAGCCACCTACTTGCGGAATGTTTCAGAGAACACCTCTGGGACACCCAGATCAACCAACCCAACCACCCCGTGGCTCAACACTTCAGCTCCAAGAGGGGTTTAATCAGTTTTGCAAAACTGCAGCATAACTTCTGCATCCTTGTGCTCCAGTCCTCTACATATAAAGGCCAACATTCCATTAGCCTTTTTGATTATCTTCTGCTGCTGTTCATGCCTTTTTAATGATTTATGCGCCTGAACCCACCCCCCCCCCCAACCAAGTTTCTTTGGACATCCACTGTATTTAACTTCATACCAACTAGAAAATACCCTGATCTATCCTTTATTGGTCCAATATGGATAACCTACTTACATTACGATCACAGCTGATACTGCTAGTGGATAAGTCAGATACCAAAATGAAGTCTGGTTGATGGTATGTTCTTACATAGAGCTCATTTCTCGAGATAGACTACTTCCTTTCTAAGGGATTTGTTACACTACTCAAACTACAACATCTCCATTTAGTCTCCAATCCATTTCAACTCTGTATGACTAGACAGATTTCTCTTTTATTAACCCCTTAGATAATTCTAACTGCAACATTTCAATTTAAGGTTTTTTGTCTTTAATTCTCAATGTTGGATATTCCTTTTCAGCATCTCTTTTTTACAAGATCCTGCCTTTATTTATTTCTCCCTTCTAAATGCTAACTCTTTCAGATTAGACTTAACAAAAGATTTAAAATAATGCACTGCTGTGTCTTCTACCCCCAGAGTAATTCTTCGATTTTAAAGATGGATTTGAAAGTTGCAAATTTAGTCAATAAACTTCACCAGAACATTCCTGTCTTATGTTCAGAACTTCACCGCATTCATTTATTTAAGAGATGCAGATCTCCATTATATTCAGTGAATTCAAATTCTGGCAAGAGCAGCGCCCTCCTCATGTTATGACCTAAACTCTTGGACGAGTCAGATCTCAGAATGAAATCTGGCCTGACAGAGTTTTTAAAAAAATTTAGTTGACATGGAATTCATTCACTGAATCTTTCTCATACATGATGCAGGTCTTGTAACAGCAAAACAGACATTTATTGCACAAAAGACAATTTTTAGGTAGATTTACAACATGGTTTGAAATATCTTAAATACTGCACAACAACGTCTCATCCTGTCTCCTAATGCTGTTTATTACAAAGACTTTATACAGTCTTCAATTTCAACTTACCTGATTTCTCCCTAATTCTTTCCTGTGAACTGTAACATTTTCTTACCTGAATGCTCATGAATCTTAGACCTAATTTCTAAACTGTACTTGCTTTTAGTCAGGTCTCCTTGAAACTGTCATTAAATGTTCAGTCTATTGGTTTCCTAAGCTGAAACCAATCCATGATTACCCTGAACCAAAAATTAGCTGATGGCTTTCAACGTTTACCCCACAAGTCATAAACCACCACAGTAAAAATCAATTTTCCATTAACAATGTGACACATTTTAGATTATCTTATGTTAGAAGAGATCTGTTTAACCTATTTTTAAAACCCTTCAGAAAAATAGTACATCCATATGCCAATATTTGGAAAACCAAACTCTAGATGTGATATTTATATCTGTCTGTATATCAAGACACTTTTCACTTATACATGAGTTTCAGATTATTCTCGCCAGTGTGGCGCTGATTGTGTATATGACCTGTAGAATCAAACTGCTTTTTGGTCCGTTTACACAAGCTGATATGTGATAAGAAAATGTTGATAATATACTTTACGGCCATCTTACAAGCATAGAAATGTCATACTGTGTGCAGTGAAAATAAGTTTTTTTTTAATTGTATCTATTTCTAAACTAAAGAAACAAACTTCAGTGAACTGTATGCATTTCCAATTTACAATATATGTGTTCCTTTTTGTTTTCTTGTAAGAAATCGAAGCTCCACCTGAAGAAACCACAACTGTGAAAGAAGCTATTATGCAAACATTTTTGCATGGGTAAATGCATCTACTCAGACATTTCTGAAACTGTGGGGGACTACTTTATTTGATTAAATTTCAATGGGAGCTCACCTGATTAATTAATGTAGTACTTTTATTCATTTATGGGATTTGGACTTCACTCACTGGATCATCATTTACTGTCCATCCCTAATGGTCTTTGTGAAGATGATGGTGTGCTGTCTTTGTGAACTGGTGCAGTCCATTTGGTGTAAGTACACCAAAAATGCTGTTAGGAAGTTTCAGGATTTTTATCCAGCAACAAGGAATGTTAATATAATACTAAGTCAGGATAGAGAGTGGCTTGGAGGGGAACTTGCAGGAGGTCGTGTTTCCATGTTTCTGCTGTCCTTGGGCTTCTAGATGGTAGTAGTTTTGGGTTTGGAAGGTAGTATCTAAGGAACTTCGGTGAGTTTCATAGTATATCTTGTGCACACT
This sequence comes from Hemiscyllium ocellatum, assembly GCF_020745735.1. Classification (NCBI taxonomy): domain Eukaryota; kingdom Metazoa; phylum Chordata; class Chondrichthyes; order Orectolobiformes; family Hemiscylliidae; genus Hemiscyllium; species Hemiscyllium ocellatum. The sequence continues at coordinate 125,046,799 of NC_083405.1, forward strand.
TCTGCTACTATGGTAGAGGGAGTGAATTTAATTTTTATACTCTCATGGGACAAAGCCATCATTAATTGTCCCTAGTTGCCCTTGAGAATGAACTGTTGAGCTGCCTTTTTGAAATGTTGCAGTCCATTTGCTGTATGTAGATCCACAATGCTGTTAGGGAGGCATCTCTAGGATTTTGACCCAGCTAAATGTTTGTGGATCTGGTGCCAGTCAAACAGGCTGTTTTGTTCTGGATGGTGGCAAGCTTCTCAAGTTTTGTTGGAGCTGCATTCATCCAAGCAAGAGGAGAGAATTATATCACTCTCCTGACTTGTGCCTTATTGAATGGTAGATAGGCTTTAGGAAGTGAGGAGATGAGTTATTTGCTGTAGTATTTCTAGCCTTTGACTTACTCTTGAAGTCACAGTATTTATTTGTCTGGCCCAGTTCAGGTTTTGTTCAATGATAACATTCAGTAGAGAATTTAGTGACAGAAATGCTATTCCATGTCAAGGTACCATGGTTAAATTCTTTGTAGTTGGAAATAGCGGTTGCTGGCATCTGGGTGGCGTGACTTGCCACTTGTCAGCATAAACCTGGATATTGTCCAGGTTGTGCTGCAATTGTACATTGTGGTGTACAAATCAAGTAAATTTCAGCTCAAATCCCTATTTTTATGGTGATCTTGATTAGGTAACGACAGTACATTTTGGCATCCTTACAAGAAAAGTCAGTGAATGTTTTCATTGTTGACTGTTAAAACACTGCATATTAGGTAATGGTAATATCTAGCTCGCCTCCGAAACTGCATAGTTAAATAGACATTGCTATTTATGCTGAAGAATATAAAATATGGCAGTTTGGACTAGATATTGAAGGGTGAGTTACCAGAAGAGACTTCAGGAGAAGTAATGAGGGAGAAGAGATGAGAAAGGCTGAAGCAGAAATGCTACTTGTGCCTGGAAGCTTATTAAATCAAATCTTTTCATTTGAATATGTTGCTCCCCTTTTGGGCTTTTACCTATGTATTTGAAGAAACAGAATGGGAAATAAGCAACCCAAAAAAATGTACTTACTGAATGATGAAAAGGGACATAGATGTCTGCATTTTCCTCGTCCAAATCTAGAATTTCTTTTGTGGTGATGGTAGTGAGTGGCTGTGCTGATGTTGCAGGTGGTGATGTTCCCATGTATTTGCTTCTCTTGTCCTTCTAGAAAGAAGTTGTCATGAGTTTGGAGGGTGCTGACTAAGAATCTTGGCTGAATTTCTGCAGTGTTTCTTGTAGATTGTTCATATTTCTGTGACTGAGCGTCAGTGGTGGAGGAAATGGATGTCTGTGGATGTGGTACTAATCAAGTAAACTGGATGGTGTCCAGCTTCTTGAGTGTTATTGGAGCTATATCCATCAAGGCAAATGGGATGTATTCCGTCACACTCCTGACTTGTGTCTTGTAAGTGAACAGGCTTTGGGGAGTCAGGAGGTAAGTTACCCACTGCAGTATTCCTAGCCTCTGACCGGCTGTTGTAGCCACTGTAATTATACACAAGTCCAATTGACTTTCTGGTCATTGGTAACCTCAGGATGTTGATAATGGGTCATTCAGTGATTGTAACACTATTGAATATGAAGGGGCAATGCTTAGATTGTTTCTTGTGGCCTGATGTCTGTGTGGTGTGAACAATACCTGAGTTAATTTAAAAGTCAGGAAGCAAAAGTTATCTATAATGTCGGTAGTTTGTTATTTTTTTTAAAAACGTGTTCATTAATGCGCTTTAGAAAAAGAAACTTGTCACCTCAACATGGTATGGAACTTTAGTTCGACAACAACATAAATTGCTCCCCAAAATGGCCAAGCAAACTACTAAATTGGAGTAAAGGACTACAAAAAAGGATTTGTATCAGTGCCTTCACCACTTGGATTGCAACAGCTTCAAAAGTGTCCCACCAATCTTTTCTGTGTTGTGGGATAGCAACTGGTTGTCTTGCCAGTGATGCCCCCTGGTTTGAGAGTAAAAAAATGATGATTATGTTAATAAAAAGTTGCTAAATTGCTTTTAAAAATTCTAAAGAACCTGGCTGAAGAAATGTTCAAAAATAAAGTTTTTAATTATTTTCATTTTATTTCTCTATTCTTCACTTTATCTGTGATAACGTTGTTGTGCGCCTTTGTTGCAGACCACAAGAAATTGTTCATAAAGGACCAGAGAAAGGTGAGTACCTTGTACAAGTTAATGGAACTATTTAAGCTTAATGAAATATTAACACTTGCTCTTACGGTATTTAAGTTTAAAAGTATATGTGCACCCAGTCAAGCAAAAGAACATGCTAAACCTAATGATATTCTCTTCACTCACTGCCCACTTAGCTTTTGATATGCATGGATATTTATTTTGTGACCATTTTAAAAATATAACATTTTTATACTTCATCCTGTTCTCTAAAGGAAATTGTATAGTTGTGTTTTTAGATTTTGTAACACAAATGCTTCCCACATTCCAAGAATATCTGTTTTTATTTTATTACAGATCAAAGAGAAGTCATCACAGAAGTCAGCAGAGAAGTTTCTGCAACAACAACCTTACCACATTTTTCATTGGCAGATGTTGGAACAGAAGAATTCCTTCAGAAATTAACATCTCAGATCACACAAATGGTCTCGGCAAAGATCACCCAAGGTGAGCCTTTGGCATTAAAGTGTAATTACATTTTGAGAAAACTAATTTTGAACATAACCTTGGCTATTATCCATTAATAGTAACAGACAAGCATTCAATCTGAATTCTGTTCCACTTGTGTGATCCCATGCACATTACCATACCACTTGAATTAGTGAATTAAACCTCCTAACCCTCAAACATTTTTAACATTTCAGGTTTCTGACCTTCATCAGCATAAATTTGAAACATTAACATATTTTTTCTTTCTCTATAGATGCTGCCTACTTGCTGAATCTATCTAACATTTTCTGTTTTCATTTCAGATTTGCAAAATCCTTAGATTATGCTTTTATAGAATTACATTCTTATTAATTTAAGAGTACAAACCACTCCTCAGCTTTAATTTCACCAGCTCTTTGCACATGGACTAGACGACAGAAAGAGTGGTTAACATGACACCAGAAGCTGTCATCGGGAAAGTCCAATGTGTCATATAATCATATGGGTCTACAGTAGAGAGAAAAGATCCTTTAACCCATTGAGTCTGTCAAAAACAACTATTCTAATCACATTTTCCAGCACCTGACCAATAGCTTTGTATGTCTGGGCATCACAAGCGCACATCTGAATACTACTTAAATGTTATCAGGGCTTCTGCCTCAACCATCATTACAAGCAGTGATTTCAGATTCCCACCACCTTCTAGGTAAAGAACTGTGTCCTCTGACCCTCCTGCCCCTTACCTTAAATCTATGCCCCTGAGTCATTGATCCCTCCACCAAGAGGAAAGGTTTCTTTCAATGTACTCTGTCTCTGTCCCTCATAATTTTCTTCATTACGATCATGTCCCCCTCAGTCTTCTCTGCTCGAAGGGAAACAACCCCAGTCTTCCAATATTTCTTCATAACCAAAACTCTGCAGTCCAAGCACCATCCTGATAAATCCCCTCTGCACCTTCTCCAATGCATTATCATCCCCCCCATAATGATGATTCCAGAACTACATACAGTTCTCTAGCTTGACATGTTATACAGTTCCAACATAGCCTCCCTGCTCTTAAACTCTGTACCACAGCTCATAAAGGCAAATATAGTATATGTCTTCTTAACTACTTTATCTACCTGTCCTGCTACCTTAAGGGGAAAGTGAGAACTTCAGATGCTGGAGAGTCAGAATCTAAAAGTGTGGTGCTGGAAAAAGCACAGCAGGTCAGGCAACAGGATGTTTCAGGCATAAGCCCTTCATCAGGAATGTGGAGAGGAAAGGGGGCTGAGAGATAAATAGGAAAGGGGGTGGGTCTGGGGGGAAGGTAAGTGGGATGGCAAAAGGTGGATGCAAGTAGGAGGTGATTGTGATAGGTTGGTGGGGAGAGTGGAGTGGACGGCTGGGAAAGGAGGAGGACAGATCAGTCAAGTCAAGAGGCAGTGCTGAGTTGAAGGGTTGGATCCGGGATGAGTTGGTGGGTGGAGAGATTTGGAGACTATTGAAGTCGATGTTGATGCCATGTGGTTATAGGGTCCTGAGGCAGAAGATGAGATGTTCTTCCTCCAGTTGGCGGGTGGCTCTGATTTGGTGGTGGAGTTGGCCAGGATTTTCATGTCCTTGGGGGAAGTGTGAGGGGGTGTTGAATTGGTTAGCCATAGGGCAATGGCTTTGTTTGGTGCATACAGACCAGGTGAGCTGAGAAATAATAGTAAGGTGAAGTTATAAAGTCATAGAATTATACAGCATGGAAATAGACTTTTCGGTCCACCTCGTCCATGCCGACCAGATATTCTACTTTGATCTAGTCCCATTTGCTACCATTTGGCCCATAGACCTGAAAATCCTTCCTTCTTATTCATATACCCATCCAGATGCCTTTTAAATGCTGTAGGCAAAAATGATGACTGCAGATGCTGGAAATCAGAATCTAGATTAGAGTGGTGCTGGAAAAGCACAGCAAGTCAGGCAGAATCCGAGGAGCAGGAAAATTTTAAATGTTGTAATTGTACCAGCCTCCACCACATCCTCAGGCAGTTCACCATCCTCTGCTGAAAATGTTGCTCCTTAGATTCCTTTTAAATCTTTCCTCTCTCACCTTAAACCTATACCCTCTAGTTTTGGACTCCTCTCCCCGGGGAAAAAACCTTTAAGTATTCGCCCTATCCGTGCCCCTCATGATTTTATAAACTTTGAAATGCTTGTATTGTATTTCAGCTTCTCTTCGTGTTCCTGGAGCAGAAAGTGATGAGGAAGCAAAGACTCCGTCTCCATCTCCACGTCATGGTAGATCCAGGCCTTCTTCTATTGTCAATGAATCTTCCTCTGAATCTGAAGATGCAGAAACAAGAGGCGAGGTAGAATGTACACTTCACTTAGTTTGTTGTCTTAAAGGAAATTTGAAATGAATGGAGCTGTTTAACCTATCTTAATACACCTGCTTTGGAAAGACCTTAATGTCTACCATCTTAATACTTAACATGATCTTGGAAGGTTTTATTCTGAACACAAATCACTCTTTGCATTAAATATTCATCCTGACTTCAAATCCTAAAAAGAATCAATGAAAGTTATATGTTTCTCTAATATAAAATGTGAATTTGCAAACTAGTTTCACTTTATAATTAATTCAAGCATTAGAACAATCAAACATTTCACAGGAACAATGATCATCATTAATTGATGATCATCTTAGACATTCTGTAAAAACCTGCAGGTAGCTGGTTGTAGAAAAATTCAAACATGTACTCATTAATCAAACAACCAGAACTGTGGGGTTTTCTAAAAGTTTATAGATTTAATGGTCCCACATTTAACTGTCTTCTCATTGCCTAAACAGGTAAGAAGAGTGTACAGTTAAAATAGTCAGTCACACCTAGTTTCCTTCTTGATAAGTCCCTATTAAACATGTTATTTTAATCAGGTGAGGAGGAAATCAGCAGGAAGGAAGGTAGGAATTCATCTGCAGATCCCATCGAGTGGGCAGGCTATAATGGTTGTCGTTGGTTGCAGTATCAGCTTATTCTGTCAGATAAAACCACAGGATGACCTGCAGATATGTTTTTAGAACTTATTTTTCAACCTTTCATGTGGGCCATATGTGCTGTTTGGGCCTTGCAAGAATACCTTGGGCTTCCTTTGTCAGGCTAACTTGCTGTGGATCACCACAATACCTCCCCTCCCATATTCTCAGCTTCATTCGAACTGTCTATCTTTCCACCCCAATTGCTGACAGACATTTATTCCCATCCCGGTTCCAAACTTAATACCATTCCACTAGCACCAAGCCTAAAATCCTTCCCAACACAACAGTGCAAAAGACAAGGCTGAAGCATTCGCAGCAATCCTCAGCCAGATGTTCTGAGGGATGATCCATCTCAGCCTCCTCTAGTTGCCCCAGCATTACAGATATCAGTCTTCAGCCAAGTTATTTTAGTCCATGTGATATCAAATAATGGTTGGGGGCAATGAATACTTGAAAAGCTGTGGGCCCTGACAACATTCAAGCAATAGTACTAAAGACTTGCGCTCCAGAACCTGTTGCTTCCATAGCCAAGCTCTTCCAGTACAGCTACAACACTGGCATCTACCTAACAATGTGGAAAATAGCCCCGTTAACAAGCAGAACAAATCCAACCCAGCCAGTTACCAACCCAACAGTCTAATCTCAATCTTCAGTAAAGTGTTCTTCAGAAGTTGTCATCACAGTGCTATCAAGCAGCACTTCCTCAGCAATAACCTGCTCCCTGGTACCCACTTTGCATTCCGCCAGGGCCACTCAACTCCTGACCTCATACCAGCCTTGGTTTAAACACGGACGAAGGAGCTAAATTCTCAAGGTGAGGTGAGAGTGACAGCCATTGACAGCAAGATAGCATTTGATCGAGTGTGGCATCAAGGAGCCCGAGCAAAACTCTAACCAATGAGTTAGTATCAGGGGCCAAACTATCTACTGGTTGGAATCATACTTGGTACATAGGCAGATGGTTGTAGTTGTTGGAGGTCAGGTATCTTACCACTAGGACATACCTCTAGGAGTTCCTCAGGGTAGCATCCTAGCCCCAGACATCTTCAACTGCTTCGTAAATGACCTTCCCTCCATCGTAAAGTCAAAAGACACCATGTTCAGCACCATTCATGACTCCTCAAATACTGATGCTGTCCATGTTCAAATGCAGCAGGTCCATGTTCAAATGGACAACACCCAAGCTTACGTTGACAAGTGGCATATAAAATTCACATCACACAAATGCCAGACTATGACCATCACCAATAAGAGACAATCTAATCACTGCATTTGACATTCACTGAATCCCCCAGTATCAACATCCTGGTGGTTACCATACATCAGAAACTCAACTGGAGTAGCCGCGTCAGCACAGCAGCTGCCAGAGCAGGTCAGAGGCTAGGAATACTATGGTGAGCGGCTCACCTCCTGACTTCCGAAAAGCCTGCCTGTCATTTACCAGGCACGAGAAATACTCCTCACTTGCCTGGATGGAAGCAGCTCCAACAACACTCAACAAGTTTGACAGCATCCAGGACAAAGCAACCTACTTGATTGGCACAACACCCGCAAATGTGCACTCCCTCCACCACCAAAGCTCAATAGCAGCAGTGTGTACTATCTACAAGATGCATTGCAGAAATTCATCAAAGATCCTCAGACACCACCTTCCAAACCGATGATCACTTCCAAGTTCACCTCCAAGCCACTCACTATCCTGACTTGAAAATATATCGTCATTCCTTCCCTGTCGCTGGGTCAAAACTCTGGAATTCCTTCCCTAGTGGCATTGTGACTTAACCCTCAGAGGTGTACTGCAGCGGTTTAATAAAGCGACACCTTCACGAAGGCAACTAGGGACAGGCAATAAATGCTGGCATGTCATTGATGTCCACGTCACACAAATGAATAAAACAGAAATATTCTGCCTTTTGTGACTCTTACAGCTTTCATGACTCTTATAACTGACAGGCAATATTTACTTTGTTTGAACCAAGGCTATAATGAGATCAGGAGCTGAGTTGCCATGGCAAAATGCACAGTGGGTGTCAGGAGTAGGTTATTGCTGAGCAAGAGTTGCTTTGATAGCACTATGATGACACCTTCCATCCTTTTACTGATGTTTCTACCCACCTGCAGTGCTGATCTGGCTTGCTGTTGAACTGAAGATTGTATTATTTTATTTAAATATTGTGAAGAAAGAAAGAAATCCTGAGGACAGTAGGCAGATTGAATAACAGTTCTAAAAAATCAATTCCATCTTTTTCTAATGGCAGGTTTTTGACATTTACGTGGCTACAGCAGACTACAACCCACCACCATCTGAGAAAGAGTCCATTCATCTTAAAGAGCGGCAATATGTGGAGGTTCTTGACTCTGCACATCCACTGAAATGGCTGGTTAGAACCAAGCCTACCAAATCAACACCTGCCCGACAAGGTTGGGTATCACCTGCCTATCTGGACAAGAGACTAAAGGTAAATGACAAAACCCCAGTCAAGTATCAGTCAACCACAAGCATAGACATGAAAACATTAAGCAGTAAATTTCTCTTTTACAAAAAAAATTTACAGTTGCCAATAAATGATTAAAAAAAAAGTGGCCCTGCAATAACAGGAATATGATATGCCATTTGCTTATCATCTGTTTTCTAACTCTGGTAAAACTATTCTAATTAAAACATTTACTTTGACTGTTAATGGGAAGGCCTTGATTTTAACTAATCCTTCTTGGCAGAATGCAGACAACAGTTTGGTCACTTGATACTTGCTTTGCTGCCATTTACTATTCTTAAATGCCCTGTAAACTATTGAACAGGACAGCAGCAGGAAGGAGGTGTTTAATCCTGCTTATTAAGTATGTAGCTCCTGACCAAGCATGCATTTTAAGTAAGTGGTATGAGTTGACAAGGATTGGCAACTTGCCTCTTGGGCCAAACTTGTTGGATAGTCAAGTCTTATTAGCTCACAAATGTTCAATAGTGTGAAACCTTGTGTGGTAAATAAAAATGTAATAAAAAAATGTTAGATAACAATCAACATGAAATTAACATATTAACAACAGATATTGAAAAAATAATTTAAGTGAAAATTTACAATCCAGTGCTGCATTTAGATAACAATTATAAGCCATTTTCTTAATCTTGCAGTTTACAATACAACTTGAATCTTTGTATTGTTACATAGAATCATTTCACACTTTAATTGAATAAGCTATTAGCTGCTTTGTAATTATGACAATAATGTTGTACATATTACTTTGAAGAGCTTAAAGATACAATTGCATAGAATAACATAAAAAAGTATCGCACAGAAACAGACCTTAAGAACTTAAAGATACAATTGCATTGAACAACATAAAACAGCATAGCACAGAAACACACCCTTCAGCCCACAATAATGCACTGACCATGATGTCATTCTGAACTAATCTTACCTGCCTACAAATGGCCCGTATCCCTCTAAACTCTGCCAGTCTATGTGTCTGTCTAAATGCCATTGTTGTCATATTTGCTCCAACTACCTCCTCTGACAGTGCATTCCAGGTACTTAGCGTCCACTGTGTAAAATAACTTGCCTCGTGTATCTCTTTTAAGCGTTCCTCCCCCCACCTTAAACATATGCCCCCCTAATATTTGATATTTCCACCTGTGAAAAAGACCATGACAATCCAGCCTATTCATGCCTCTCATAATTTTATATACTTCTTTCAAGATGCTCCTCTACCTCCGATGCTACTGAAAACAATCCAAGTTTGTCCATCCTCTCATCACAACTAATACAATACAATCCAGCAACACCCTGATAAATATCTTTGCATCCTCTCCAAAGCCTCCACATTTTTCCAACAGTGTGGTGACCAGAGCAGCAAACAATATTCAAAATATTCCAAATACTAAAATTTTATACAGCTGCAAACTTGACTTGCTAACTTTTATACTCAGTGCTCTGATTGATGATGCCTTCTTTACCACCTTATACTCTTGCTTTGCCACTTTCAGCAAGTTATGGACTTGCATCTCTATATTAGTGCTCCTAAGGACCTTGCCACTTACTGTATACTTCCCTCTCAAAATACATTGATTCATACTTGTCCAGATTAAGCTGCCATTTCTCCATAGAACTTTCCAAATGATTTATATCCTGGTGCATCCTTTCACAACCTTCTTCGCTATCCATGACTTCACCAATTTTTGTGTCATCTGCGAATTTACTCATCAGACCACACAATCAGCCAAATAGTTTATATACAGTACAAACAACAAAGGTCCGAGCACTGATGCTTATGGAATTCCACTGGTCACTGAACTCCATCAAAAAAATCCGTCAACAGTTTTTTTCATGCTGTTGCAATTCGCCTCCTCCAATTTAGCACTTTCACCCAAGTTAAAATGAGGAAATATTATCCAATAAAAGGAAAGAGAATTATAGAATTAGCAATTCATATTTAAATTTTCATAAATGAGAGATAAACAATTTGAACCAGATAACTTCAGTTGAATATTCAGTTGGTATTAATTTACTCTTTGTCCAACCAAACGACTTCAGCCAAATTTTCAATATTTCTCCCCTGTCCAACTAAAAGCAAAGTTCTCCGGATACTGGAGTTATGGAGTTATACAGCATGGACAAGGTATTTGCACAAGGCATTATTGAAGGCTGCAGAAAAGCAGACCAAGCACACCTAAGAATTGTGTGTTAACTGCACCACAGGACAGCTTTCATGCCAAACAGCAGAAGCAGCATGGAACAAGTGGGGTAAAGCAAACCCACAGCCAACAAATCTGATCGAAACTCTGTAATTGTGCATCATAACCAATATCATCCTCCTCCTGAGGTTCCCAGGATCACAGACACCAATCTTTAGCATTTTTTATTTATTCTGCATGACATCAAGAAAAAGCTAAAGCTGCTGATTACTACAAAACTTATAGGCCCAAACAACATTCTGGCAATTGTATGAAAGAATTAGGCACACCAAGCTGTTCCTGCAAGCTGCAAAACTAGCACCTACCCAGGAATCTGGAAGATTTTCCAAGAATGAATTGTCCACAAAAAGAAGGACGATCCTAGTCCGGCTAATTACCACCCCATCATACTCTTTGATTATCCTGATAGTGTTGGAAGCAGTCACCAACAGTCTTATGAAGTGGCAATTGCTTAGAAATAACTGATGGATAGTTTGGGTTCCACTAGGACAATACAGATCCTGACCTCGCAACATAACAAAAGAATTGAACTCCAGGGGTGAGGTGAGAGTGAATGTCCTTCACATCAAATTGAAATTTGACTGCAAATGGGCAACACAGAAAGCCTTCAGAAAACTGAAGTCAATTGAATTAGGGGAAACTCTCCACTATTTAGAGTCATACCTTGCACAAAGGAAGATTGTTGTAGTTGTTGGAGGCCAGTCATCTCAGGACATCACTACATAAGTTCCTCAAGGAGGTGTCCTCGGCACAACTACCTTCATCTGCTTCATCAATGACATTTCCTCATCAGGTCTGAAATGGGTATATTTGCTGATGATTGCTTAATGGTCAGCACAATGTGTGACTTGTAAGACACAGAAGCAGTCCATAAGGCTATAAGAAATAGAAGTAGGTCATTCAACCTCTCAAGCCTGTTCCACCATTCAGTAGGATCATGGCTGATCCAACATTCCTTATATCCACCTTCCTGCATTTTCCCTGTAATCCTTGATTCCCATATCGATCAAGAATCCATATCCATATACAGGAAGACTTGAACAACTTCCAGGTTTGGACTGATAAGTTGGAAATAATGTGCCACACAACATCGAGGGCCGAAGGGCCTGTACTGCGCTGTAATGTTCTTCGAGGTAATGACTCTCTCAGCAAGAGATAATCTGTTGACCCATGACATTCAATATTACAATCCATAAATCCCCTACTGTCAATATTCCAGGGGTTACCAGTGACCAAAAACTGTACAAGGTCAGAGGCTAGGAGTTCTGTAGTGAGTTAATTACCGTGTGTCCTCACCAATTCCCCAAAGCATGTCCAACACTTATAAGTCAGGAATGTGCTAGAATACTCGTCACTTGTCTAACGGATGCATTGTAAGTATACTTAGTTCAGTCAACAGTAGTTCAAGAAGGAAGGTCACCAGTGCCTTTTCAAGACTTCTGGGGACAGACAATAAATGTTGGCTTTGCAAAATTCTAAAAGTAGAAATTAAAAACTGGTCATTTATACACATCTTTACTCGCACATAAATTTAATGGGATTTATTTTTCATGTCTTATAGTTCTCAGCTGAAGTTGCATTGGAAAGCCCTGAAATTCCTGGTGAGATTGAATCAGAAGAGGAATACAGGAGAAAGTTATAGTGAGTGAACAGAGTTCCATTTTTACTCTAAAGTATTCTATTAAAATTATTTGATTAGCTAACTTGTTCTTTCTAAGAATAAAAATCTCTTATTCTCAATACACAGATTTCTCTTTAAAAATGATTTTGAAGTTAATTATTTGTTTAGTGACATATGATTGACATAGAACTGTTTTCTCTTATTTACATATTATTTAACTGGAAAATGTATTTAAACAGGCAAAACTTTATAGTATCAATATTTTCTTATAATTACAATGTATTATTCACGTCAGAAATTTTTATCTAACAGTATATTATGATTTATGTGATTACAGCCTCCTTGTGCAGGATCTTATTGCAACTGAAAAAGAGTTTACGAAAAATTTGCAATTCTTTGTCGACCATTATGTCAAACACACCGAAACAAGTACCCATGTACCACCCTCCCTAGCAAATAGCAAAGAAAAGATTTTCCGAAATATTAATGAGATTGCCGATTTTCACATCAGGTTTGTAACACTGAAGTCTGCAAATAGATAACTGAATGCTATCCTTATAAACTTAACTCATGAAATTATTTTGAAAGTAACGGACTCTACAAAAAGCTAATGTCAAAATGTTTAACAAAGACAACTGTATTAATGCTTGAAAATTTATAAACTGTGCTGTCGTTCTCTGGGGTTAATTTAAAATGTAATAAAAGAGATATATCCAATGCCCACGTAAGCTGAGAAAGCAAAGTAGAGCCATTTAGTACTTCCTACATGTCATTAGTATGATGGTCTGTGGGGGAAAGAAGCTAAATGTCTCACCTATACTGCTGTCCTGTGAAGCAGTAGCTTCTTACGCGTCTAATCATCATCATTGCAACGTAATCTAGAGCTGCTATCCACTGAAGTGTCTGGCTGACTTAATGGCAATTGTCAGATGCTGAAAGCAAAGCCACAGTGGTCAGTTGCCATACTTCCTAAACCTGACTTTACAGTCTCTATGCAGGTGTGATGTTCCTTTAGCATTCTGTTTTTCATTTGTGACCAATCGCCAGATCTGCAGCATGATGTATTTTTACATGCTATTATCTACGTACGCTCAACATCCAGGTTTATTTAGATAAGAGGAAGTTGTGCACACACTGAGCATTTTTCAAACTAACAGGATTGTGGAGACAGCCAACACTGCTGCATCACCTTTGTATTGCCCTAACCAATGAGAATTAACCTGCCTGTTCTAAGATTTTGATTGACAGTTAACTGTTGACAGGTCTTGTTGTATTTTCATATGAACCAATCAAACAGCACCCTCTCTTTATTCCAAACTAAGTCATATCTCTTTCTCCAAGTCTTTATTTGTGTCTTAGTTCTGATGAATGATGAAAATCTTCAACTTCTAGTCTGCTTTTGGCATTGTTTAAATCACCAGATAGTTCTGGATTTTCAAACTTTAAGGTCAATAGAGTTCAATGGTGGACCATTATTCAGTCACCAAGCCTCAGGTTTAGAATTATACAACACTAAAAAGACAGCAGGAGGTCATTTTGCCCACCGTGTCTGTGCTGGCTTGCTGAAGGAGCTCCTGACATGGTGTCACTCCATTGCCTCTCCTCATAGAATCGCAAATCTTTCCTTTTCAGATAATGAAATTCCCTTTTGAAAGTCTCAATTGACCCTACCTTCCCAGTCTCATGCAGTACATTTTAGATTCTAACCACTCACTACATGAAAACATTTTTTTCTTTGTATTGCCATTATTTCTTTTCTAATTAATTTGTTCCTGCTGGTTTTAAACCATCCACCTATTCGCAAATTTTGGGAAGATTTGTAGCTCAGGTTGAGGTTTCAGATGTCAGTTTGCTTGCTGAGCTGAAAAGTTAAATTCCAGACATTTTGTTACCTTACTAGGTAACATCCTCAGTGGACCTCATGCGAAGCAATGCTGAACATTCCTGCTTTCTATTTATATGTTTGGGTTTCTTTGGGTTGGTGATGTTATTTCCTGTGGTGAAGTCACTTCTTGTTCCTTTTCTCAGAGGGTGATAAAGGGAATCTAACTCAATGTGTTTGTTGGTAGAGTTGGGTTGGTATATCTGGTCGGGATGGACGACCAACTAGCCACAGAAAGACATGACCCTCTCTCACTAGTATCCTCACATACAGATGAGGAAGGACACCACTTCGACTGTGACAATACATCCATCCTAGGACAAGCCAAACAAAGACATGCACGAGAATTCCTAGAAGCATGGTATTCCAACTGGAACTCTATCAACAAACACATCGAGTTAGACTCCATCTACCACCCTCTGGGAAAAGGAACAGGAAGCGACTTCACCACAGGAAATAACATCACCACAAGAAATGATATCACGACCTCAAAGAAACCCAAACATATAAATAGAAAGTAGGAATTTTTCAGCATTGCTTCGCATGAGGTCCACTGAAGATGTTACCTAGTAAGGTAACAAAACGTCTGGAAATGAACCTTTCAGCTCAACGAGCAACCCTACATCCAAAATCCATCTATTAGAAGTTTTTCCCTGTCTACTTTGTCTTCACCCTTCATGATTTTGAATCCTTCCATCAAATCTCCTCTCAACCTTTTCTTCCTCAAGAAGAACATTCCCAAATTCTACAATCTTTCCATCTAACTGATATTTCTCATCTCTAGAAATGTCTCCCTGGATCTTTTCAACAACCTCTATGCCTTCATTACAGTTTGGTGCTCTGAAGTGGAATCTATTTAAGCCTGAACCTATATTTTACACTGGTTTGATGTAACTTCCTTGCTTTTATACTCCGTGCCTCTGTTGATAAAACCCAGAATGGCATATGTTTTATTAATTGCACTCTCAACCTGATATGCCACCTTCAGTGAATTATATACTTACACACCCAGGCGCCACTACTCCTGTACCATCCTTAGAATTGTACCATTTACTTTATATTGCCTCTCCATGTCTTTCAGTTCACACTTCTGTGCAATAAATTTCAACCACCATTTGTCCATCTATTCCACCTGAACTGTCTATATCCTTTTGAAGTTCTACACAATCCTCCAATTAGAGACATAGAGATATACAGCATGGGAACAGACCGTTCGGTCCAACTCGTCCATGCCAACCAGATATACCAACCCAGTCTAGTCCCACTTGTCAGCACCTAGCCCATATCCCTCTGAATTCTGACTCGAATACCCATCCAGATGCCTTTTAAATGTTGCAATCGTTCTATCCTGTACCACTTCCTCTGGCAGCTCATTCCATACACGTACCACTCTCTGCGTGAAAAAGTTGCCCCTTAGGTCTCTTTTATATCTTTCCTCTTTCACCCTAAACCTATGCCCTCGAGTTCTGAACTCCCCCCACCCCAGAGAAAAGACTGTTTGTTTTTTTTTATCCTATCCATGCCCCTCACGATTTTATAAACCTTTATAAGGTCACCCCTCAGCCCCCGTCACTCCAGGGAAAACAGCCACAGCCTATTCACCCTCTCCCTATAGCTCAAATCATCCAACCCTGGCAACATCCTTGTTAATCTTTTCTAAATCCTTTCAGGTTTCGCAACATCTTTCCGATAGGAAGGAGACCAGAATTGCATGCAATATTCCAATAGTGGCCTAACCAATGTCATGTACAACCGCAACATGACATTTTGCAAGATGTCACCATCTATTTCCCTACATTCTATATTTTCCACGTCTTGTCCACAGTAAATTCTGATGCAGAATACAGTATTTCTCCCATCTCCTGTGGCTCCACACAAAGGCCGCCTTGCTGATCTTTGAGGGGCCCTATTGTCTCCCTAGTTACCCTTTTGTCCTTAATGTATTTGTAAAAGCCCTTTGAATTCTCCTTAATTCTATTTGCCAAAGCCACCTCATGTCCCCTAAGTTATTTATGATTCACAATTCTTGAAATTGTGTCCTTTACTCTAATATCTGGGTCATTTAATATATCAGGCAGACTACAAGCCCCTAACACCGATCTCTGGGGAACTCCACTATAAATCTTCCTCCAGTTTATGACCGTATTGCATCTATTGCATTTCATCCATAAGTTCTACTTTTAATATCATTACTGTTGTGTGATACTTTATCAAATACCTCTAGGAAGTGAATGTACACCACCTAAATATCATTACTCTGATCAACACTGTGTTCCTTTGATAAATCCATGCTGGATTTCACCCATATTTACCCATGTGACAGTTTTATCCTGAATTACTGCTCCACAAGGAGTCTCTACCACTGAAGTTCAATTGACTAGTCTGGGTGAACGTATCATCCTTTTTTAAACAATGTTGTAGCAGTGAATTTTTCAATACTCTGGCTCCACTCTAAGCCAAGGGAAAAGTAGAATGTTATGGCCTATGCCTCTGCAATTCTCGCTCTCACTCTGGAGGTTTTCACCTTACATGTATCATGACTGAAATGCAAGAAAACAAACATTAGAAAGGGAACAGCAATTTCTATAGCATAAGAAGAGGATCAATTAGACTTTAGTTAACATGTAGATACAACAGGACCTGTTAACTGTCCTAGTTAACTGATATCATTCAAAAGGGAAATTGGCTATGATTGCCCAGATTATCAACATGGGGATACAGCATTGATTGTCTATCTGTTTCCCATTTCTCAGTATAAAATGTGCAATGTGTGGACATATTTCTTTTGTCTGCAAAGAATGAGGCTGTGTATGTGAATAAATGTGGTATTCTGGAATGCATAAGTGAAATACACTGCAAGCCTGACTTATAAGTTTAGTTTGATTTCCAGTGTAATTCCAAGCAAGGTTTGGATTATTTAGTAAATGTTGTCCAATAGCAGAATTGCACAGAACATTACAGCGCAGTACAGGCCCTTTGGCCCTCGATGTTGCGCTGACCTGTGGAACCAGTGTGAAGCCCATATCTAATCTACACTATTTCATTTTCATCCATTTGTTTATCCAATGACCATTTAAATGCCCTTAAGATTGGCAGGCCTACTACTGTTGCAGGTAGGGCGTTCCAAGACCCTACTACTCTAAAGAGTAAGGAAACTAACTCTGGCATCTGTCCCATATCTATCACCCCTCAATTTAAAGCTAGCCATCACCATCTGAGGTGTCCACCCTGTCTAACCCGCTGATTATCTTATATGTCTCAATTAAGTCACCTTTCAATCTTCTTTCTATCGAAAACAGCCTCAAGTTCCTCAGTTTTTCCTCATAAGACCTTCCCTCCATATCAGGTAGCATCCTAGTAAATTTCCTTTGAACCCTTTCCAAAGTTTCCATAACTTCCTATAATGCGGTGACCAAAACTATACTCCGAGTGTGGCTGCACCAGAGTTTTGTACAGTTGCAGCATGACCTCATGGCTCCGAAATTCAATCCCTCAATTGCATCTACTGATGTTGGACATCACACTCTGAGTTTGTCAGGTATGCTCTGGTTGAGCATATTCAGAACATTGCCTGGTGTGAGCAGTCAAGACAATGTGCTGTGTCTGACAGTCTGCTTTTTTTTGAGAACTTTCAGCCTAAATACCTGAAATCATTACAAGCACTGAAACTGATATATCACATTGTGAGTTATGTAGATTGTCCTAAGGCTTGACAGCAGCATCCTGTTAGTGGAAAAATACCAATTCTATGTTGTTGCACAATAGCTATTTCCGTCCTCCAACTCAATCTGTTGTTCAGATTTTTCAGACACCTTCTAGAGCAATTGGAGAAAGACAAGGCACCATTTTGTGCTCAAAGTAGAATCTTTAGGTACTTCCAAGAGCTTGCACAATATACAGTTGGATGAACTTCGGATCATTCGGGAGGCAGCGGGAGTTATTGACAGGACTTACAGAGAGGTAGTCACTCCCCAGATAAAAGAAAAAGACAGATGAGTGACAGTTAGGGGACGGAAAGGGAATCGACAGCCAGTGTAGGGATCCCCTGTGTCCATTCCGTTCAACAATAAGTATATCTTTTTTGGATACTGTTGGGGGGGATGACTTACCAGGGGAAAGCAGTGGGGCGCTTGCTGCTCAGAAAGGAAGGGAGAAGAGGAGCAGAGCAGTAGTCACTGGGGACATTATAGTTAGGGGGACAGATAGGAGGTTCTGTGGGGATGAGAGAGACTCACGGTTGGTGTGTTGCCTCCCGGGTGCCAGGGTCCATGATGTCTCTGATCATGTTTTTGGGATCCTTCGTGGGAAGGGAGAGCAGCCCCAAGTCATGGCCACATTGGCACCAACGACATAGGTTGGAAGAGAGATGGGGACTTGAGGCAGAAATTCAGGGAGCTAGGATGGAACTTAGAGCTCGGACACACAGGTTTATTTTCTCTGGTTTGCTGCCCGTGCCATGTGCTAGTGTGGTGAAGAGAGTAAGGAGGGAGAGAAAGGAGTTGAACAAGTGGCTACAGGGATGGTGCAGGAGGGAGGGTTTCAGGTTTTTGGATAATTGCAGCTCTTTCTGTGGTAGGTGGGACCTCTACAAGCAGGATGGTCTTCATCTACACCAGAGGGGTACCAATACCCTGGGTGGGAAATTCGCTAAAGCTATTAAGGTGGATTTAAACTAATGCAGGAGGATGGGAACCAAAATTGTACGACAGGTTCAGAAGAGTATGAGAGTAGGGAGTTCCAAAATCAAGTATCTGACGCTGGCAAGCGAGAACCTGGATTGAAGTGTGTGTACTTCAACACGAGGAGCATCCAAAATAAAGTGGGTGAACTGGCAGCTTGGGTTGGTACTTGGGACTTCGATGTTGTGGCCATTACGAAGACATGGAAAGAGCAGGAACAGGAATGGCTGTTACAGGTTCCGGGATTCAGATGTTTCAGTAAGAACAGAGAAGATGGTGAAAGAGGGGGAGGTGTGGCATGGTTGATCAGGGACAATATTACAGTTGTAGAAAGGATGTTTGGGGACTCATTAACTGAGGTAGTATGGGCTGAGGTTAGAAACAGGAAAGGAGAAGTCACCATGCTGGGGGTTTTCTATAGGTCTCTGAATAGTCCCAGAGATGTAGAGGAAAGGATAGCAAAGATGATTCTCGATGGGAGTGAGAGAGGCAGGGTAGTTGTCATGGGGGACTCCAACTATCCAAATATTGACTGGGATCACTACAGTACGAGTACTGTAGATTGGTCAATTTTTGTCCAGTGTTGCAGGAGGGCTTCCTGACACAGTATGCAGACAGGCCAACAAGGGGCGAAGCCACTTTAGATTTAGTACTGGGTAACGAGCCTGGCCAGGTGTTAGATTTGGAAGTAGGTGGCACTTTGGAGACAGCGATCACAATTCTGTCAGGTTTGCTTTAGTGATGGAAAGGGATAGGTGTACTCCACCAAGCAAGAGTTACAGCTGGGGGAAGGGAAATTTCGATGCATTTAGGAAGCGTAGAATGGGGAAAGAAACTGCAGGGGATGAGCACATTAAAAAGTGGAGCTTATTCAAGGAAAAGCTCCTGTGTGTCCTAGATAAGTATGTACCTGTCAGGCAGGAAGGAAAGATATAGAACGCATGAGCCATGGTTTACTAAGGAAGTGGAATCCCTGGTCAAAAAGAAGAAGAAGGCTTATGTTAGGACAAAATGTGAAAACTCAGTTAGGGCACTTGAGGGTTACAAGGAAGTCAGGAAAGACCTAAAAAGAGAGCTCAGAAGAGCCAGGAGGAGACATGAGAAGTTGTTGGCGGATAGGATCAGGGTTAACCCTAAAGCTTTCCATAGGTATGTCAGGAATAAAAGAATGACGAGGGTTAAATTAGGGCCAATCAAGGATAATAGTGGGAAGTTGTGTGTGGAGTCAGAGGAGATAGGGGAAGCTCTAAATAAATATTTTTCGACAGTGTTCACTATAGAAAATGAAAATGTTGGCGAGGAAGATACAGAGATACTTGCATCTAGATTAGGAGAGATTGACGTTCACAAGGAAGAGGTATTAGAAATACTGCAGAGTGTGAAAATAGGCAAGTCCCCTGGCCGGATGGGATCTATCCTAGGATCCTCTGGGAAGCAAGGGAAGAGATTGCTGAGCCGTTAGCATTGATCTTCAAATCATCATTGTCTACAGGAATAGTGCCTGAGGACTGGAGGATAGCAAATGTGATTCCCTTGTTCAAAAAGGGTAGTAGAGACAACCCTGGTAATTACAGACAAGTGAGTCTCACTTCAGTTGTTGGTAAAGTGTTGGAAAAGGTTATGAGAGATAGGATTTATAACCATCTAGAAAAGAATAATCTGATCAGGGACAATCAGCACTGTTTTGTGAAGGGTAGGTCGTGCCTAATGAATCTTATTGAGTTTTTTGACAAAGTGACCAAACAGGTAGATGAGAGTAATACGGTTGATGTGGTGTATATGGATTTCAGCAAGGCGTTCGATAAGGTTCCCCACAGTAGGCTATTATACAAAATGCGGAGGAATGGGATTGTGGGAGACATAGCAGTTTGGATCAGGAATTGGCTTGCTGAAAGAAAACAGAGGATTGTAGTTGATGGAACATATTCATCTTGGTGTCCACTTACTAGTGGCGTACCGCAAGGGTCGGTGTTGGTTCCACTGCTGTTCATCATTTTTATAAATGACCTGGATGAGGGCTTAGAAGGGTGGGTTAGTAAATTTGCAGACGACACTAAGGTCGGTGGAGTTGTGGATACTGACGAAGGATGTAGTAGGTTGCAGAGAGACATAGATAGGATGCAGAGCTGGGCCGTGAGGTGGCAAATGGAGTTTAATGTGGACAAGTGTGAGGTGATACACTTTGGACAGAGTAATCTGAATGCAAAGTACTGGGCTAATGGTAAGATTCTTGGGAGTGCAGATGAGCAGAGAGATCTCTGTGTCCATGTAGACAGATCCCTGAAAGTTGCCACCCAGAACGACAGGGTTGTTAAGAAAGCATACAGTGTTTTGGCCTTTATTAATAGAGAGATTGAGTTCCGGAACCAGGAAGTTATGCTGCAGCTGTACAAAGCTCTGGTACGGCCACACTTGGGGTATTGCGTACAGTTCTGGTCACCGTATTATAAGAAGAATGTGGAAGCTTTGGAAAGGGTGTACAGGAGATTTACTAGGATGTTGCCTGGTATGGAAGGAATGTCATACGAGGAAAGGCTGAGGGCCTTGAGGCTGTTCTCGTTAGAGAGAAGAAGGTTGAGAGGTGACTTAATAGAGACATATAAGATAATCAGAGGGTTAGATAGGGTGGACAGGGAGAGCCTTTTTCCAAGTATGGGAACGGCAAACACAAGGGGACACAACTTTAAAGTGAGGGGAGATAGATATAAGACAGATGTCAGAGGCAGCTCCTTTATTCAGAGAGTAGTAAGGGTATGAAATGCTTTGCCTGCAACGGTAGTAGATTCGCCAAGTTTAAGTGCATTAAGTCGTCATCGGACAGGCATATGGATGTACATGAAATAGTGTAGGTGGGATGGGCTTCAGATTATTATGACAGGGTGGCACAACATCGAGGGCTGAAGGGCCTGTACTGCGCTGTAATATTCTATGTTCTATATACAGTGAGCAAAGATTTTATCAGGATAGTCATTACCAAGCATAATAGTCTTGATATGCTCTATCTCAGCACCAAGTTTACACAATGCAGATAGCTGGGACCCTATTCACAATGTTGCCAATAAGGCTGATCTTACAGCAAATGGAATTGTAGGAATTCCAAAACACACAAAGATCAGTGAATGTCGGCTTGCATAGGTCATCAAAAACAACTAGCATGTCAAGGAAAAGGAACTGATTTGATTACTCCATTTCAGAGATGAATCTGTCTTCAGAGTCTGTTAAGCAGCTTCAGGAAATTCTTGGATGCAGGTACAAATTCAAATATAATAAACTGGGTCATCAATGTATCAGAAGGGGTAGTGAGTTTGTAAATCCAGCCATAAGTGTGTACAGACCAGGCACATGAGAGTAACCCTGGAGATGTGAGGGAAGGCTTATATACTAAGAAATTCCTGTTTCACTTTGTTTCAGCACATTCCTGAATGACCTTTTGAAATGTCAGACGGATGATGATATTGCTTTGTGCTTCATCAAGAACAGTGATGGATTTGATAAATACATGCATTACTTAGTTGGACAAGTACAGGCTGAATCTCACATCACTAATCCAGCTGTCCAAGACTTTTATAATGTAAGTGTTATTTTAAGAAAATGTAAGTAAAGCTGTCCATTAATACTTCATGCTGCCGAAGTATTTAGAGTGGTGTCAAACTACTTATTTCATGAAACCATAGCGAGATAACGGTAAAGGTATTTATAAATTTAAGAATAAATATAGATTCAGATCCATATGCTTAAAACCAAAAAGTGAACGCAATTGAGCAACGGTATTGTTTCTGTTTAATAGATAAAATTTGTAACAGTAAGACTCTAAGGATATTCCTTCTTTCTGAACAGTTTGCTGTTGTATTTAAGTCTGTCATTTTTTAAATTAGAACTGAACTTGAATCGTTTGTTATTTTTGGCTAAGTGCAAGTTGCCCAACAATATTTCTCACAATATCTTACCAAATGCACTTTATTGTCTACATACCTCACTCCTATAGCATTTCCCCATCTAATTCAATCCCCAACTCACCATATATTGTTTCCAGAACAATTTGCCACTCACCAGATGTATGCTGAAAGACCAGCATCCCTTCTGCCCATGCCACCTATAAAAGCCAAATGTGCTCCCAGACACATCCAGAATTGCCAATCCAGAATTGCCCTACATGTTCCTGGCATTTACCTCAGACATGGCAGTTGGGGAAATGGATGTCCAATTTGCAGGTAGGGACCTGAGGTCCTGCTGGATGGAGTGGTGCAAACAAGGGACATCCTCTTCCCTCATGACCATCTATGTAGGCCACAATGCCAAACCTGGTCCTAGTTGCTAACTGGGTTAGGCAGTCTCAGCTATCCGGAAGCTTGACCAGCAGTGCACGAAGAATGTCAATGACCTGTCCATTTCACGAGCATAAATGTCCACACTTTCTCTCCAATACCTCACATTCTGTTTTTCTACTCTGCCTATCTCCAAACAAAACAAATGCATTTCCACTCTCTCACATAGCTTGCAACATCTTCCCTCACTTGCTGTTTCCCACTCTAGCTCCCAACACCATTAATCTTGCATGCCCTGTACACTGTCTACTCACTCACTTCTGCATCAGCATCAAAAGGAAGAACTATGTTTCCCACTTCCTGAGTGACTGATTAAATACATCCAAGGCCCTAAACTGGTAGCAGAGTCTCCCTTTGATTACTGTGCCAAGTCCTCCTGAGCACAGACTATTTCCTTTGACTGGAGATTGAGACAATCATGACAAATTTATTAGCTTTATGTCTGTAAATGGCAAGGCAAGGATGCTGTGTGCATCCAGGTAGGCTCAGAGTGAATAAGCACCGCGTCAGAAGTGAAGTAACCAGAGATTTAGCCAGGTTCGGTCTGTGAGGTAGGTGCATGTTCCTAAGCGCACATTATTCTTACCACAGCATTAGAATGATATTGGCCAGTGCAGTCCGAGATTCAGAAATGCACTGAAAGTAGATTGGAGATGTGCCATGAGGGTTCTTAGAGGCTGGCACATGTCAGATGCCAATGTCCATGGATGTGGGTTGCATCCATAGAAGTAAAAGGTACAAATAATGACTGCAGATGCTGGAAACCAGATTCTGGATTAGTGGTACTGGAAGAGCACAGCAGTTCAGGCAGCATCCAAAGTGCAGCGAAATCGACGTTTCGGGCAAAAGCCCTTCCTAGCATCCATAGAACATGTTCTGAGATTTTGGTGGCTGGTGTCCCACATGGTTGTCATCCACAGCCAACAGTTAGCTGAAGTTGCCAGGTTCAGGTTTTGATCTCCATGTCAAGAATTGATGAAGTCTTGCACTGTTAAAGTTTAGAAGCTATAATTCCGTTAATTGGCAACTCATCACTATTCAGCAAGAAACTTGCCAAGCTGCTCAGCAAGAACATAAAGGATGCAGCAGAATACTCCTAACATCAAATAGGATGTTTCCAATGCTGCCACACATTTTGGCATAGCAACATCACTCAGACGTATATAAAATTCCACCTATCGTTTTTATTGCACGTTCAAAAGGCAAATGAACACAACAGTCCTTCAGTGATCCAATAGTGTATCGCATTTAGACATTTTACATTTATTCATTCATGGGATGAGGGTATTGCTGGGCCAGCATTTATTGTCCATCTCTAATTGCCCAGAGGGCAATTAGGAGACAACCACAATGCTGTGGGTCAGGAGTCACATGGAGGCCAGACCAAGTAAGGACGGCAGATTCCTTCCCGACAAAACATTAGTGAATCAGATTGATTTTTCTGACAATCGGCAGTGGATTCATGGTCATCATTAGACTCTTAATTCCAGATTTTTATTGAATTTAAATTTCACCATTTGCCATGGCAGGATACAAACCCAAATCCCCAGCATATTCCCTGGGTCGCTAGATTAACAGTCCAGCAATAATACTGTTAGGTCATCACCTCCCCATATGATTGCAAAATCATGATTAAACAGATTTATTCATAAAATAGTTTTGTTACAAAATTTCAGTTGATACACACTTCCCAAAAGTCCATGTAAAACTGGTTAACAAGTAAGAATTCTAAAGAAGAGTCATACCAAATTCAAAACGATAACTCTTTCTCTCGTTGGATGCTGCTAGACATTAATTTTCTCCAGCATTCTCTATATTTGTAACAAACTAGAACGTTGGAGCACATTTCCACTTTGTCACTCTGCAGTGCACCATCCCGATCCAGTAAAAACAATACGACATGTAAAACAAGCAGGAAGTAAATAGTTTGTATTTTGAGGGTTATATATGGAACAGTGGTATTCCTTCTGAATGGAACCTACTCTTTTAAAACTCTTTATACTCTTCCTTATAAGACCAAAAGACATAGGAGTGGAAGTGAGGCCATTCGGCCCATCAAGTCCACTCCGCCATTCAATCATGGCTGATAGGCATGAATAGCACTGCAGGGACACCTACACTAGGCTTACTATAATTTGTCATAGGAAATTATAGATGAACAACAGATGCTGCCCTTAAGGGGCATGGGTAGGGTAAATAGGCAAAGTCTTTTCCCTGGGGTCAGGGAGTCCAGAATAGAGAGCATAAGTTTAGGGCGAGACGGGAAAGATATAAAAGAGACCTAAGGGGCAACTTTTTCACGCAGAGGATGGTACGTATATGGAATGAGCTGCCAGAGGAAGTGGTGGAGGCTGGTATAACTGCAACATTTAAGAGGCATTTGGAGGAGTATATGAATAGGAAGGGTTTGGAGGGATATGGGCCGGGTGCTGGCAGATAGGACTAGATTGGGTTGGGATATCTGGTCGGCATGGACGGGTTGGACCAAAGGGACTGTACATCTCTCTGACTCTATGACTCTATGTGCATTGTAACGTAAGAATTCCTGTTAAAGACATTTTAGGAATGGATTTTCAATTAGCTCCAAGTCAAATTCTGAAATGGATATAATTTAGGTTCACCATGTTGTTATATCCTTAAATAATTTAATGTACTCAAACATGGACAAAAGATCTGAATTCCAGAGGTGAGAGTGACAGCCCTTGACATCAAGGCCACATTTCACTGAGTATGGCATCAAGGAGCCCTGGCAAAACTGGAATCAGTGGTTATCAGGGGCAAACACTCTGCTGGTGTGAGTCATACTTGGCACAGAGGAAGATGATTGTGGAAGGCCAGTCATCTCAGCTCCAGGGCATTTCTTCAGGAGTCCCTCAGGGTTGTGTCCTAGGCCCAACAATCTTCAGCTGCTTCATCAATGACATTCCCTCTGTTACAAGCTCAGAAGTGGGGATATTGGCCGATGATTGCACAGTGTTCGGCACCATTTGTGATTCCACAGGTACTGAAGCAGTCCGTGCTCAAATGCAACAAGATCTGGACAATATCCAGGCCTAGGCCAATAAATGGCAAGTAACATTCAAGCCATACAAATGCCAGACAATGACCATCACCAATAAGAGACAGTCTCACCACCACCCCTTGGCATTCAACGGTATTACCATCACTGGATTCCCCCACTGTCAACATCCTTGGGGTTAACATTGACTAGAAACACTGAGTGTTGCAGACTGGCACATTCCAAGGTCCAGGACTACGTGTTGAGGGATGCGTTGAAGCTTGGGGCAGCTGCCGCCAAGGCGCGGTGGGGAAAGACCACCGTTTAACATCTGCCTGTCTAAAGAAGATCAGGGGGCCCATGCAGTCATTGGGCTCTGCTGACGCCTCAGCTCAATATATGGGTGTATGAGCGAGAAATTCACAGACCTCTATGTAATAATAATAATTCTGAGCTGTGTATGTAAATGTGGACATATGTATGGCATTACCTAATGTACAGCTGAAAATGTGTTGCTGGTTAAAGCGCAGCAGGTCAGGCAGCATGCAAGGAACAGGAAATTCGACGTTTTGGGCAAAAGCCCAATGTACAGTCCATCAAATTATTTTATGAATATTTTACGAATAAAGTATATTTTTGAAATAAAAAAAACATTGACTAGAAACACAGCTGGACTCACCATATAAACACAGTGGCTACAAGAGCAGGTCAGAGACTAGGGATACTGCAGCAAGGAACTCACTTCCTGACACCCCAAAGTCTATTCACCATCTACAAGGCACAGGTCAGGAGTGTAAAGAAATGCTCCCCACTTGCCTGGATGGGTGCAGCTCCAACAACACTCAAAGAGCTTGACACCATCCAGGACAAAGCAACCCACTTGATTGGCAACACATCTACTAACATTCAATCCCTCCACCACCAGCACTCAGTACACATTACTGCTACTATATACAAGATGCACTGCAGAAATTCACCAAAGATCCTTAGGCAGCACCTTTCAAACCCACAACCACTTCCATCTAGAAGGACAAGGGCAGCAGGTACTTGGGAGTTCCCCTCCAAGCCACTCACCACCCTGACTTGGAAATATACCACCATTCCTTCACAATCATTGGGTCAAACTCCTGGAATTCCCTCCCTACTGGCAATGTGGGTCAACCCACAGCAAGTGGATTGCAGCCGTTCAAGAAGGCAGCTCACCTCCATCTTCTCAAGGGCAAATAAGGATGGGCTCTCAATGCTGGCCATGTAGAAGTACTGCAGATGCTGGAGATTAGAGTCAAGGTTACAATGGTGCTGGAAAAGCTCAGCAGGTCAGGCAGCATCCGAGTAGCAGGCCTCATTCCTGATGAAGGGTTTTTGCCTGAAACGTCGATTCTCCTGCTCCTCGGATGCTGTCTAACCTGCTATGTTCTTCCAGCACCACTATCAATCCTGGCCAGCCAGTGATGCCCAAGCCACACAAATGAATAAAAGAAAATGCTGTTCTGCAAGCATGCTATGATCATTGATAAGAAAAGTGCTATGTTAAAGTCCTGAACTGATCAGCACTCTGATTTTATTAGAAAACAGTTTTATGGTCGCATTGCCTACTTCGGTATGAAATGGTCAATTTTGTGCTCTTTAATCTTTTGGTCATTACTAGTGAAAGAAAGATGGATGTACTGTCATTTATTGCATTGTACAATGATGAACCTGGTTTCTTAATAGTGACTAATGTTGTTGAACCAGAAATACACAGATGAAATATCATCAGCACAGGACCCATCGGAATCTCCAGTGCCACCTATTCATAATTTCTTAGAGAAGCCTCCCAATAGACTCTTGAAATATCAAAATTTTCTCAAGGTAAGTCATGGATTATCTGGGATTGTAATATTGAAAATTACCAATGATCTTTCTACACATCTTTGCCAGTAATCCCATTGAAAAACGTAATAAATGTAGTTGAACTTTTAATTTTGTTTCAAAATCAGAGAGTTTGTATTTAGTCGTTGAAACACAGCATAACTGAGAGTGTGAATATAAAAACATATAAATACTTGTACCTTAGTAAATTTAGTTATTTGGATTCTGAACGTTATAGGAATTAGCCATGATCATGGTGATGTTATTTTGACTTTGAGGATAGATTTGGCTCAAAACTAAAACTAAAATCATGGAGATTCAAATTATATGACTTGGTACTCAGAAGACAGTAAGGACATTGCCAGAATTATAGACTGGCCAATACCATCACAAGATACTTATGACTAAGAAACCATTCAGCCTATCATGATTTACACATTGTGACCAACCTGAAGCTTTCCCATTGCTACATATTACTTCTTAAAAGAAAGCATGATTTTTGCCTGTAGTGCTCAGAACAGTGTTTAATGCTTACTATATGAATAAATTTTCCTTACTACTTTGAAACCATGTTCCCTTCTCATACTCAATTTACTTTGTAGTATTACAAATTAACTTTTTTCAATCCATTCCAAATGAAAGACTGACCAATACCAAATCACATTTAGCTGTTCAAGATTATATCTTCAGTCTGAAATGCCCAATCTTCTGTCTTTCGACATAACTGTAAAAATCTGCATAAAGGTTCCTCCTCATTGCCATCAGTGTTGGAATGTCTCCATTATCTCTCACTCATCAGAACTAGACACACGAGTCAAGGTTTGGCCATATGGGAGCATTGTATGATTTAGCCATTATTTCTTGCTTGTATTTTGGGCTCGTTTGAACCTCTTTGCATTCAATTGTTGTTCTAGTTCATTTGAATGTTTTGAACATTCAGAGTATTATAACTTTCAGGTCTCATTCAAAATCATCTGTAACGTTTTGAGCACAGTTCAAAGATTATATTTCAGTGACAAAAATATTTTTTATTGATCATGTAAAGCAAATTGGATTTTGCCATGTTATGTAGCAGTTGTTGTTGTTGTAATATATTCACCAATGTTACTTTCTATAATCAATACAATACGCTTTATCTGCATGAAATTTCATCTGCTAACCATTGTCCTACACATGCATTGGTTTAGCTAATTTTAAAATTTCTGGACTCCTTCCTTGAATTCCACTGCTCTTCCAACTTTGGTATTATCTACAAATTTGACTAATTTGCATCACTTTCCAAAATCCAGTGTGAATTTGGCACGTTTCTGCAGTCCAAAAATGGAGCATCCCTGTTTGAGTATCGATATGTAATTTACTATGGCTTATCCCACGAATTTTCAATTCAACTTGTATCTACAGCATGTTCACAAAAACAGAAAATTTGCATTGCAGCTTTCATGACCTCTCGAAATCACAAAGCAATCTAAATCTAATGAAGTACTTTTCTGTTGTGGTGTAGAAAGTGTGACAATATGAAAAAAAACAGACGATTTGTTTTTGTGATGATAATTGAGACTGTGTCTTTGTGTCAGCACAGGGAATAACTCCCCTGCCTAACTTTGAAATATTACCATGAGATCTTTTGCATCTATTTCATATCAAGGGAAGACAGAGACTTCAATTTAACTTCTCATCTGAAATACAGCATTTCCAGCACTCCTCTGTGCTGCACTGGAACATCAGGGTTAGCACATGGCTCAGTGATTAGCAATGTTACCTCACAGTGCCAGGGACCTCGGTTGGATTCCTACCTTGGGCAACTGTCTGTGTGGAGTTTGCACATTCTGTCCATGTCTGCTTGGCTTTTCTCTGGGTGCTCCGGTTTCCTCCTACAATCCAAAGACGTGCAGATTAGGTTAATTGGCTATGCTAAATTGTCCATAGTGTTCAGGGATGTGTAGGTTAGATATATTAGTCTGTGTAAATGTAGGAGAATGGGTCTGGGTGGGTTACTCTTCGGAGGTTCAGTGTGGACTTGTTGGGCCGAAGGGCCTATTTCCACACTATAGGGATTCTATATCAGCTTTGATATTTGTACTCATGCTGTGAAGTGGGACTTGGTCCTCAAACGTTCTGACTCAGCAACTGGAGTGCTGTCAATTGAAACAAAGGTTATATGAGGACTGCATCTTTGTATACAATTCTGTTAGTAATCAAAGTTGTACAATTCTATTATTATTGTTAGTTTTTTTAAGCCTTTATTAATGTATTTAGAAATGTATCACCTTATGTAAATTAGTGTAACCTAAAGCTACCATTCAAATTTAAAATGTCGGTAATTTTATAGCTTACTGATGATATCACACTTCACCTCGAACAGTTGCCATGTTCTAGGTAATATCTAAATATTGATAAATAGTTTCGTTTTTTTAAAGCAATGGTAGTCAAATTACCAGCGACGTTTTTTTCAGTTTTGTTTGTTTTTATAAAGAAGGGCGTAAGGAACTACAAATTTACACGTCTCTTTCAGGAGCTAATTCGTAACAAAGCAAGAAACAATAAAAACTGTGCTTTATTAGAGGAAGCATATGCTGTAGTATCTGCTCTTCCCAAGCGTGCAGACAATAGCCTACATGTTTCAATGATTGAAAATTATCCGGGCACTTTGGAATCTCTCGGTGATCCCATCAGAAAGGTATTTGCCTTAGTATCTTTCCTTTGATTATTTGAATAAAATCATGTATATTTCATAGTGTCATTATTATGGTGGAGCAGAGAGGTTGAATGGCCTACTGCTGGTCCTTTGTCTTCCGGTCTAATGGAAGAGGATCGTACCATAAGAGGCCCCAAAAGATAGAAGATACTTTGACAAAGTCTGAAGGTCAAAATGCTCTGCTGTCCAACTTGGCCACCATCTGTATGATTACCACTTTAAATTGGCACTCGGGCCTATCCAAATATTGAACTATCAAAACGCAGTACAGCAGAAACTCATCCAAAGGAAGAAGGAACATATTAAGGGGAAGAGAAGGCAACCATGGTTGGCAAGACAAGTCATGGTCAGCTTAAAAGCAAAAGGAAAAGCATGTAATGTAGTGAAGATAAGTGGGAAACCAGAGGATTGGAAAACCTTTTAAAAACAGCAGGAGACATTTAAAAAAGCAATACGGAGGGAAAAGATGAAATTTGAAGGTAAGCTTAGCTCATAATATGATAGAAGATTGCAAGAGTTTTTTTTTGATATCTAAAAGGGAGGGAAGAGGGGGCGAGAATGAACCACTGGGAAGTGAGGCTGGGGAAATCGAAAAGGGGAACAAAGACATGATAGAGGAACTGAATAGGCATCAGTCTTCATGGCGGAAGGCACCAGTACCATACCAGAACTTCAAGATAGTTGGGACAGAGGTGAGTGTAATTGCCATCACTAAAGAGAAGATGCTGTGGAAACTGAAAGTTTTAAGGTGGATAAATCACCCTGACTCGATGGATTATACCTCAGGGTTCTGAAAGAGATAACTGAGAAGATTGTGGTGGCAGTGATGGTGATTTTTCAGGAATCTCTGAAATCAGGAAGTGTCCCAGAGGATTGGAAAATGTAACAGGTCTGTTTGAGAAAAGAGGGAGGCAGAAAATGAGAAATTATAGGCTAGTTAGCCTGACCTTGATCATTGGTAAGATTTGAGAGTCCATTATTAAAGATGAGATTGCAGAGTACTTGGAAGTGCATGATAAAATAGACTGAGTCAGCATGGCTTTGACAAGGTTAGGTCATGCCTCACAAATCTAATCATATTCTTTGAGGAGATAATGAGCAAGTTTAGCGAAGGGTGCCAGTGGACATTATTGATTTGGATTTTCAGAAGGCCCTTGACAAGGTACCACATTGGAGGCTGCTAAATAACGTAAGAGCCTGTGCTGTTAGGGGCAAAATACTGCCATGACAGAGGATTGGCTGACTATTAGAAATCAGAGAGTTGGGATAACGGGGTCTTTTTCAGGATGGTGACCGGTGATTAGTAGAATTCCACAGAAGTCAGTGTTGGGACCACAAGTATTCATGTTATATATTATCGATCTGGACAAAGGAACTGAGGGCATTGTTGCTAAGTGGGGAGATAATACAAAGATTGGTGAAGGACAGGAAGTGTTGAGGAGGTGGGGAGGCTGCAGAAGGACTTGGACACATTAGGAGAGTGGGCAAAGAAGTAGCAGAAGGAATATAATGTGGAAAAGTGTGATGTTATACACTTTAGAAGGAAGATTAGAGGTATAGAGTGTTTTTTAAATGGATGAAGGCTTTGAAAATCTATAGCACAAAGGGATTTGGCAGGCCTATTTTAGGATTCCCTTAAAAGTTAACATGCTTGTTCAGTTGGCAGTTAGGAAGGCAAATGCAACGGTAGCATTGATTTTAAGAGGGCTAGAATACAAGAGCAGAGGTGTCCCGCTGAGACTGTATGAGGCTCTGGTCAGAACACATCTTGAATATTGTAAACAGTTTTGAGCCGAGTGTCTAAGGAAAGATGTACTGGCCTTGAAGGTGGTCAGGAGGAAATTTACAGGAATGATCACAAGAATGATGGGCTTGTCATATGAGGAGTGATAGGCCAAATAGCCTTATTCTGCTCCTATAACTTGTGGTTTTATGGTCTTATAACAACTGTGTTCCCACAATGACCTTACTTAAGGATTTTAGGCATTAATTATGTATATTTTATGTATGTTATATCCAAGTCAAGAGGTCATAGAGTCATAAAGCTGTACAGCATGCAAACAGACCTTTAGGTTCAATTCATCCATGCCAACCAGATATCCGAAATTAATCTAGTCCCTTTTGCCAGTATTTGACCCGTATCCCTCTAAAGCCTTCCTTTTTATGTATCCATCCAGATGCCTTTTAAATGTTGTAATTGTACCAGTCTTTACAAGTTGCACTGGCAGCTTATTCCACACATGCACCACCCTCTGTGTGAAAAAGTTGCCCCTTAGATCCCTTTTAAATTTTTCCCCTCCCACCTTAAACCTATGCCCTCTAGTTTTAAACTCTGCTACTTTGGAGAAAAGATTTAGCTAGTCACCCTGTCCACAGCCCTCATGATTTTATGAACCTCTACAAGGTCACCCCTCAGCCTCTGACACTGCAGGAAAAAGAGCTGAGGTCTATTCAGCCTCTACCTATTGCTCAAACCATCCAATCCTGGCAGCATTCTTGTAAATCTTTTCTAAACCCTATCAAGATTCACAATGTCCTTCCTTTAACAGGGAGACCAGAACTGAACACAGTATTCCAAAAGTGGCTTGAACAATGTCCTGTACAGCTGCAACATGACCTCCCAATTCCTATAGTAGAAAATGAGGACTGCAGATGCAGAGTCAGAGGAGATCAGAGTCAAGAATTCCTGATAAAGGGATTATGCCCGAAATGTCAACTTTCCTGCTCCTCAGATGCTGGCTGACCTGCTGTGCTTTTCCAACACTACACTTTTTGACTCCCAACACCTGTTGTCAATGCATTGACCAATAAAGGCAATCATACCAAATGTTTTCTTCACTATCCTGTCCACCTGCGACTCTACTTTCAAGGAACCAAGAACTTGCACTCCAAGGTCTTGTTGTTCAGCACCACTCCCCGAGACCTTGACATTAAGTTTAAGTCCTGCCCTGATTTGCCTTTCCAAAATGCAGCAACTTACATTAATCTAAATCAAACTCTATCTGCCATTCCTCGGCCCATTGGTCTATCTGATCAAGGTCCCATTCTGAGGTAACCTCCTTGGCTTTCCACTATACCTCCAATTTTGATGTCATCTGCAAACTTACTAACCATACCTCCTAAGTGCACATCCAAATCATTTATATAGATAACAAAAAACTGTGGACCCAGCACCAATCCTTGTGGCACACCACTGGTCACAGGGCTTCAGTCAGAAAACATAGAACATAGAAAGATACAGCGCAGTACAGGCCCTTCGGCCCTCGATGTTGCGCCGACCGAATCCTACCTAACCTACACTAGCCCAATAACTTCCAAATGCCTATCCAATGCCCGCTTAAATGACCATAAAGAAGGAGAGTTCACCACTGCTACTGGCAGGACATTCCATGAACTCACAACCCGCTGTGTAAAGAATCTACCCCTAACATCTGTCCTATACCTACCACCCCTTAATTTAAAGCTGTGTCCCCTAGTAACACCTGACTCCATTAGCGGTAAAAGGTTCTCAGTGTTGACCCTATCTAAACCCCTAATCATCTTATACACCTCTATCAAATCTCCCCTAAACCTTCTCTTCTCCAATGAGAACAGCCCCAAGTGCCTCAGCCTTTCCTCATAAGATTTTCCTACCATTCCAGGCAACATCCTGGTAAACCTCCTCTGCACTCGTTCCAATGCCCCCACATCCTTCCTATAGTATGGTGACCAAAACTGCACACAATACTCCAGATGAGGCCGCACCAGAGTCTTATACAGTTGCAACATGACCTCAGGACTCCGGAACTCAATTCCTCTACCAATAAAGCCCAGTACACCATATGCCTTCCTCACAGCACTATTTACCTGGGTGGCAACTTTCAGAGATCTGTGTACATGGACACCAAGATCCCTCTGCTCATCCACACTACCAAGTAGCCTACCATTAGCCCAGTAATCCATCTTCTTGTTACTCCTACCAAAGTGAATAACTTCATACTTAGCTACATTGAATTCCATTTGCCACATTTCTGCCCAGCTCTGCAACTTATCTATATCCCGCTGTAACCTACCACTTCCTTCCTCACTATCCACAACTCCACCGACTTTTGTGTCATCCGCAAACTTGCTTACCCAGCTTTCAAGCCCTTCCTCTAGATCATTTATAAAGATAACAAAAAGCAATGGTCCCAAAACAGATCCTTGTGGTACACCGCTAGTAACTGCACTCCAAGATGAACATAGTCCATCAACTACTACCCTCTGTCTCCTTCCAGCCAGCCAATTCCTAATCCAAACCTCTAATGTATCCTCAATGCCATACCTCCGTAGTTTTAGCATTAGCCTACCATGGGGAACCTTATCGAACGCCTTACTAAAATCCCTATACACAACATCTACTGCTTTACCCTCGTCCACTTCCTTAGTCACCTTCTCAAAGAACTCAATAAGGTTTGTGAGGCACGACCTGCCCTTCACAAAACCATGCTGGCTATCCTTGATCACGTTATTCCTATCCAGATGTTCATAAATCTTATCCCTTACCATTCTCTCTAAGACTTTGCCCACCACTGAAGTCAGACTCACTGGCCTATAGTTACTAGGGCTATCCCTACTCCCTTTCTTGAACAAGGGGACCACATTCGCTATCCTCCAGTCCTCTGGTACTATTCCCGTTGACAATGACGACATAAAAATCCAGGCCAATGGCTCTGCTATCTCCTCCCTAGCTTCCCATAGGATCCTAGGGTAAATGCCATCAGGCCCAGGAGACTTATCTATTTTCATCCTCTCCAATATTCCCAGAACCTCTTCCCTGCATATTTCCAGGCCATCCATTCTAATCATTTGTGACTCCATATTCACATCAGCAACAGAGTCCTGTTCCTGAGTGAATACTGATGAAAAGTATTGATTTAGTGTCTCTCCAATCTCCTCCGCCTCCACACACAACTTCCCACTACTATCCTTGCACCACCACACTCTGGCTTGTACCTTTCAGCCAGTTCTGTATCCAGGTGGCTAGTTCTTCCTGTATTCTTTGTGATCTAACCTTGCTAACTAGTCCACTGTGAGGAACCTTGTTGAATGCCTTATTGAAGTCCGTATCGATAACAATCACTGCTGTGCCCTTGTCGGAGAATTTGGTGGCATTGATGTTATCATAATATTGTTGCTGTTTTCTTTCTTTGTGGTGGAGATATTAATTGTTTCAATAATTTTATTGAGAAGAGTGTTACTTTATTTTGTCTAATATCATGTCTTTGAAGAAATATTATAGTGCGCATATGAATATTAATCCAACTTTGTTGTTTTCACATTAAAATGCTAGTCTGAAATACAATAAATAAATGCACTTTTTCCTAGGGGCATTTTATTGTGTGGGAGGGAGCTCCTGGTGCAAGACTGTCATGGAAGGGTCACAAACGCATTGTTTTTCTCTTCAAAAACCATTTACTGATCTGCAAACCAAAAAGAGATAGCAGGACAGATTCACAGTGTTACATCTTTAAAAATCTGATGAAGGTTGGTATTGCACATTTTTCATTAAACAGTAAATAAAATTAGTCTCTTCCAAAGCATGCAGAATTCTTGAAGTTTGTTAGTTTCTCCTTCATGTAAGTGCTGAATCTTACTGAATACATTTGTGATTGAAACTCTCCAGTACTTCACAACTTTGTTTGTTTTCATGTTATTAGCTGATTCACACACGTAAGTGCTTAACAGTTTGGGGTAAGCCCATGTTAATTTGCCCAGTTTTTTTTATTTGTTGGTGAGATGAATTAAGGTCCCCAGAGCTAGTCTGGTGACATTACACTATCTGTTTCCATCATAGCAGGGACTAAACTATGCTTCCATTTTGGAAGAATTCACTTCAAAGAGCTGCCAGTTAATCAAATCACCAAAAGCAATCTAATTTCAACAGCCCCACAGCAAGCAGTGGCTACTGCTGATACAGGCAAGGTCCCAATGCTGAGGAACCATGCAGTCTGACAAGGAGATAAGTCCGGAGTTTTGCCAGGGCCAGGCTGAAGCAAGGAAATTGAGAGGCTAGATTCTGCAGGGCAGGTATTGATTGAGGGAGCAAACACAGTGTGCCTGAACAGGAGGATTGTCCCTTCTTATCTGTTGGCACTGGTAAAAGAGCAGTGTTGTGCAGTATTGTTATACAATTGTAATTTAATGCAAAATACATAGAAAAACTTTAAAATTTACCTCTTGGTGAGCCTGGGCTGTGTCACATGGGGTGCATGGCTCCTGTTCCGCCCTGGTATAAAAAAGGACAGGAGCATGTCTTCCTACAGTCCCTACGTCTGCTGCACAAGGATTTAATGCTGGGACTGGTGTTAATTGCTTTAAGGCAAGACTTCCAGCCCTTTCTCAGGAAGTCATGCATTAGGGATCTGCTTATAAATCAGATGAGTGACAGCTCTGAGCTCAGGGCTTTTGGTGAGCAGGCCATATTCAAGCAGCTGAGGGGAACATTAAAGGGTGGCATGGCCTTGAGTGGTGAGGTGTTTCTGATAGGTCTCAGGCAGCCTGAAAAGGAGGTGTACCCCCCATCACTCAACACCAGTCCAAAGGTGCTAAACGTCCAGCCTCCCTGCACCACCTAAAATACCAAAGTCAACAGGATAAGGCTATTAAGTGGTTGTGGGGAAGACTACCTGCTGGATTTTATACACTTCCACCCGCCTCCCCAAATCCAGTAATCATAATATTTATCCCAATATTACTGTCTGTGACACCTGCAAACAGGCTTTGTGAGCAAAACCTGCCCAGCAGCTAATTTTATTGGAAATGTGACCAGTTTTATGGGCAGAACTAGTTTCTAGTGTGATGTTCCCTTTTAGTGTATAAGGGCATAAAAGCTTAGTTATTCTAAACGTAATTTGTTTCCAAAATTTCATGACCTTTTGCACTGATTTCAAATAAATTACTCTTAAGCAAAGAGTGCAAACAGAAACTCCAGGCTAGATCCCTGAAAACCCCCAAATAACCCAAATGGTCTCCTTCTTCAAAGACCGCAATTTCCCCTCCGATGTAGTCGACGATGCTCTCCACCGCAACTCCTCCACTTCCCGCACTTCTGCCCTGGAACCCCGCCCCTCCAATCGCCACCAGGACAGAACCCCACTGGTCCTCACCTTCCACCCCACCAACCTCCAGATACATCGTGTCATCCTCTGTCATTTCCGCCACCTCCAAACAGACCCCACCACCAGGGATATATTTCCCTCCGCACCTCTATCAGCATTCCGCAGAGACCACTCCCTCCGTGACTCCCTCGTCAGGTCCACACCCCCCGCCAACCCAACCTCCACTCCCGGCACCTTCCCCTGCAACCACAAGAAGTGCAAAACTTGCGCCCACATGCCCCCCTCACCTCCCTACAAGGCCCCAATGGATCCTTCCATATCCATCGCAAATTCACCTGCACCTCCACACATATCATTTACTGTATCCGTTGCGCCCGATGTGGTCTCCTGTATATTGGGGAGACAGGCCGCCTACTTGTGGAACGTTTCAGGGAACACCTCTGGGACACCCGCACCAACCAACCCAACCGTCCCGTGGCTGAACACTTTAACTCCCCCTCCCACTCCTTGGCCTCCTCCTCACCACACAACACCTGGAAGAAGAGCGCTTCATCTTCTGCCTAGGAACCCTCCAACCACACAGGATGAATGTAGATTTCTCCAGCTTCCTCATTTCCCCTCCCCCCACCTTATCTCAGTCCCAACCCCTGGATTCAGCATCACCCTCTTGACCTGTAATCTTCTTCCTGACCTCTCCTCCCCCACCCCCTCTCCAGCCTATCGCCCTCACCCTCACCTCCTTCCACCTATCATATTCCCAGCGCCCCTCCCCCAAATTCCATCCCCCCTACCTTTTATCTCAGCCCGCCTAGCACACCAACCTCATTCCTGAAGAAGGGCTGATGCCCGAAACGTCAATTCTCCTGCTCCTCGGCTGCTGCCTGGCCTGCTGTGTTTTTCCAGCTCCACATTTTTGAACTCTGGTCTTCAGCATCTGCAGTCCTCACTTTCTCCTAGAAATTCCAGGCCACTAAATTTTCCAGCACTTTTGTGTTTCTATATTTTCAATTAAGCAATATGTTTTTACTTTATGTTGTTATATTCATATATTGGGCTATGGAGTTTTTAAAGTGCTACTGTTTTCAATTGGACAAAATGTTTATTACAATTTTTTTCCCTAGGAACTGAGACATTTTGGGGTGTACTGTTTATCTATTTGTTCATCAAACTTGAAGATGAAAAGTCTGAATGATTAAAAGTCTTGAAAAAATCATTGTGCAAAATTTACAGTTTCGTTTTCTTCATGTAGCTCACTAATGTTGATGTGAATGACTTTGTGGAAGGCGATGAACGATCCTTTGAAATCTGGCATGAGCGAGAAGACTCAGTGCGTAAATACACACTCCAAGCTCGAACTGTGAATATAAAGATTTCATGGGTAAAAGACATTACTGGCATACAGCAGCGCTTTAGTCTACCAGCCTGGAGTAAGTATCTGCCAAGATCCAAGATATAGACCTTATACTTACTGCCTATGTCCTAACTCTCACTGTCCCATTTACTCATTTCCCTGTCTGCAAGGTTTACATCATAGACCTTCCTACAACACATAATTTTGATTTGATTTGTTATTGGCACATGTACCACACAGTGAAAAGTATTCTTTTGCATGGTATTCAGGCAAATCATTCCTTACATAAGTGCATCAGGATAATAGAATAGAATGGCTGATATAGTGTTACAGCTACAGGGAACGTGCAGAGAGAGATCAACTTTAATATATGAGAGATCCATAAAAGTCTGATAGCAGCAGGGAGGAAGCTGTCTTGAATCTGTCAGTATGTGTTTTCAAACTTTTGTATCTTCTCTCCGACGAAAGAGAGTATAACCAGGGTGGGACGGGTCTTTGATTATGTTGGCTGCTTTCTCGAGGCAGCAGGAAGTTTAGACAGAGTCAATGAATGGAAAGCAGCTCACCATCACCTTCGCAGGGATAACTAGTCAGGGCTATAAATGCTGGCCTAGCCAACAACATCCACATCCCACAAGTGATTTGTTTTGATGTCGAGATTTTAAAATTTTCACTCACATATTGAACTATCGTCATGGCTTCTTTTCCTTCAGTGCTGCAAGATCTCTAGGCTCCAAATTTGAACTTTTGAACATCTAATATTTTAATTACTTCATTATTGATTGCTGTGTCCAGAACATCACTTCAGAGAGCAGTTATTAGTTCATTCATTGCAGTGGGTCTGGAGTTACATCTTTAGATGTGAAGCAGATGTGTTTTGACAGCAAGCAACAAAGGATTATTAGTTGAATTCAAATTCCACTAGCTACGACTGTCGGATTTGAACCCATGTCCCCTTTATTAGTTTATTACTCCTGTGCTACTACCACAGTGCCACCATTTCCCCGTGGGCCTGATGTATAAAATAAATACCATTCTTCACCTCTCAAGTTAATAACAGTGTTCTATTAGCTGTGCCACTCCGACCTTTTCTTTATTTGAAATACCGGTTCTGAGGCATGCAAAATATGTATATACATAAACCATTCCAAACTTTTCTCATCCAGAAGTAAATAAAACACTGCAGAAATTTTAACCCAATTCTCAGATGAATCCTTCAACTACAACAGTGTGACTTTTTTTGATTTTCTGAATTTTCTAGCCTGACAACTAAGCTGAATTAGATTGCAATATGTCAGTTGTGAGTCATTTTCTGGCCTGTACCTGTACAGGATTCTTCAGAATTTTGTAGCCAGTAAAACATTTAGACTTCTATCCTGTACTAAATTTTACTACACATTACAAAGGTGAGAAGTCATCAACCCACAGTGTTGATGTATATTTTGTTCCACAAATTCAAACGACACAAGTTTCAGTACAACAGTAGATGCTTTTATTATCGTACAACCAGCAAGAGATTCTCAATGTCTCCAAAGTAGTTGTGCATCTACTTGTGGTGACACTTCTCCACAAATCTCTACTCTACACACAAAGGCAGTACTTTTTATAGGAATATTACAGAAGGTCTATAAGTCACATGGTTGATTATCGCTACATTGTTTAAGATGGGTAATCATAATTTTACAAGGTCCTTGAATGACGATGTCCTGTGATAACGAGTGAATGGATTACAGGGACTGATTATTGTATTCTTCATAATCATGTGTTGATGGGAAGAGATTAAAACAGAAGGGTTTTGCCTGTTCTCAATGGGGGATTCACATAGCTATGCTAATACGGAGGGGAAGCAAGATAATGGGAACAGGAGGCAGTTTAACAGGGTTGAGGTTAAGGATATCAATCCTGTCTGGGCAGGATAAATACCTTTGCCTGAGGCTGCAGAGAAATCCATATGTGTGGCTCCAATGGATTCCTTCTCTAAAATTCAGTCAGTCTCCTGCCTACTGAGATGTTCTGTCTATTCTGTAAGAGGACAGACATGTAATTGATAGTGCAGTGAATTTCTTTGGTAGTGGAATGTTTAACCCTTGAGTCCCCAGTATGCCTTGAAAGAGAAGTAAAACGTGGAACTGATCCCTTAGTGGCTTTCTAACTTCCTCAACAGATGATTGTAAAGTCTTCTTGATAAACATAAGTTGGATTGACTTCCATGTAAAAATATAACAGCATTGACATCAAATTTTACTATGATCCTTTATTCTGAGTAGTTGGTTGAAATTATCTATTAATTAATCTTCTGCTGATGTTTCAAAAACCAATTTGTTAAAAATATCTCTTTTTAAATACTTGTCAATCTTATGTATATAGCAGAATGATCATATTCTCTTATATTCTATTTTTTGATTAGTTATCTGTACTCAAGGAGTGAGAATTTTCATTTTCTTGTGATGGATAAAGGAGACTACCTGAACCACGTGAATGTGTTTTCTTTTCAGGTCCCCCAGAATTTGTAGAGAAATTGGCGGATTGTATAGCTGAAATGGGACAGACAGTGAAATTGGCGTGCCTGGTTATCGGAAATCCAAAACCGGTTATCACATGGTATAAAGGTAACTAACCTTTTTTTGTCAACAAAATGTATTTACTGATATTCAATCAGATGAAACAAAATCTTGCAATCAACATTATTAGCCACATTTATCTTTTAATAGATCTTTTAAGACCTCATTTGTGATTCAAGAAGTAAATGGAGGAGCAGTCACTGGAAAATCCCAGGTTTACTTTCTATCCAAAACTAATATATAGGTAGGTTTGCTCACTGAGCTGGAAGGTTCATTTCCAGATGTTTCATCACCCTACTAGGTAACATCTTCAGTGGGCCTTCAGGCAAAGCACTGCGGCTGATTCCTGCTTTCTATTTATATGTTTGGGTTTCTTTGGGTTGATGGTGTCATTTTGTGTTCTTTTTCTCAGGGGGTGGCAGATGGAGTCTTACTCGATTTGGTTGTTGAGAGAGTTCCGGTTGGAATGCCATGCTTCTGGGAAGTCTATCAACAACCACATTGAGTTAGACTCCATCTATCACCCCCCTGAGAAAAAGAACAGGAAATGACAACATCACAGGAAATGACATCACCAACCCAGAGAAACCCAAACATATAAATAGAAAGCAGGATTCGGCAGCAGTGCTTCACCTGGAGACCCACTGAAGATGTTACCTAGTAGGGTGACAAAACATCTGGAAATGAAGCTTTCAGCTCAGTGAGCAAACCTACATCCAAAACCTTAACCTAAGCTACAAATCTTCTCAAAATTCACTAATATATAATATCCAGAACACCTGCTGAGATGATAACAACCAGCCTCAATTCCCTCAGTTAAGAAAGGAAAGAAAGACCCAGTGACTTTCTGTTGGAAGGAATCGGACTCCATTGGGTTCTGGAATTCAAATATATTTTTAGAAACATGGAAAAATTGTGTTCAAGTTTTCATACTGATGTAAATCCTCAATATGTTTTTATAACCAGACATATTGCCCATTTGGTCAAGTACCATTACATCATAGAATCCCTGCAGTGTGGAAGCAGACCATTCAGCCCATAGGGTCCTCAGTGACCCTCTGAAGAGCTTCCGCCTCCCAGAATCACCCCCCTACCCTATCCCTGTAACCCTGCATTTTCCATCAGTAATCCATCTAGGCTGCACATCCCTGGACACTATGGGCAGTTTAGCTTGGCCAATTCACCTAACCTGCACATCTTTGGACTGCGAGAAGAAAGCAGAGTACCTAGAGGAAAACCACGCACTCACCAAGGGTGGAATTGAACCCAAGTTCCTGGTGCTGTGAGGCAGCATTGCCACCTTGCAGCCCCAATATCTTGGTGAGATAAATAAATAAACTGCTAGATGGCCAAAGGAACAAAGGCACAATCTTATTATTTTGGATGTGTGTGTACTTTGGTCCCGTCTCTTTTCCTCCATGAGGCCAAGTGAGGTTTTTCACTCTA
The DNA here is from genome assembly GCF_020745735.1 of Hemiscyllium ocellatum. NCBI lineage: Eukaryota > Metazoa > Chordata > Chondrichthyes > Orectolobiformes > Hemiscylliidae > Hemiscyllium > Hemiscyllium ocellatum. The sequence continues at coordinate 125,089,622 of NC_083405.1, forward strand.
TTGTCCCAAACCCGCCTCATTAACTAGTTACCCTATCACTACCCTCTTGTTGAGTACTAGCTGGTTTAACCACATGCTGCAGCTGCAAGAATTCACCACTGCCCGAATATCTCAGAATAGATTGGCATTCTTGCTGCTGGTGCCAACATTCCCTGTAAGTTGCATGGTTACTTGGAAACCCTATGCACACCTGTCATCCTTCACTATGTGAATTAAGTTTCTATTTAAACATACCATGCACAGAACTCTTTTGGCCCCTGTTGTATGTCTTATAATGACTTTGCAAAACAATTAGCTCCACTGGGCAGTTTTAACAATCAATATGTTTATTTGTGACACTAGATGGGAAGCTTGTGGAGGTTGACCCACATCATATTATTATCGAAGATGAGGATGGGTCCTGTACGCTGATCTTGGACACTCTCACTGCTGCTGACTCAGGACAGTATATGTGCTATGCAGCTAGTGCTGCAGGAAATGCCAATACACTTGGGAAGATTCTTGTACAAGGTAGGAATTCTGAAACGTAAATAATGCAGTGAAATTCCTTTGACATGCTCCATTGGCTGGGGAAATTGTGTTCTTCCTTTTTAAAATTCTATTATTTAAGTAATAATCTTCCTTAATAAAGACCAAGATTTTCTATTTTATGAAGTGAAATATTTATCTATTTTTCTGATCCTCTCAAGTTCTATCATCAGTTTGGAGATTAAAAACATGCCATTGAAAAATAATTTCTGACTGGCTGAGAAAGAAATATGTTTGCAAGAATTCTTGTTTCCATTTGGCAAAATGTCAAGATTTTAACAATTGAAATGTCCTTGCCAGACTGGTGAAATCACTTGACAATTCAGCATGGATATTAGTTAATGCCACAGCTGGTTTGCCGGTGTACATATATGCGTCGTATCCATTATGGATATTCATGTATCTGCATGTACTGCAGAAGAACGTGCCATACCTCTGAAGGCAAAGAAAAAAGTATGAGAGCCTGTTTCATATTTAAATAATGTCTCCTGCCTATTTCAGGTTTCCCTCCAGAAATTGATCTGTACAGGACTCAGCTGACACCAAAGCAGCTGTGTTCAGAAAACCCAGTTTAACATATAGCCCAACCAACAATCCTTAATGGGATTGTTGGAAGCAATCACCAAAAGGATATGTAACTTTAGTAAAAATGACTGAATGTGGAACTGGGAGAAGGAGAAGCATCCAGGCAGTTTTGAGTTCACTGACTTGCCTGGAGGGTAGATCGTGTCTCAAAACTTATTGAGTTCTATAAGAAGGTGACCAAACAGGTGGATGAGGGTAACGCAGTTGATGTGGTGTATATGGATTTCAGTAAGGCATTTGATAAGCTTCTCCATGGTAGGCTATTGCACAAAATACGGAGGCCAGAGATTGAGAGTGATTTAGCTGTTTGGATAAGTAATTGGCTAGCCGAAAGAAGACAGAGGGTGGTGGTTGCTGGGAAATATTCATCCTGGAGTTCACTTACTAGTGGGGTGCCACAAGGATCTGTTTTGGGTCAACTGTTGTTTATCATTTATATAAATGACTTGGATGAGGGCACAGAAGGATGGGTTAGTAAATTTGCGGATGACACTAAGGTAGGTAGAGTTGTGGATAGTGATGAAGGATGTTGTAGGTTACAGAGAGACATAAGTAAGCTGCAGAGCTGGGCTGAGAGGTGGCAAATGGAGTTTAATGTGGAAAAGTGTGAGGTGATTCACTTTGGAAGGAGTAACAGGAATGCTAATGGCAAGATTCTTGGTAGTGTAAATGATTAGAGAGATCTCAGTATCCAAGTACATATATCCTTGAAAGTTGCCACCCAGGTTGATAAGGTTGTTAAGGAGGCATAAGGTGTGTTAGCTTTTATTGTTAGAGGGATTGAGTTTCAGAACCATGAGATCATGCTGCAGCTGTACAAAACTCTAGCTGGTCACATTTGGAATATTGCGTACAGTCCTGGCCACCACATTATAGGAAGGATGTGGAAGCTCTGGAAAGAGTTCAGAGGAAATTTACTTAGATGTTGCCTGGTATGGAGGGAAAGTCTTACGAGGAAAGGCTAAGGGACTTGAGATTGTTTTTTGTTAGAGAGAGAAAGGTTGAGAGGTGACTTAATTGAGACATAAAAGATAATCAGAGATTTGGATAGGTTGGACAGTGAGAGCCTTTTTCCTCAGATGGTGATGGCTAGCACAAGGGGACATAGCTTTAAATTGAGGGGTGATAGATAGAGGACAGATGTCAGAGGTAGTTTCTTTATTCAGAGTAGTAGGAGTGTGGAATGCACTGCTTGAAACAGTAGTAGACTCGCCACTTTAAGGGCATTTAAATGGTTATTGGAAAGGCAAATGGACGAGAATGGAATAGTATAGGTTGGATGGGCTTCAGACTGCTTCCACAGGTCGGCACAATGTTGAGGGTCGAAGGGCCTGTACTGCACTGTAATGTTCTATGTTCTCTATGTTCTAACAGGTAACTTCAGCTTGCCATTCACACATAAGTAAGTTTCAAGACCAAGTATTGAGAGTTCTTCAGTCATAACCATTCTAGTCTAGGACGTGTTTCCTTGCACAAAGAAGCTTTGAGATTCAGGTTTTTTTTGTCTTTTCAAGCCAAACAATTTCTCACTTTAACTTTCAGTCCCTCCAAGGTTTGTAAGCCACCTTAGAAACATCGCATTTGTAGAGAATGAAGATTCGCAGTTTGCATGCACCATTGAAGCTGCACCAACCCCACAGATAAGGTAAGGTTTATTCATTTAACAACATTTTATTATTGCAATAGTTCTTGTGATGGAAGAAAAGCCTTCTAATTTGTAAATGGAAAGATAAAAATATATGGAGAAATTAGGAATACTACAAATTGAACACAAGAATGTGATTTGTGCTCCTCAAGCAAGGCTCCGTACTAACAACATTACATCACAAGACTTAAAACACATGTCACATCTGTTCTTGTGATGCTACGTTCGGCAGGAGAGCCTAAGACAAGTCCACCTGATCCCTCAACTGAGCATTCCCTTCTATAGTAGTTGACTGGGCCCCTAGTCCTGTCTGACACAATATGCCTTCACCTTTTCCTTCCCTCCCATGCCATCAATAAGGTCCCCCATTTTCCACAGCAACATCCATACGTCCAAATGCTTGTCTGGTGGCATTCTACTGAAGGTGTTGAAAATAAACCATCATTTTCAACACCTTCAGTAGAATGCCACCAGACAAGCAATTCCCTCCTCTCCCTTTTCATCCATCTGGGACACCCTGGTCTTCCTCTACTCCCAACATCTCTCCACAACATCTTCCTAGGCAATCACAGAAGGTGTAATACTATCCCATTTACTTCCTCATTCCTCATTATCCAAGGTCTCAGACACAACTCCTGAGGTGAGGCAGTGATTTACCTACGCTTCATTCAGTCTAATCTACTGTAGTTGCTGCTCAATACTTTCTCCTATATGTTTGGGACACAAAGTGCAGAGTGAGTGCTCACTTTGATCAGAACATAGATGGTTCACATAAAAATGCCCCCAAATTTTCAATTAACTGCTACTTCAACACCACCCTCGTGTTTCCATGATGACATTTCTGTGTGTGGTCTGCTGCAGTACTCCAGTGAGGATCAACACATGTTAGAGGAACAACACCTAGTGTTCTGCTTAGATACCTTACAGCCTCAGGACTCAACATCATGTTTAACAATTTCAGCACGTGAATGCTGTCTTCCATGTTTCCTACCCACCCCCACAACCCCAGATCCTGTCATGAAATGAGTTGCTTTCAGCACAGCCAATCCATTTTCAATGTAAGCAAATGTGAGACTATCCATTTTGGATTAAGAAAGGATAGATCAAGGTACTTTCTAGATGGTATGAAGTTAAATACAATGGATGTCCAAAGAGATTTGGGGGTTCACATGCATAGATCTTTAAAATATCACGAACAAATGCAGGAAGTAATCAAGAAAGCGAACAGAATGCTGGCTTTATATCGAGAGGACTGGTATACAAAGATGCTGAAATTATGTTGCAACTATGCAGAACGCTTAGTAGACCCCATAGACCCCATCTGGAGCACAATAATTCCCCCTTGTACCCGGGGGGGTATACATTCCAGGATCTACCATGGAAGCCCGACACCACGGATAGGAGCGAACCATTCATTTCAATGGGAAGTGTACCTTGCCATCAGCCTTCTGGTCTCTGGTTCCCTATAAGACATTTGGAGCGCTGAAATCACGGAAAATGATTCAGTGGACACAGGGGCCACCCTGTATTTGAGTAAATCTGGGCACCACACCTTAGGAAGGATATATTGGCATTGGAGGGAGTATGACATAGGTTTACAAGAGTGATAACTGAAATTATGGCTAACTTATGAGAAGAAATTTTACAAATTGGGTCTGTTTCCTATAGAATTTAGGAATTTAAGGTGTGATCTGATAGAATGTTTTCAAGATATTAATAGAAAGAGACAGACAGAGTACACATTTGGAACCCTCTTCCACAAACAGCAGCGGATGCAGGATATAGTTGTTAATTTTAAATCTGAGATAGATAATTTTTTTGTTCAATAAAGGTATTCAGGGATATGGGCCAAAGCAGGTATATGAAGTTAGGCCACAGATCAGCCAGGATCTCATTGAAAGGTGGAACAGGCTCGAGGGGCTAAATGGTTGACTCCTGTTTCTATGTTCTTCTGTACTTAAGTCCCCATTATCACCTACCTAGCTTTACTTCTCCCCTGCCTTACTATCAACAAGATGATTAGGGGTTTAGATATGGTTGACCATGTGAACCTTTTTCCACGTATGGAGTCAGATATTACGAGGGGGCATAGCTTTAAATTAAGGGGTGGTAGGTATAGGACTGATGTTAGGGGTAGATTCTTTACTCAGCGAGTCGTGAGTTCATGGAATGCCCTGCCAGTAACAGTGGTGGACTCTCCCTCTTTATGGGCATTTAAACGGGCATTGGATAGGCATATGGAGGAAAGTGGGCTAGTGTAGGTTAGGTGGGCTTGGATCGGTGCAACATCAAGGGCCGAAGAGCCTGTACTGCGCTGTATTTTTCTATGTTCTATGTTCTAACAGTCCCTTTGTTCTCTCTTTTTCTGATTGGTCACGGAACTCAAAACATTAAATGTCTTTTCTCACCATGGATGCTGCGAGATTTGCTGAATTTCTACAGCAATTTCAGCTTCCTCTTGTTTGTTTCAGATCTCCAGATCTGCAGTTCTTTGTTTTATTATCAGAAGATTGTGCAGTGTAAAAGCTCAGAGTAATATCTGGTATTGCCTCCCTGAATCCCTCTACCTCATCATCTTCCTCTATTTTGGTCATCCCTCTTAATTTTTTCCACGTCTTGACAATTGTTTTTATGTTTTTGTAATGTGTTCTGAAATATTCATGTAAACTGAGAATGCTGTATAAATAACAAGTTATAATTTTGGGCACAAAATTAAAGAAAAGCTATTAATGTCATGGAAGTGGATCATTCAAGAAAATGAAGTAAAAGCTCTGACAATCTTGGAAGTTATTTTCAGTGGAATAGAACAGGTAAATAGTGGATCTAATAATCTTCCAAATTGTAATTTAATAACATCCTAAAAACATCACAAATCATTTATTATCCCAGGCTCTGTCTATGTAAAATAAAAACAAATAAATATATCAACTGATTAAACAGTTGTTCCTTTTATACAGGATGCTGTAATGGGTTATATTTCTAATGATACTACTTTAAATTGATCATGTCTTGGGTGGGTATGGGGCCGTGTAAGCATAGTGTGAAATTAAATCCATAGTGATGCAATAAAGCTACCCTCGATCAAGAATACAGCATTATCTCAGAGCAGCACTATACCATTCTCAGAAGGACAGCCAAAGGTCTGTAATGGGCTAAAAATTTAGATTTGAATTGTTTTTATTTCTCTAAAGAATAATGAACAACTAATGAATTACTATTTGATCAGTAAGTGGTGGGGTTAACATTACGTCCACAACTGAATATACATGCCCTTCCACAGAAACTACTGGACCTATTAGGCCCATAACTGACGATCTCATGGTAGCCCTGGAAAGCATTCAGGCTGCTCCAAAATGACTTCTGATGGATGGCAATAAAAGCAACTTTTCATTTAAAGTGATGTGGGAATTTCTAAACAAAGCAAAACCATATAGCTACAAGTGCAAGTGTGCTGGTTATTCTATTAGATTAATAGCTTCATTCAGCTCATGGTTTTCTACATTGAACTGGACTTTGAAATATTCCATTGAAAGCTTATACTTTTTAAAGTTTTTTTCAAATATCAATTAATTTGATTTACATTTAATTTTGTTTCTATTGAAGATGGAGTAAAGATGGTTCACCATTAACAAATAAAACAAAATACCAGACTTTCTATGATCCTCAATTTGGAGTTGCAGTGCTGGTCATCAAAAACACAGAAAAGATTGACCTTGGAGTCTATGAATGTGAAGTGAGTATGATGAAAAAGAGTAGTTTCCTTCTCTATAAATAACAGGAAAGCCCTCCATTTTTATTCACCACTGTATTCCATTTTGTTTTGGTTATGGGAGACTTCATATCAAGTATGAGCATAGAATTAAATGTTGCAACGATTATATACATTTTACATGCAAATGCATAGAAATCTTTCCACTCTGGTTTATTGTTTCACATTAGCAAAAGAAATTGCAAATTAATAGCTGTCACTGGGATTCCTGATCTCTGAGATAGAATTTTCTGATGTCACCTTTGCAGCAAGTTTACAGCATCTTACCTGAAGTACATCTGACAAGATATTTGAATCATAAAGTACCATAACCTGAACAATTTGAGAGATAATGAGGGTATGTAATAAATGTATCACATCCATCATGGCTGACTTTAATTTTCATGTAGATTGGGATAGGCAGATTCGTAGATGAGGAAGAATTCGTACTGTATTCGAGACGGTTTCCCAGAATGATACAATGTGGATAAAACCACAAATCAAAGACATTTAGACAGGTACATAAATAGGAGAGGTTTAGAGGGATAAGGGCCAGATGCACTCAAGTTGGACTAGTTTGGGTAACTTGGTCAGCGTGGATAAGTTGAAGCAAAGGGTCTATTTCCATGCTGTATGACCAATTTTGCATCTGGAGCAGTGTAATGACACAGGTTTACTAAATGACATCAGAGTAAAAGATTCCCTCAGAAACAATGACCATAATTTAGTATTCAATTTTAGATGGAGAAACTGGGGTAAGAAACAACTACGCTAAGCTTAAATGAGAGAAATTACAAACAAATGAAGACAGTGCTGGCTGAAGTGGACTAAGAGTTTATCAGCAAGGACATTTAACAACGGCAGATGTTTAAGAAAATAGTTCATGGCTTATATATATTCCAGTGAGGAAGAAGGATTCAAGAAGGGGATAAGCCAACAATGGTTAACCAGGGAAGTTAACAATAGCAACAACTTGAATGTAAAAATATACAATATGGTCAAGATTAGTGGTCAGCCACATAGAGGATTGGGACAGTTTTAAAAAGAAAAGAAAACCAAAAAACAATGAAATAAACTTTGAGGGTAAACTTGCAAGTAATATCAACATAGATAACAAGAGCTTCTTTAAATATATAAAGAGAAAGTGAGAAGTCAAAGTGAACATGGTACCTTTAGAGAATGAATCTGGGGAAATAATAATGGACAACCAGGAAATGGCAGGGAAGTTGAATAAATACTTGCATCCGTTTTCACAATAGAGAACACGAACAACATTCTAAATTTACTGAATAAGGAGTGAAAGGAAATAAGTACAATACCTATCACTAGAGAAAAAGTTCTGGGAAAACTAATGCGACTAAAGATCAATAAGTTCCCAAGACCCTAATGGAATACATCTTAGGATAATAAAGGACATAAATAGTAGATGCATCATCAAAGGATTGGAAAATTGCCAAAGTAATACCTATATTTAAAAAGGGAAGGAGACAGAAAAACATGTGACTAAAACGTAGTTAGCTTAGCATCTATTGTTGGGAAAATATTAGAGTTTTTACAAAGGTTGTAATAGAAGAGCATTTAGATATACATGTATTATTAAGTAGAGTCAGAACGGTTTTATAAAAGGGAAATCATGACTGACAAATTCACTGGAATTCTTTAAGGCTTAAGAGGAGTGGTTGAGTAGATTGAGCCTGTAGTCTTTGGAACTTAAAAGAATGAAAGATCACCTTATTGAAACATGCAAGATTCTTGGAGGACTGGACAAGGTAGATGTAAAAAGGTTGTTTACTCTTGATAAGAATAAGGATGGCAAGATGCAGAAACCTTGGATGACGAGAAATTAAAAGCTTAGGTAAAAAGGAAAAAGTGGCAAACATAAGGTTTAGGAAACTGAATGCAGACAGTGCCCTTGAAGAATACTAAGAAAGCAGAAAAGAATTTAAACAACAAATTAAGAGGGTTAAAAGGGGCCATGATATATGTTTGACAGACAGGAGTAAGGAAAGTCGCAACTTTGTATGCATATAAAAGAAGCAAGAGTTTAGCTAGGAAAGGGTAAGTCTACTCCAGGAAAAAGGAAGGACTGTATGTATGGAGCCAGAGGAAGTGGTTGAGGTCCTTAATGCATATTTCACATAAATATTCACAAAGAAAAAGGACCTGGTAGATGGTGCATCTCGAGAGGAGTATGTTGATATTCTGGTGCTTGTCAGTTTAAAAAGGAGGAGGTGTTGGGGGTTTTAAAAAGCATTAAGGTAAACAAGTCCACAGGACCTTTTCGATTAGATTACTTAGTGTGGAAACAGGCCCTTCAGCCCAACAAGTCCACACCAACCCGCAACTAACCATACCCCTAATCTAACACTAGGGCAATTTAGCACGGCTGATTCACCTGACCTGCACATCTTTGGACTGTGGAAGGAATCCGGAGTACCCAGAGGAAACCCACACAGACATGGGGAGAATGTGCAAACTCCACACAGTCAGTCGCCTGAGTCGGGAAATGAACCCAGGTCTCTGGCGCTGTGAGGCAGCAGTGCTAACCACTGCGTCACCATGCCGCCCACTGACCCGATGGATCAATCTTAAATGCTGTAGGAAACAAGTGAGGAAATTTCGATGATCTTGTACGAAATCTTTGCAGCCTGCTTAGTTACAGGAGAGGTCCCAGAGAATTAGAGAAGAAACAGCATTGTGCCTCTTTTTAAGAAGGGCAACAGGGATAATCCATGAAATTACAGGCCAGTGAGTCTTACACCAGTGGTAGGGGAATTGTTAAAGAAGGTTCTTAGGAATAGAATTTACTTACATTTTGAAAAAAATGGACAAAGTTGTTAGAAGCATGAATAGAATGGATAGTCAAAGTCTTTTTCCCAGGATAAAATGTCAGTTTCTAGGGGTCATAGTCAGAAGTCAGAGGACACTAGGCTATAGTCCAACAGGTTTATTTGAAATCTCAAATTTTTGGAGCATTTCCCCTTTGTCAGATGAAGTGAGAGAGGAGCACACAGGCACAGAATTTAAAGGCAGAGAGATTAATGGGCAGAGGGATCGTAAGATCAAACAAATTGTATGAAAGGTAAGTTGATAGGCTGAATAATAATAAGGGGCAATGCTCCAAAGCTTGTGACTTTTTAAATAAATCTGTTGGATTCTAACCTTGTGTTGTCTGCCTTCTGACCTTATCCACCCCAGTCCAACACTGGCATCTCCACATTAAGGCACATAGGCTTAAGATAAAAGGGTCGTGAGTGTGATGCTGGAAAAGCACAGCTGGTCAGATGGCATCCGAGGAGCAGGAGAATTGACGTTTCAGGCATAAGCCCTTCATCAGAAGGGATTCAGGTTTATGCCCGAAACATCAATTTTCTGCTCCTCGGATGCTGCCTGACCTGTTGTGCTTTTCCAGCATCACACTCACGACTCTTTTATCTTAAACCCATGTGCCCTAATATGGAGGTGCCGGTGACTGTGGTGGACAAGGTCAGAAGTCAGACAACACAAGGATGCTGCCTGACCTGATATACTTCCCCAGCACCACACTCCTGACTCTGATCTCCAGCATCTGCAGTCCTCACTTTCTCCTTAAGGTAAAGGGGGCAGGTTTAAAGGAGATAGGAAAGGCAAGCTTTTGACACAGCGAATGGAAAATGCCCAGAACATGCTGTCAGAGGAGATTGTAGATGCAGATATAATAGCATTGTTAAAGTGGCATCTTGGCAGATATATGAATAGGCAAGGCATAGAAGGTTTAGAACAGGAAAAAGTTAGAAAGACATCATGTGTTGGCGCAGTCTTGGTGGGTCACAGAGCCTGTTCCTGTGCTGTATTGTTCTTTGTTCCTGTGTGACACAAGGACCAAAGGATATAATTTAGTTAAAGCATAAATGAGGAGAAATTCCTTCTGTTAAAGGATAGTGAATCTGAGAAATTCTTTACTGCACATGGCTGATGAGGTTGGGTTGTCAAGTATATTCAAAGCTGAGGTGGATGTATTTTAGTTAGTAAGGGAATCAAGTGTAACAGAAAACAACCAGAAAAGTGAATGAGGATTATTAGATCAGCCATGTTCTCATTGAATGGCAGAATATACTTGATTGGTTGAATGGTCTACTTCTGTTTCTACATCTTACAATCTTAAATGCTAAGTTGCACTCTGTTTAGTTTTGTATGCTCCAATGGCAACGGACTAGGTGATTTAATGAATACAGATCCAGTTTAAGTTCTTTCTTAATTAAGCTGAACTGCTTTTACACTGGAAGTTTCTTTTAAAACCTGCTCAAGGCTGGCAACCATGTGCTACTTTTGGCTTTAAACTTTGGTCTGAAAATCACTGAGCACAGTGAAATTGCCATCACCCCTTGGCAGGGTATCTTTAAATGGGTGGACATGACCGACTTACGATTCACAGCCTAACCTCTGTCTCCCCAGGCATCTCACCTTGGAAGTTTGAAGAAACTGACCACCCTTCTCTCTTCTTGTTGGCCAGCTTCCCCAGCAGCTGTTAATTGGCCAGAGGGTACTTTATTTTGCAACTTTTGCAGGCAGGGGCTGGAGCCAGCAAACCACAAACTCTGTGTTTGGTTATATCTACCATCAAGAAAAATAAAATTCATCCATAGATTTCAACTCTGTAGCTCAAGAATGACTTCAGTGTAATTAGAGAAATACCTGATAATGTCCCAGACAGCACCATTGCCATCCCTGGATATGTCCTATCTCACCAGCAGGACAGACCCAGCAAAGGTGGCAGTGCAGTGATATACAGTCAAGGGAGTTGCCCTGGGAATCCTCATCATTGACTGTGGACTCCATGAAGTCTCATGACATCAGATTAACCATTGACAAGGAAACTTACTGCTCATTACCATGTACTGTCCTCCCTCTGCTGATGATTGGGTACTCCTCCATGTTGAATATCACTTGGAGGAAGCACTGAGGTTGGCAATGGTGCAAAACATACTCTGGGTGGAGGATTTCTGTGTCCACCACCAAGAGTAGCTTGGAACTAACTTTACTGATTGAGCTGGTCAGATCCTAAAAAACATAGCTGCTCGTCTGGATCTGCTACAGATGATGAGGGAGCTAACAAGGAAGGACATACTTGACCTCATTCTCATCAATTTGCCTGCTGCATTTGCAGCCGACCATGATGATATTACTAAGAATGACCACTGCATAGTCTTTGTGGAAACGAGGTCCAGCCTTCACATTGAGAATACCATTCATTGTATAGTGGAGCACTGCCACCAAGCTAAATGGGACAGACAAGACAGATCTAAAAACTCAAGTCTGGGAATCCATGAGGCACTGTGAGCCATCAAGAGTAGCAATATGGCCCAATACTATCCACACTCAACCAATGCTATCAAGCCAGGAGATCAAACCTGGTTCAATGGAAAGTGCAGGAGGGCATGCCAGGTGCAACATCAAGTGTACCTAAAAATGACGTGTCAAGTTAGTGAAGCAATCAAACAGGGCTGCTTGTGTGATCTAAGCAGCAAATGACAGACCTAAGCAATCCCACAGTCAATGGATCAGATCTAAGCTCTGCAATGCTGGCATATCCAGTTATGAATAATAGTGTACAATAAAACAACTTACTGGAAGAGAAGGCTCCATGAATATTCCCATCCTCCATGATGGAATAGACCAACACATCAGTGCAAAAGATAAGGCTGAAGCATTCACAATTTTTAGTCAAACATGCCTCCTCCATTCGTCCCCAGCATCATTGCTACCATTCTTCAGCCAATTTGTTTCACTCCACGTAATATCAAGAAATTATTAGAGGCACTGGGATATTCAAAAGCTGTGGGCCCTGACAACATTCTGGCAATAGCACCGAAGACTTGTGCTCCAAAACATTCCACACTCCTAGCCAAGATGTTCCAATATACCATTACCACAGACATCTACCTGATAATGTGGAATGTTGCCCAGGTATGCTTCATCAGTCTACTCTTGATCATCAGTAAATGATGGAAGGTGTCATTAACACACAGCATCTGTTCAGCAATAATCTGCTCAATGATGTTCAGTTTGGGTCCCAAAAGGGCCACTCATCTCCTAATTTCATTACAGCTTTGGTTCAAACATGAACAAATGAGCTGAATTCCAGACATGAGTTGACAATGACAGCCCTTGACATCACAACTGCATTTGACTAAATGTGGCGTCAAAGAGCCGTAGCAAAACCAGATCTAATGGGAATCAGAGAAAATGTTTCCAGATGGGAGTCATACCTGGCATATAGAAAGATGGTTGTGGTTGCTGGAGGTGAGGTCAGTTATCTCAGCTGCAGGACATCTCTGCAGAAGTTCTTCAAGGTAGTGTCCTCGGCCCAAAAATCTTCAAATGCTTCATCAGTGAAGTTCCCTTTATGATAAGGTCAGAAGTTCAGCACCATTTACGACTCCATAGATGCTGAAGAAGTCCATGTTTAATTGCAACAAGACCTGAATAGTATCCATGCTTAGGTTAACAAGGGGCAAGTAATATTCACATCACACAAATGACAGGTAATGAGCATCTCCAATAAGATACAATCTAACGATTGCCTTTTATATTCAGTGACATTACCATCACTGAATCCCCAACCATCAACATTCTTGGGGTTACCATTGACCAGAGACTCACCACAAATGTCTACAAGAGCAGGTCATAAGCAAGGAATACTATACTGAGCAACTCACCTCATGACTCCCCAAGCTTGTCCGCCCTACCATCTACAAGACACAAATCAGGAGTACTTTGGAATGCCTATATGTGTACAGCTCCAACAACACTCAAGAACATTTACACCTTCCAGGACAAAGCAGCCATTTGATTAGCACCTACAATCACATCTACAATCCTCTCCCTTCATCGTCAATGCTCAGTGGTAGCAATGTCTACTGTCTAAAGGATGCACTGAAAAAATTAACCAAAGATCCTTGTCAGCGCTTTCCAAATCCATAATCACTTCCATCCAGAAGGACAAGAGCAACAGATATATGGGAAGACCACCACCTAAAAGTTCCCCGCCAAGTCACTCACCATCCTGATTGGAAATATATCGCCATTCCTGCACTGTTGCTGGATCAAATATTGGAACTCCCTTCATAACCCATTTTGTGTCTTCCTACAGCATGTGGACTGAAGTGGTTCAAGACAGCAGCTCACCACCATCTTCTTAAGTCCAAATTGGGATGGACAATAAATGCTCATCAGCCAGCAGCACCCATGTCTCACAAGAAAATTTTAAAAACTCTCCAGCTTGATGTTTTCTGTTTCATTGGTGTGAATATTATGGAACTGTTGAACGCATTGCAAGTCATCATAAGAACATATATAGGTGGAAGTCTGAAAGATTTTGGTTACAATACAAATTCCAAACTTCCTGCTGACATTTAATTACCACCCATCTGGTTCTTTGTTTATGTTCTTCTTCCCTTCTATATGTCAACATGATGTACATCCTAACAAAAATAAAAATGCCTTTTACAATGCAGAATATATAATAAACAATGCCACCATTCTAGTTTATATTTATGAATCTGAGTTGTTGTTTTTCTTCTCCCAGGTTACTAACAAGCTGGGTACAGCCAGAGATGTTGCAGAGCTATATCTTCAGGCTCCTGCTCTGATTCCAGAAAAGAGAGGAGACCAAGTTGTCATGATTGAAGGTAAGTTCCGTCAGTAATTTCATTGTTTTCAATGTAGTTCTGGGAGCTCAATATTCAGAGAAAATCTTGTTCAGAAACGGTTGCAGTTGTCCAGAAATGAGATTGTCATTTATGGTCAAGTAATTCATTTCTAGAATTCCTTGAAAATAACCTAAAATTATAAGGATGAAATTGATCATTTAGATTTTCAAAGGTCTGACTCAAGCAGTGGCAGTCATCTTCCTAGCAGCATGGCTGGGTCTGCTGCACAAGAGAGGAGGAAAAAGAATGGCAGGGCTACAGTGGTTATGGCTTAAATTCTAAAGAGAAAAGAAAGGCATTTCTGCAGCCACAAAAGAGACTCCAGGATGGGATGTTGCCTTCCTCATGCTAGGGTCAGGGATGTCATTAAAGGACATTCTGAAGAGGGAGGGAAAACAGACACACATTGTGGTACATATTGGTATCAATAACATGGATAGAAAAAGGGATGAGGTCCTGAAAGCAGAATTTAGAGAGCTAGGACATAGATTAAAGAACAGAACCTAAATGGTAATTTGAGTGAATATGGACAAGAGTTAATCCAGATGAGTGTGTTGTGGGAGAGATGATGCAGGATGAAGGACTTTAATTTCTGGCATGGTGGAACTGTACAAGGTGTACAGCTGTGCCTGAACCAAATGGGGCCAGTATCCTTGTGAGGACGTTTGCTAGTGCTATTGGCGAGAGTTTAAACTAACTTGGCAGGGAAGTGGGATCCATAGAGATTATTCAGCAGGGTGAGATGAACAAACCAAATTAGAAAATATAGCAAATGTGGAGTTTGCACATTCTCCCCGTGTCTGCGTGGGTTTCCTCTAGGTGCTCCAGTTTCCTCCCATAGTCCAAAGATGTGCAGGTTACGTGAATTGGCCATGTTAAATTGCCTGTAGTGTTAGGTGCATTAGTCATGGTGAATGTAGGGGAATGGGTCTGAGTGGGTTGCTCTTCGGAGGGTCGGTGTGGACTTGTTGGGCCGAAGGGTCTGTTTCCACACTGTAGATAATCTAATCTAATCTAAAATGAGTCAAGAAGGCAAAGACATATAGGGCCAGTTAAGGCACAAGAAAGTTTGACAATTTTGCATGGTATTTATTTTGCTAGGAGTCTGACAAATAGGCAGATGAGTGAGGGCACAAATTAAAACATGCGGGTATGATTGCTGTCACTGAGAGATGGTTGAACGAGAGGCAGGTTTGGCAGGTCAGTATTACAGGATACAGGGTCTTCAGGTGAAGCAGGAAAGGAGGTAAAGGAAGAGGAGGTGTTGCAATTTTGATCAGTGCATCTATTTCAACAGTAAGGATGAATGACACCTTAGAAGGCTCCTCAAATGCAGCAATATGGGTAGAACTTAAAAACCAAAAGGAGCAATCACATCACTGGGAGTTTAATATAGGATCCTGAAGCAAAGTGCAAAACCTAGTGTGCAGTTACAGTAGGTGAGAAAGAAGGTGAATGGAATTTTGGCATTTATTGCCAAATGACCAGGAAATAAAAATAAGGAAGTATTGCTTCAACTCTACAAGGCACTAGTGAGGGTGCATCTGGAGTATTTTGTACAGTTTTGACCCTTTCAAGAGGGATGTAGTTGTGTTGGAGGCAATTCAGAGAAGGTTTACTAGATTGTTTCCATTGATGAGTTTGTCTTGTTAAGAGAGATTGAGCTGTTTAGACTTCACCTCTCTGAAGTTTAGAAGAATAAAAGGAGATTTAATTAAGGTATATAAGAGGTGCTAAAGGGGAATGACAGAGCAGACATAGAAAAGATGTTTCCTCATTTTGGGAAATCTAGAACAAAAGGTCAGTTTTAGGAAAAGGTGTCGCAGGATTTAAAAACAGACGAGGAGAAATCACTTCTCTCAAAGGGCTGTGGGATTCACTACCCAATTCACTGTCTATTAGATTCAAGATTGTCAACAAAAAGGACAGTAATGGGCCTGATCTCAAAGTTCTCAACTGGTGAAAGGCTGATTTTAATAAAACCAGAAATGATTTGATCAGAATGGACTGGGACACATACTTCTAAGTGAATCTGTCTTGGAACGGTGGGATTCATTCCAGGAGGAAACATGGAGAGTATGGGACCAACATGTTCCAATAAAGAAGAAGAGTGGGACTATCAAATTTTGTGAACCTTGGTCATGGAGGGATATACAGCCTTGGATTAAGAGAAAAAGAAAAGTTTCAGGTGGATAGTCAGGGCTCAAAATAGCAGAAGCCCAAGATGAGTATAGAATGTGCAAATGAAAAGTTAAAAAGATTAGGAGAACTAAAAGGGTAATGAAAGAATACTGGCAGGTGAGAAAAGGAAAATCCAATGGGTACACTAAGGATAAAAGGATAATCTGGAAAAGAGTAGGATCCATTAAGGGTCACATTAGTAATTTGTGCTTGAGTCAGAGGATATAGGTAGTTTTCTAAATGAATACTTTGGGCCAGTGTTCACTGATGAGAAGGATGACATGGTTATAGAAATTGAGAAGACGGTTTGTGATATCACTAAAGAAGTTAGCCTGAACAGAGAGGAGGCTTTAAGTGGCCTAGCCAGCTTACAAGATAAATCTCCAGGGCTGGACGAAATGTACTCCGTTTGCTGAGTGAAGCAAGGGAGGAAATAGCAAGGGCGTTTACAGAGTTTCAAATTCTTTCAGGCCACAGGAGCAGTGCTGGAGGACAGCCAATATTGTGCCATTATTCAAGAAGCGAGCAAGGGATAAACCAAGAAATTACAGGCCAGTCAGTATGCCTCAATGGTGGGGGCAATTATTGGAAGCAATTTATTTACATTTAGAGAGAGACAGGGATTATTCAACAACAATCAGCATGGTTTTGTTAAGAGGAAGTCATGTCTGAACAAGATGCTTCGCTGATGCATTAACAGATGAAAATTGACATCAAGTCAAAGATCCATTTGGAATGGTCAGGTTTGTGTGTAAAGTACTGTCACAAAGGTCAAAGAAAAGTGGAGGCAGAGAATTTTAGGGAGGGAATTCAAGTCTATGCCTAGATGGCTGAATCCAAAACTCCACTCACTCAATTACAATTTGTATGTTCCTGTAAAAGCACAGACAAACTTAAATAGTCCTAGAAGATTAATGGCAAAATTACCCAGAATAACCTGAAATCCAACGGCTAGAAATATGAATGGAAACAGGTGTTGCCTAAATAATCTCTTGTGCTTTGACCAACAAATTGAAAGCGCTTGAATCCATGTATGCCTGTGAACTGCAGGACAGGCAGGAGACTGGAAGAACATGCCAGCCAGGCAGCATCAGGAGGTGGAGAAGTTGATGTTTTGGGTGTAACCCTTCTTCTGGACTGAGGGTGGGTATAGGGGGAGCTGCAGATAAAGTGGTGAGGGCAAGGTGGAAAAGTGGGATTCGTGATGACTGGTAGAGGGTACGACCTGGTTAGTCAATGGAAGGAATAAATCCGGTTGGTGGCAGGGAGGAGAGGAAGAGCTGGGAAAGGGCTAGGAAGGGAGTTGGTGGATGGGAAGGGAGATTATTTGAAATTGGAGAACTGAATTTTGAGTCTTCAGGGCTGTAGGCTGCACAGATGGAAGATGAGGTGTTTTTCCTCCAATTTGCGGTGTGGTTTGTTATGGCAATGGAGGATGCCAAGAATGGTCGTGTCGGAAAGGGAATGGAAAGAGGAATTGAAATGGGCGGTGACTGGGAGGTCCAGTTGGCCCCTGCGGGTCCGGCTGCGATGCTGTTCCCTAAGTTTACGTTTGGTCTCATTGATGTAGAGAAGACCACATCAGGAGCACCTGATGCAGTAAACCAGGTTGGAAGAAAGACAGGTGAAGCTCTGTCTCGCCTGGAAAGACTGTTTGGGGCCTTATGGAGGTGAGAGGGGTGGTGTACAGGCAGAAATTGCATCTTTTCCAGTAACAGGGGAAGGTAGCTGGGGGTTCAGGGAATCGATGGGGAGAGTGGCGCAAACCAAGGACTATCTCAGGGAACGATCCTCGCAGAAGGCAGAGAGGGGTGGGGAGGGGAAGGTGTTCTTAGTGGTGGGGTCTAGTTGGAGTTGGCGGAAGTGTTTAAGGATGATGCATTGGATGCGCAACACTGCCAAGCACTCATGTCTGAACCAATCACAGATTTACATGACTGGTTCAGTTTCTGGTCAACGTTGATTCCCCAGGAAATTGTAAGTGTGGATTTTAGTGATGATAATTCACTTGAATGTCAATGGAATGTGGTTAGATTCCCTCTTGTAGCAGATGATCATTGTCTGTAGTTCAATTATTACTCTTCACGTCTCAGCACAAGCCTGAGTGTCTTCTGAGAGTTGCTGCGTATCGAGATGAACTCTTTCATTATTTGAAGAAAGGCAAATAGTGCTAAACATGCAATCATCAGCGATCATTCTCACACCTAATCTTATAATGGAGAAAATGTCATTGATAATTTTGATTTGATTTACTATTGTCACATGCATCAAGATACAATGAAAAGTATTGTCTTGAATGTTATCCATGCAAATCATACATTGTATAAGTACATAAGGGTAATAAAACAGAATGTAGAATCTAATGTTTCACCTACAAAGAAGATGCAGAGAAAGATCAGCTCTAATATATCAGAGACCCGTTCATAAGTAACACCAGGGAAAAAGCTGTTTTTGAATTTGTTGGTATGTGTTTTCAAACTTTTATATTTTCTGCCTGATGGAATAGGGTGGAAGAGAGTACAATTGGGGTAAGAGAGGTCTTTGATTGTGTTGGCTGCAGGTGAGTGGCGCTGGTGGGGGCGGAAGTGGTGGTGACCACGGCAGTAGGGATGGCGGAAGTCACTGAGCGTGTGGCATCAGCGATGATGTGAGGAACGGAAGAGATGTCACGTGTGATGCATGAGGAATTGTGAGGGGCGGAAGTGGTTGTGGGAGTGGCCATGATGGGGGTGGAAGTGATATCATCAATCAGCGTGGGGTAGCAGCTGCATCAGCCCCATGGCTAATAGCGTCTGAGTAGTTTCCGAAGCCAGGAGAATCTACTGGAATGTTTGAGGAGCGCTGGTTATGGAGGTGGATAGATAAAAGTTTGTTGTACTTACAGTTTTTGATGTTTGAGATGGAATTGAAATACTGTTTGTTGAGAGTATGAATTCTCCTGAGGATGTAGTATAGAGTGGGTCCTTTGCAATTCTGAGAGAGTGTGGCCCTCAGCTGAGGCCAGGATGACTGTAGAGAGGTTAGGTGCCGACGCATTGCTGTGAGCGTGGAGCGGAGGATCTTGAAGGAGAACCGTTGCTGGTGTTTTTGAATCTGTAGTCTGTACTGTTTGTCCTGTTTGGTTCCGAACACTGCTGGTTTAAAGGTGGCCTGGAGTCTGTGTGGGCTGAGTTGATTACGGAGGCAGGCACTGAGGAAGCAAATGTAGCTGTGGTAGCGAGTTTGTTTCACGACATGATTGAAGAACTTCAGGGCAGAGGAAATGACCTGGGAGTTGCAGTTGGAGAAGGACTCCCTGAGATTCTTGTAGAGAGAGGAGGAAAACTTCTTCAAGGCAGGCAGCCTTGCAAGAGGATTTGCAGTAGGGTTAAAACCAACAAGGTAAAAACAATGACTGCAGATGCTGGAAACCAGATAAATGTAAAACCTGCGTCCACACCTCCTCCCTCACCTCTATCCAAGGCCCTAAAGGAGCCTTCCACATCCATCAAAGTTTTACCTGCACATCCACTAATATCATTTATTGTATCCATTGCTCCCGATGCGGTCCCCTCTACATTGGGGAGACAGGGTGCCTCCTAGCAGAGCGCTTTAGGGAATATCTCCGGGACAGCCGCACCGATCAACCACACCGCCCCATGGCCCAACATTTCAACTCCCCCTCCCACTCTGCCGAGGATATGGAGGTCCTGGGCCTCCTTCACCACCACTCCCTCACCACCAGACGCCTGGAGGAAGAACGTTTCATCTTTCGCCTCGGAGCACTTCAACCCCATGGCATCAATGTGGACTTCAACAGTTTCCTCATTTCCCCTTCCCCCACCTCACCCTCGTTCCAAACTTTCAGCTCAGCCCTGTCCCCATGACTTGTCCGGACTTGTCCTACCTGCCTATCTCCTTTTCCACCTGTCCACTCCACCCTGACCTATCACCTTCATCCCCTCCCCCACTCACCCATTGTACTCTGTGGTACTTTCTCCCCACCCCTACCCTCCTCTAGCTTATCTCACCATGCTTCAGGATCTCTGCCTTTATTCCTGATGAAGGGCTTTTGCCCGAAACGTTGATTTCGCTGCTCCTTGAATGCTGCCTGAACTGCTGTGCTCTTCCAGCACCACTAATACAGAATCTGGTTTCCAGCATCTGCAGTCATTGTTTTTACCTCGGAGATGTTTAATACTTCGCTAGCTACAGGTGAAGTGCCAGATGACTGGAGAATAGCTATTGTATTTCCTTTGTTGAAGAAGGGCAGTAGGAGTAGGCCAGGCAATTATAAACCACTTAAGCTGATGTCAGTGGTATGGAAATTATTGGAAAAAATTCTGAAGAAAAGAATTAATTAATACTTGGAAAGGCAAGGATTGATCAGTGATAGTTAGCACTGATTTGTTAGAGGGGGCCCTGTCTGACTAATTGAGTTTTTTTTAAAGGGTTACTACATTAGTACAGGTTAGTACAGTTGTTTTGGTTTTTATGAACTTCAGTAAGGCCTTTGGGAAAGTCCCAAATGGAAAGCTGGTCCAAAAGGTAGAGCCCTTGGATTCCAAGACAAGTTGCAAACTGGATCTAAAATTGGTTTGCAAAAAGGAAGCAAAGGGTGATAGTGAATAATTATTTCATGTTTGGAAGCCTGTGACCAGCATTGTACCACAGGGATTAATGCTGGTACCCTTGCTGTTTGTCATATACATTGACAACCTGGATGTGATTGTAGAAGATATAATTAGTAAGTTTGCAGATGACGTGAAAATTGATGGAATTGTTTATAGTGAGGAAGACAGTATGATATTGATCAGCTGGTAAACTGGGCAGAGCAATGGCAGTTGGAATGTAATCCTGCAAAGTGTGAGGTGATGCATTTTGGGAGGTCCAATAAGGGAAGGATATACAAAATGAATCGTAAGTTCCTACAGAGTACTGAGGAACAAAGGGACGTTGGTGTACAAGTACATCGATCTTTGAAGGTGTCAACACAGGCAGACAGGGTGATGAAGATGTCATATGGGATGCTTGCCTTCATTAGCCAGGTTATAGAATATGGAAGCAAAGAAGACTAGTTCCAATTTTTTAAACATTGGTTAGGCCACATGTGGAATTCTGTATGCTTTTCTGGTCACCACCCTGTTGGAAAGGTATGATTGCACTGAAGAGGCTCCAGAGGAATTTCACCAGGATGTTGCCTGGGCTAAAGCCTCAGTTACAAGGGGAGATTGGATAGCTTAGGTTTGTTTTCCTTGGACCAGAGAAGGCTGAGGAGAGATCTATTTGAGGTATGCCAATTTATGAGAGGCATAGACAGAGTAAAAATCACACAACAACAGGTTTAATTGGAAGCACACTAGCTTTCGGAGCGTTGCTCCTTCATCCAAATCATAGACAGTAGATTGAGAATATTCTCCCCATGGCAGATGTGCCTAAGAAAGAAGGGCAGAAAATCTAGATAAGGATTAAATGGTTTTGAAGGGATCTGAGAAAATGTATTTTCACCCATGGTAGAAGTATGGAACATGGTGCCTGAGAAAGTAGTGGAGGCAGGTTTGCAACATTTCAGAAGCATCAGGATGTGCACATAAAATGCCAGAACATCTGTAATAGTCTATGCGCCAAGTGCAGTAAATGTGATTACTGTAGTTTGGTGTTTGTTGACCTGTGGGACCAAAACCCCTGTTTCTATGCTGTACGATTCTAAGATTAGATGAGACAATTTACCTTTTAAATAAAGGTATAAATTTCATATCAGGAAATATGCAATTGTGGTAGCTATATAAAGGGCTTAAATCACAAAGCTAAGTATACTAAAAAGAAATTCTAACATTGATGTTTTTGCAAATGAATCCATACTTCTACCTAAATATGTAGTCTTTGGGGTTCAGGTAGACCCACAATGATGTTATAAAATCTTAGAAATGTACCTTCCAGGATTTTGCAGCAGTGAATGGACAATTCCCAGTTAGGATGGTGTTTGATTTGTAGGGGACTTGAGGGTGGCAGTGTTTCCAGGCCTCTACTACCCTTACCCTTCTTGGTGGTAGAGATTGCAGGTTTGTATGCTGCAGTGTTAAGAGCCTTGCTGAATTTATTTTTATTCCTTTATGGAATGTAGGCTTTGCTGGCAGAGACAGCACTTATTGTCCATCCTAGGTGATGAGCCGCCTTCTTGAACTACTGTTGTCCATTTGGTCAAGGGACACTAGCAATGCTGTTAGGGACAGAGTTATAGAATTTTGACCCAGCAACACTAAGAATGGTGATACATTCCTAAGTTGGGGTGGCGTTTGGTTTTTGGGGGCACTTCTAGATGGTAGCATTCTCATATATCTGCTGCTCTTATCCTTCTAGATGGCAGGGATTCTGGGTTTGGAAGGTGCTGTGTAAGGAGCCTTGGTGAATTTCTGCAGTGCCTCTTGTAGATGACAAACAATTCTTCCACTGTGTGTTGGTAGTGGAAGGTGTGAATGTTTGTTGATGTGGTGCCAAGCAAGTGAGTTGTTTTGTACTGGATGGTGTCAAGCTTCTTCAGAGTTGTGGCAGCTGCATTCATTCAGGATGTAGTGGGAGGAATTCCATCACATTTCTGACTTGTACCTTGTAGATGGACAATTATTCTGGAGCCAGGAGGTTAGTTACTTACTGCAGGATTCCTGGTATCTGAATTGCTCTTGTAGCCACAGTATTTATCTGGCTGGCCTGGTTCAGTTTCTGATCAACAGTAACCTGCTGAATGCTGATGTTAAATTGGTTAGCATTAATAAAACCATTTGAAAGTCATGGGGCAATGTTTAGAGTTTCTCTTGTTGGAGATGGTTATTGCTTGCCACTTGAGTGGCACAAATGCTACTTGCCATTTGACCACCCAAGCTTAGATATTGTGCAGATCTTGCTGCATTGAGACATGGACTGCTTCAGTGTCTAAGGCGTTGTGAATGGTACTGAGCATTGTGTAATCGTCAGCAAACATTCCCATTTCTGACCTTATGATAGAGGGAAGCTTATTGATGAAGCAACTGAAGATGGTTGGGCTTAGGACATTACCCTGAGAACCATTTTAGCAACAACTTAGGATTGATATGATTGGCCTTCAGAGTTTCTCTCACAAAATACTAGCTTTGCCCACAAATTTGATCATAATCTGAATGTTTTGTTGTTTACTGCTGTGTTCCTTTAGTTGCATTTGAACGTTATGATTGTGGAAGCACAGTAAAGATTTGAGACCAGCAATATAGACTGATGAAGTTAAAGGAGAAATAATTTAAGCTCCCAGACCTGTGTTAAAATGAAGAAATTTTTCAGATAATTATATTTTATGGTGTAGTTTACATAGATGTAATGCATTGTATAATGATTATGCTAGATGTAAGGTACTATACTGTTTTATATTTGTCCAAATATTTGGTTATCGTTCTTGCACTAGAATAATGATATACTTAGCCACACACATCTTCATTGCAGCATAACTCATTCTTCCTGCAAGTACATTTCAGTTTCCTCTGGCTTTAATGGGGCAATGACCCAGAAATGTTTCTAATCATGATCATAGCTATCACAACCATTCATATTGTTAT
This sequence comes from Hemiscyllium ocellatum, assembly GCF_020745735.1. Lineage (NCBI taxonomy): Eukaryota > Metazoa > Chordata > Chondrichthyes > Orectolobiformes > Hemiscylliidae > Hemiscyllium > Hemiscyllium ocellatum. Next base: position 125,113,562 of record NC_083405.1, read on the forward strand.
TTATGCAGCTGCTTTTACATACAGCTTTACATTCTGCCTTGATGTTTAGCAAAGCATCAAGTTTTGTATCCAGTTGTGGAGCATTGATGTTGCTGGCTGGCCAGTATTTACTGCCAGTCATTACTTGCCCTGAGAAGGTGGTGGTACATGCCTTTTTGAGCTGCTGCAGTCCATGTGCTATTGGCAAACCAACAGTGCTTTTCGGGGGGGAGTTTCAGGATTTTGACTCAGTATCAGTGAAAGAATGATGATGTATTTTCAAGTTAGGATGGCGAGTGGCTTAGAGGGGAGCTTGCAGGTGATTGTGTTCCCATGAAGCTGCTGTCCTTCAAGATGGTTTTAGGTTTGGAAGGTGCAGTTTAAGGATCTAAGGTGAATTTTTGCAATGCATCTTATAGGTGGTACACACTGCTGCTCCTGTGTCGGTGGTGGAGAAAGTGGGTGCTTATGGATATGGGTCAAGTTTAGAGTGGTGCTGGAAAAACACAGCAGGTCAGGCAGCATCTGAGGAGCAGGAAAATCAACATTTCGGGCAAAAGCCTTTCATAAGGAACCTGAAGCTTTTCATTCAGGCTTTTGCCCGAAACGTCGATTTTTTTGTTTCCTGCTCCTCGGATGCTGCCTGACCTGCTGTGCTTTTCCAGTGCCATTCTAATCTTGACTCTAATCTCCAGCATCTGCAGTACCAACTTCCGCTTATGGATATGGTACCAATCAAGCAAACTATTTTGTCCTGGATGGTGTCAGGCTGCTTGAATACTATTGGATCTGCACCCATCCTGATTTGTGCCTTGTAGATGGTGAACAGGCTTTTGGGAGTCAAGGAGTGAGTTACTCGCTGCAGAATTCCTAGGCTCTGACCTGCTTTGGTAGCCACTGTATGTATGCGGTCAGTCTTGGTGAGTTTCTGGTCAATAATTGCCCCTATGATGTTAAAAGTTGGGATTTAGTAATGGCAACATCATTGGATATCAAGGGACGGTGGTTAGATTGTCTTATATTGGATATGGTCATTGCCTGGCATTTGTTTGGTACAAAGTTTACTTGCCACTTCTCAGCCCAAGCCTGCATATTGTCCAGGTCTTGTTGCATTTGAACATGAACTGTTTCAGTATCCAAGTCACCCAATGGTGCTGAACATTGTGCAACCATTGGCCAACGTTCCCATTTCTCACCTTATGATGGAGAGAAAGTCAACAAAGAAGTAACTGAAGATAGTTGAGTCTTGGAGACTCCCCAGAGGAACTCCAGAGATGTTCTGCAGCTGAGCTGACTGACCTTCAACAACTACAACCTTCTTCCTATGTCCTAGTTGTAACTCCAACCAGCAGAGTGTTTTCCCATTAATTTCAGCTTTGTCAGTTTTTGATGCCACACTCAGTCGAATGCAGTCTTGATGTCAATGGCTGTCACTCACCTCACCTTTTTTGATCATGAAGCTTCAATGTTGTTCAAATGTAATTTAGTCATTTTGACAGTAGTTTCCAGAAGATTCATGGACACATGCATTTTACAATATTTAGTGTTTGATTTGGTACAAGGAAAGGATATTGTACTATATGATAAAGGTGTAAACCAAATAAAGACTCAGACTAATGGCACTGTATTTGCTCTGTATCCTATCATGTTATAGCTTGACCTAACCAAATCTAAGTAGACTGGTGTTCTATTTAAAATTATATACATAAAAGCTGGAAATAAATATCTGAACTTTCTTTTTATTGTACTTTGTGTGTTGGAGGTAGAATACCTTGAAATCAATGCTGCTATATGGAAAAGGCTATACCCTGAAAATTATATTGAGCAATGTCATTTTACAAAATCAGTATAAAATTGTATCAATTGATTTATAACCATTTTAAAGCAAATAATGAATATTTCTAGGTAAAATAGTACAGAATGTAATTTCCTCCTAATAATTGATAAATATATGTTGTTTTGTCAGAAACAGATACAGAAAATCTGAAAGTACATGATAAGCAAAGTTTTCTTTGCAGATATTGAATATGATATTTTGGATCACAAGACAGTAGCACACAAACTATTAAGTTATTCTTTCTCCACACAATGCAGAGCAACCTGCTGTATGTAGCTATCATTTTCTGTTTGAAGTCAGATTTCTCACAATCACAGGTTACACTTTACCTCCACTTAAAGAAGGAAAGTGTCACTGACCTTTTGGAATTTGAAGGGACCAAATTACATTGTAGTTTGAATAAAGCCAAATGCAGTACCTTTATGTTGGCAGTGTCTAGCATCACAACATCTTGAGACCATTTAAGCATGGATTTTGGCAAGTTTATCATGACTAAACCCTTTTTAGAGAAGTCACAGCAAAGTCTTCTAGATGAAGAAGGGTCATTTCTAATTAATTGGAATGGAGGTCGGGAAGAGAACTGATTTTTGATTTTTTAGTAGGACATGGTATTGTACCAGTGAGACAAGACACAGGACCTAGAACTGCTTGATAGTTTAAAAGAAAGCAAAGAAAGAAAAAGCTTTTCATTTCCTCGGCTTTCATCACTCAACTGTTCAGCATGTGATGAACAGAAAATATGAAGAAAAAAGAAGCACCTTGTAACAGCCACTGTAAGATACAACTTACAAAGCATTAAATAACAGCTACAGCTTTCCTTTACATTGGACCTCTTTTTAAATATTTTAGTATCATAATTCTGAAATGTTTTTTAATACTTCAAGAATTCTTTTCAATGGTGTTCTTTATCTTTTAATTATTTTCAACTTATGTATTTTAGAGGCTAATAATTTTATATTTTATGTGTGCTGGATAAGCTGCAAATCCATTTATTGAGTCCAGTTTTAAACTGGAGTATATGGCATCATTGTCCACTTTGTTCAGAGTATGCAAGCTATGCATTAAATGTAAACCATGTCAGTGGCATATAAGATATTTACACAAGTAGAAATTGGCATTTTGTTTAACAATTCTACTTAATTGGTCAAAACTTAAGCATGAAACCAAAATATGTCAAATTAGTATTAATATTCTCTGGGCTTACTGAATTCTTTATTATTCACAAACAGTAGAGAGCAATGTTTTCTGGCATGGTTTTGTTTGCTTTGTATTTCATGTATGTCTGCTTTTAGTACATTTATGCATCATTAACAATTTCAGTTGCATTTGAGTCCTATTGCCTTTCAGAAATAACTGCAGTCAAAGCTTTGAATGATGGCGGCATTGTTTGAACACCTAGAGAAAAAAAATCAGAATTATGTTTGTTTTCAAAGCAAGAAACGATAATTATTAAAATAACAAACTTCAGGAATAGGGACAGGAAGGTTTTGCTTCTCTAAGTCGTGGCTGTAAGTCGATGTTGAGAGGTCAGAACTTATGCCTCATTTGAAATGCAGCGTTATCTCATATTTCTGCAGAAGAAGAACTTAGATTCATGCACCTTTTGCATGCTTGAGGAATCCCAAATGTTTCAATGAGTTACTTAAATGTAGTATTTATTGTTTCCTAGGCAAAAATGGCATTCTATTGTGTACAATAAGATTCCACAGAATGTAGTGAGGTAAACCTTCCCAAAACCATCGTGCTGGTCATCTGAGGCATAACTGCGATTGACTATTCCCACCTTCATAGCATCATCCATAACTTCATCTCTGCCTTAACTATTTATTGCTCAAAATCCTGTACACTTAATCAGCTTTGTGAGGTTTAATTAGTGTTTACAAATCTATGCTAATTCTTAGATCTCCCTGACCAGCTGAAAATTTTCATATTCAGACAATTCATCTTTAATTACAAACTTGTAAATTCTCTGGCTACAAATCTTAAGTTTATAATTCTGTGATTTCCCTCTCCAGTAGATCCTAAATGGAAGACTGATGTGCAGTTTTCTAATGTAAAGAAATCTTTCCTGAACTAAGCCTAGGAACATTATAGTTAGGGCATGTGCAGTTTTCACCTATTTCTTGTCACTTGGTAGTGTCATAATTTTCTTCATTATTGTTAATTTGCTGACATTAATTGTCACGAGTCACTTTCCTTGATTCGATATCAGTTTCTTTAGGGCATCTAACATATGATCATTCTTTTCCCTAAATACCAATGCAAGTAACTTTTTAACTTATCTTCCGTTCTTTTATTTTTCATTTACAGTGTTATCTATTTAAAGGGTACACATTATTCCTGATCTTTTTCCGTAATTCAATTTGTAACATAAAGTAGTGTTGATTTTGACAAATGGAAAGCAACTGAAGCATTGGTAACCAAATGATAAAGATTGACAGAACAACTAGAGGCAACATGAGGAAAAATGTCTTTATGCATTGAGTGGTTAGGAATGCTCTACCTGGTAGATGGTGGAAATGAGTAATCAGGATATTATTAATAAATGTTATTAATCCCAAAACATCAAGTTATGAAAAATCACTTTAAAAATAAACATAGCTAGTTTCTAGTTATATTTGGGTGCTGTAATTTAGTTTCTTATAAATTTAAAAGAATTCAAAATAACTAGTTTAATTTATAAGCTCAATGTTAAAAGATGATAAAGCCAAAGTAAAGGCATTTGGTACTTCAAAGTACAGTCTGTTCTGCTATAGCGCGCGTTTCTTCAACACGAATTGGCTATAACGCAGTTGAAGAATTAAGATCATTATTTGTTGAACAATAACTTTTCTTACCTGTATTAGGTATAACCTGATTCTGGTCTCATTAGTTTAAATGGTGCTACTGTTATGATTTTTGTTGTAACGCAGGCTTGCACGAGAACAGAACTATTGCATTATGTCAGAACAGACTGAAGTGTAAAAGATTGCAGAAACTGAATTTGTCCTGAAGATACATCAATTTTTTTGTAATATAAATCAAAAATGGTGGCAAAAACTCAGCAGGATTGACAGCAACACTGTAAAGGGAGAAACAGAGTTAACAGGCTGAATGTTCATAGAGTCATGAAGATCTTATGCAAACAACCAATTGACAGAAGAAATCAGAGGGCAAGAGTTGCCAATCAAGTAATGTTTTCCTTGGGTCTCAATTGTTTTATCAGACTAATGGATATATGGTCTCTCAGCCAAAAATACACAATGAGGGCATTAGGAAAAGGAAGGTGGTCAATGGAACTTCTTCTTCCATTTGAGGAAGAAGCAGAGAGATTACAGTCCATCCTGATGATGGATAGAGATGTATAGATATTTGACATCCACAAGAAAGAGGAAATGGTTAGAGCTAGGAAATTGAAACTTTTAAAATGATGGATGTAGTTAGAGACTAGATGGGAGAAAATAAAATCAAACTAGCAAGTTTAGTTGCGATTGAAAGTGGCTGAAATGACAGGTGTACCAGAGCAGCCTAATTTGTGGATATTGGGAAGGAAGTAAATGCTAGTTGTATGAAATCAGAAAACTGAAATGAGAAAGTTCTTAAATGCTGCGAAAGTACTTATTTCCACCATCCTCTCAAGCAGCATGTTCTAAGTACCCACCATCCTCTGAGTGAAAAAAAAGTCCTCAGATCTCCTTTAAACCACTCCTCACCTTAACTTCTCAATTAAATAAAAAGCTGGAGATGGGGACGTTCTGGAATCAATTGCTTGGTCTCCAGTAATTGTGATAATCAGCCAGAGATAGAAATAAGTATTAGAGAATTGGCATTTATCATCTAATAAGGGTCTAAGGGAAGGATGTACACTGTGAATGTAATGTCCCTAGGGAGTAATGAGGAACAAAGGGACTTTGGTACACAAGTCCATAAATCCCTGAAGATGTCAGCATAGAAAGACAGGGTGGTGAAGAAGGCAAATGGTATACTTGTCTTTATTAGACAAGGCATAGAGTTTAAGACCAGGGAGATTACACAAAAACTGTACAAAATGTTGGTTAGGTCACAGCCAGAGTATTGTTCTGGAATCCACATTATAGGAAGGATGTAGAGGAGATTCACCACGATATTGATTGGAATGAAAAGTCTTGGTTATGAAGAGAGACTGGAAAGACTTGGTTTGTTTTTCTTGGAGCAAAGGAGATTAAAAGAATCTGATTTAGGTATACGAAATTATGAGAGGCATAGACAGGGATGATCGTGAGAATCTCTTCCCTATGGCAGATGTATCTAAGACCAGAGGGTGTAAGTTTAAGGTGAGGAGCAAGTGGTTTGGAGGAGATCTGAGGAATTTTTTTTCACCCAAACAATGGTGCATATACGGAACACGCTGCACCAGAATGATAGAATACTCTTACAACATTTAAAAAGCATCTCAATGAGTACTTAAAATCCCAGAGCATAGAACACTATGGACCAAGTGCAGATAATGGAACTGGTGTAATTGGTATTTATTAGTCGACACAAGGATGTTAGGCCAAAGGGCCTGTCTCTATGCTGTATAATTCTATGACTGTGACTCCCTATGACTACCTGTAAAGAAGAAAACAGTTTGCAGGCAGCGACAGCTCCTCAGCTCCTCTAGATCTGATAACAGTGTCAGCGTCTCAGACCTGAGAGAATGGAGCACAGCAAGTTCAGAAGGAGACAGATTAGAGTTATAGAGCTGTCCAGCATGGAAACAGATTCTTCATCAGAATAGTGCTGGAAAAGCACAGCAGGTCAGACAGCATCCGAGGAGCAGGAATATCGACGTTTCGGGCAGGAGCCCTTCAAGCGTCCTCCTCCTTGGATGCTGCCTGACCTGCTGTGCTTTCGAGCACCACTCTAATCTTGACTCTGATCTCCAGCATCTGCAGTCCTCACTTTCACCTAACAGACTCTTCAGTCCAACTCATCCATGCCAACTAGATATCCTAAATTAATCTCATCCCATTTGCCAGCATTTGGCCCATATCTTTCTAAACCCTTCTTATTCATATACCCATCCAGATGCCTTTTATATGTTGAAATCGTACCAGCCTCCACCACTTGCTCTGACAGCTCTTTCGATACAGACACCACTCTCTGTGTGAAAACATTGCTCTTTAGGGTCCCTTTTAATTCGTATTATTCTCACCTTAAACTTAGGCCCTCTAGTTTTGGACTCTGCTACCCTGGGGAAAAGACCTTGGCCCCTCAGTCTCTGACACTGTAGGGAAAACAGCCCCAGCCTATTCAGCCTCTTCCTGTTGCTCAAACGCTCCAACCTTGACAGCATGCTTGTAAATCTTTTTTGAGCCTTTTCAAGTTTCACAACATCCTTCCTATAGCAGGGACACCAGAATTGAATGCAGTTTTCCAATAGTAGCCCAACCAATGTCCTGGACAGCTGCAACATGACCTCCCAACGTCCATACTCAATGCACTGAGCAATAAAGGTAAGCATACCAAATGCCTTATTTGGTATCTTGTCTACCTGTGACTCTACTTTCAAGGAACTATGAACCTGCACTCCAAGATCTCTTTGTCCAGTAACACTCCCCAGGACCTTACCATTAAGTGTATAAGTCCTGCCCTGATTTGCCTTTCCAAAATGAAGTACCTCACATTTATCTAAATTAAACTACATTTGCCACTCATTGACCCATCTGATTAAGATCCTGTTGTGCTCTGAGGTAACCTTGGCTGTCCACTACACCTCCAATTTTGGTGTCATCGGCAAACTTTCTCAAAAAAAGGCCCTTCATCCCATCATATTCACATCAGTCAAAAACAACCACTTTACTATTCAAATTCCATTTTCCAGTACTTCGCATCACAAATGCATATCTACATACTTATAGTCATAGAGTCGTATAGCATGGAACAGACCCTTCGGTCCAACCAGTCCGTACCGTACATAATCTCAAACTAAACTAGTCTCACCTGGCTGCTCCTGGCCCATATCTCTCTAAACCTTTTCAATTTGTGCAATTATCCAAACGTCTTTTCAATGTTGTAAATGTACCGACATCTGCCACTTCCACAGGAAGTTATTAACTGTTATGAGAGATTTCTGGCTCCACCACCCTTATAGACAGTAAGTGCCAAATTCCCACCATCCTCTGGATGAAAAGGTTTTTTTCCTCACATCTCGTTTAAACCTTCTGTCCTTTACCTTAAATCTAAATCCCCCTTTTCATTGATCCCTACAAGGGAAGTGTCTATTTCTGTCGACTCTTATCTATGGCCCTTATCATTTCATACATCTCATCATGTCCCCTCTCAATCTCATCTGCTTTAAGGAAATCAATGCCAGACTGTCCAATCTCTCTTCACAACTGAAACTCTCCACCCTATCTCCACCCCTCCCCCCCACATCCTATCACATCCCTTCTATAATATGGATTCCAGAATTGCACACATTACTCCAGCTGTAACTTAACCAATATTTATATAGTTCCAGCATGCCATCCCTAACCTTAAACTGTATGCCTTGGCTAATAAAGACAAATATACCATATGCCTTCTTTAACCACTTTATCGACCTGCCCTAATGCCTTAAGGGACTGGTGTATATGCACACCAAGATCCCTCTGATCATCATTACTTCTGAGTGTCCTACCGTTTATCATATATTCTCTTGCCATGTTTGCAAACTTATGATTAACCCTCTTACATTCAAATGTAAATCATTTAAATAAACCACAAACAGCAACGGCCAGAACATTGACCTCTGTGGGACTTCACTGGACTCAGTTTTCCAATCAGAAGAACAGCCTGAACTCATCACCCTTTGCTTTCTGCTACTCAGCCAATTGTGAATTCAATTTGCCAAATTTCCTTGCATCCCATGTGCACTGACCTTTGCTATCAGTCTCCCATGTCGGACATTATCAGAGGTCTTGCTGAAATCCAAGTAGGCTACACATGCAATCTCAGGCTTCCAACTGGCCGGTTAGGTTAAAATGACCCTCTGAAATTTTTCTTGTTTGCCTGAAAGAGTAATTTTGGTCCTCCTGGCTGGAAAATAAAGTTTATATTTTATGTCGCAGCATCTGGTTTCTTGGTCAGAGCGATCAAGGTACTCACCTTATTCTGAAGGAAATAAAAAAAAACGATTTAACCCATCATACCTCTGCTAAAAGTTCAAAACTGTGTCCTCACACTTTCCCTATGGTCCCAAAATTTTTACTTAAGTTAATTTTATGAAAGTTCTCTCTTTGAGTCTACTTCAATTATTCTTCCATCCGTTGCATTTCGCATTATCTCCTCAATCCGTCGTGACTCTTCTGCAAACTATTTTAAATCTGTGTACCCTGAATACCAACTAATTTATGAAATAGTTGTTTATGTAATTCACTCTGACGAGCATTATAAAGCATATAACTTTAGCCTGGAGTGTGATGCAATGCTCCCCACTTTTCTGGATGAATGCAAATCCAGCAACACGTCAGATTTACACTGTCCAGGACAAAGCAGCCTACTTGATTGGCATCCACAAACATTCACTCCGTCCATCACCAACACACATTAACAGCATTGTGTACAATGTTGCAGAAATTCATCAAGACTCCTTACACAGCACTTCCAAACAACCAGTACCATTTCAAAGAACAAGAGCAGTAGATACTTGGTAATACTGCTGTTTGCAAATTACCCTCCAAGTCGCTCACCCTCCTGACTTGGAAATATATCACCATTGCTTTAGTGTCATTGGTCACTCTGCCCCCTTCACAAACACACATATATACACATGCACACATTGTGAGTGCACCTGCACTAAATGGATTGTAGCAGTTAAAGAAGCTCACAAGAACAATTGGGGTGAGCAGTAAATGCTGGACTAGTCTACGAAGCCCACATTCAACTAATGAATAAAATCTCTTTATGGCCCCACAAAACCATTTTTTCAATGGTTGTGTTTGGTTCTATCATTCATGGAATCGATTGCAATTTGTATTGCATAGGCTTTAACCACTTAGACCTAAAATATCCTCAGGGCCATATTTATACTTTAGGACCCTGCTTTCAATATGTCGTATCCAAAATAGACAGATGCTTCGGACTTCCAAGCATCTTTCCAAATAGGTCTGACAATGTTACAGACATAATGAGCTGGTAGCTCTAACAACACATTTTGAGTTTTATTCCCAGCTGAAGGCAGATAAAATCCATACCAATGGACTGGACTGTAAATTACCAGCACAATCAGTATCATTTATGAGCAAATCATGTTTCTGTAGAATGGATTTGGATTTGATGCTTCTATGATAGGCTCCAGTTTTAAAAGGTGTGGAGGATTATGTGGTAATTAGTGAACCCATTGCCTCCAGTTGTGTGCCATTTACTCCTTTAGGAATATTGGGAGATTGGAAATGTAATTCTCAAATGGGGTTTCGCCAAACCTGAACCATCTGGTGTTCATTAGTGCACATGGTTCAGAGCAGGGCAAAGTGTCAGTTTTTGTTATACACTAAGAAGTATCAGGACTTGGTGATCTTTGCACTGAATACGTTGATTACCTCTAATTTGGATGTACGTACATGTTCTCAAACTTGTATGCTGTAGGTCCTCCAAGGTATTGCTCTATCATAACTGCAGTGTGTCTTTACCGCTCACATGCTGCAGATGCTTACATTTATAGGAGACAATCAGCTCCACTGATTGGGTCCCAAACTCACATCCTGTCCAATTAATACATTAACATTTAAAAATAGTATCATGTGAGTAAAGTCGTGTTGGGTCACAGAAATTACATGGACTTCAGCTTTCTGACCCAAATTTGAAATTGAGTCCATGACATCCAAAGAGTTTGGAGCTAGTAGTTAGCTTGTGATTAATATTAAATATTATAGATGAAATTAATAATCTTCAGGGGAAATGGTGATGTAAGGTAGTTTACTAAATAGTACTCTACAGATCCAGGCTAATGCTCTGGGGTTCAAGTCCCACTGCAGCTTGAAAAAAATATAAAACTAGTTTTAGTAAAGGTGACCATGACAACTGTCATCAATTGTTTTACAAATACATCTGATTCACTTAAGTGATTACAAAAGGAAATGTGCCGTCCGCACCTGATATGGCAGACACAGGACACCAAACCCTCAGCAATATGGTTGACTTTTAACTGCCCTTTTAAATAACCTAGCAAATCATTCAGTTCAAGGGCAATTAGGGCTAGGCAATAAATGCCAGGAGCATCCATATTCCATTAATCATTTTTTGAAAAGGGACAGTATGAACCTTGCACCCCCTGCAGTTTCCATTTGATAGTATTGTGTTCCTGCAAATTGCCTAAGAGTTTGGAGGCCACACTATTCAAATTGGATTTATACTGAAGTAACACTGGTCTATTATTTGTACACAACCTGCATGAATGATAACATTTTAATAATGTTAAATATAAGTATTGCTTTGAAAGGACACCTGTTGGCAAAACTTTTTGCCTTGCACTCATCACGACACTCACAAGAATGCAATGTAGGGGGCAACAATATTTTTTAACATAGGTATACAAGATGCTGATTGATTGGCAGAATCCACAATCAGCACGTTTTTCTCAAAATATATTAAAATATTGTCCAACTTTACATTGATACTTGTGAATGTTCTGATGAATACAAGACAAAAAGCTTAATCAAAACGTGTCTGTTTTCAGCAATACTCAAGTTATTTGCTCCATTTAAGTAATATTCTACTCTTCTATCACTGATTATTTTCAGGAACAACTGTAAACCATATAAACATCATCTGTTTCCCTTGATTGCTACTTTAATAGAATGTTACCATTTGTTTAGCATGCAGAAATGCAACTAGACACTGCTCAGTCAAGAAAAAACAGACAAAAGTGAATTTATAGAATCCCAGTACTTGATTCTTGTGGGAATAAATGATAAGGTGGCAATATGGTTTTATCATGGCAGTGACTGCAAGAGTGGATTCCATCATTTCAGCTTGTTCATTTCTGATTCCACGCTTTTCATCCTGTTTCTTGTAGTCACTGAACAAGAGACTAAAGTTCCCAAGAAAACCATCATCATGTAAGTGCTTAGTTTCTTCATTACTGCTATGTCAGCTATCATGTTTGTCCATCTCACCGCATGCTTGATGACATCACCTTGTACTTGCAAATAGTTACTGCTTTCCTGTGCATGTCAATGTTTGTCATAATTACAGTTCAGTTGACTCAAGAACTTCTCCTAGAAACAAAGTTTGGGGAGCTAGGGCATGTTGGGCTAGGGGACGTGAATTATATGAAGTCAGAAATCGAGCAGAAATGCTTTCCTGAATGTCCTTCAGAATTTAACTGCAGAGTCTCTTCAAGTAAGGTTCCTACTCTAAGTAGCATAATTGACGGGCTTGAGACCTTTTGGGTGGAAAGTCTTTTCATATGGCAAATGCCTACAAAAGCAGGTGGATATTTTGAAGGAGTTCAAGAAATTGTACTAGGAGCTTCCCAAGCACATTTAGGAGCTGTCACAGTCTCGTAGTCATGGTGGAACATCGAATGGTGATCTGGGAAGAATCTATTGGTGGTTGGGAATAACAGACAGACCGCCAGTGTCGTGGTGGATGTATGCAGGGCTTGTACTGTTGTGTACATAATTTTGTGTTAACCTCATATGCAAAAACTCATCATTTTTGGTAATTAAGATTCATGGTTTCCATATGCTTCAAAAAGGCAACATCTGAAATATTTCTTAATATTAATTTGATTTTCTGATAAAGAAGAATTAGTTTAGTGTAAGCAATTTGGCTTTACACAATTGGCACAAGTTTTAAAATTATGTTACTGTCAAGATTGCTCTTAGGCAAAATGTTCAGAACTCAATGTTTCTGAATACTAGCTCCTTTCTGCCTTCTTGTGTATTTGAATGTAATTATTGATGACCATTAAATTTTTTGATTGAAGTACTAAGTGCAAAACAGCTCAGTAACTATATATTTCATATGAATTTGCTGTCTGTGTGATTCAAAGTTAAACTCCAATACTGTTTCCTAAAATTGAATCTGAATTAATAGTTACACTATTGATTGATTGCAATATGTTAACTGCATAATTTCTCAAGAATTGATTGTTAAAAATTATTTTGAAAAATTCATAGTAATTGTATACCAATCAGTAACTGTTCAGTACTACTAATAACATGGTTCATCTAAATGAATTACACTTATTACTAGAATCCAACAAATGCTAAAATCAAATAAAACAATAACTGCAATCTTATAATTATTAAAAATGGTTTCAAATCCAGAATCAAATATCAGGGTTTATATTATGTTTAGAAACTCATGTAGAATATCACCATGCAATTGAAAGTTGTATTCAATTATTATAACCAAATAGCTTTTTCGTCAAATAAACTTGTTCAGTTGGCATAATATATCATGGATATAACGTGATAGGAAATTATGTGTATTATAACCTATAAATTCCTATTTCTCATATTAACTGTACTTAATGAAGTGTGTTGATGTTGCTTCTTCCACCATTTGCACACTCATGTCAGAAATGCAGTACTAGTTGATGTTCTAGTCATGCAAGCTAAGTTAGTCAGTTCATAGTTGTTGGGGAAGGAACCTGCATGTTAATTACATTTTTAAACTATTCAGATCTCCTTTTGTGTCGTACCGACTATATTCCCTTTTAGGTTGAAGCATTATATTAATGCAGTAAATTTAAATTGTAGCCAAAAGTATAAGTTGACAGAACGCACAACAGTTACCATTGAGGTTGTCCTCCTCCTGTTTAATTGGAATAAGCATGTCAGCATTTTGTACCTGAAGTAAATAGGTTCAGGTTTCACTAACAGGCATGTTTTTAATTGCTATATAACATTACTGCAGTGCATTGATGTGATATAAAATTTTCTGCATCTTGTTGGTACTTGCACTTGTTCTGCTCACCAATTAATCGAAAGTCTGTCTGCATCAAAGCTAATGATGTATTTTGTACAATGTGGACAATGGGATCCTTCTGATGTTTAAATTGTGAAAACATTTTTTCATGATTAGTGAGGAGACTATAACAACAGTAGTCAAGAGCCCAAAGGTTAAACGGCGCACATCTTCAAGTATCTCTCCTGCAAGATCACCAAGACCACAGGAAACAGTACCGGAAACATCTTTCTCAGCTAGACCCAAAAGGCCAGCTCCTAAAACTCAGCCTGAATCCAAAGAAACCCCTCTGAAAAAGCCACCCATTCCTGCACTTATGATAACAGAACCAGAAGAACAAGGTGCAACTGCAAGGCATGTTTTTGTAGAAACTAAGGTACAAGAACAAAAACCAAGCTGGATAGAAGTTGAAGAAGTAATTGAATTCAAAGTTAAGCAAAGTTCAAAACCTGAGAGGAAGAGATCAGCTTCCCCTTCTACCCACAGCTTATCTGAGCAAAGACAGAGGAGACATAGATCTTCAAGCCCAAGACCTAAGCAACCTCTAAGGACTGACCCGAACATAAACAACTCAAACAATAATCTAGTGGAACAAATGCGATCTTCAGTTTCAGAAGAAAATCTAACCAATGAAGGTGTTCAGTCTCTTATCTGTAATCCTGAGACTACAGTAGAAATTCAACCTACCACATCAGATGGCATTAATCCTGACTGTATATCAGACCACTTTACTGATGATTCTTATAGAGTATCTGCTCATGCAGTGAATGAATACGATATTCAGCCAAGCATAACTGAAGATCAATACAAATCAAATACTCAACAGCTGGAAGTAGAAACACCACTTGTTGCACTTGTAGGTGAAACTGTAATGTTAAGTTTTGAAACACCTGAACCCATGGATGCTGAACAGCTATCACTCAGAAATCTATCTGATATTAAAACAGAACCTACTTTGGCTGTTGTGGATCTTCCATTGGATACGTCTGGTGATGAAATGGAGGAAGTCAAGCCAAAACATGAAGAAGAAATAGATATAGAAGATGAATATGTCATTATTGATGAGCCCCCTGAATCCGGCAATGATGATCTAGTGAACAGGGACACTAAAATTTTGACTTATAATGGCAAGTTGTTAACTTTGGAAGACCTTGAAGACTACATTCCTGCCCAAGGAGAAACCTACAAATCTGAGGATTCAGTTGACCAAGAATTTTCATCAGCCACATGTTCCAATGAGCCATGCGAAATTTCTGTTCTGCAGGCAGAAATAAGTGAACCTACAATTGGCAAACCAGTTTTACTTAATGTCGGGAAACCAGTTGTAACTAAGAGGAAACCAAGTTATTTGCATCAGTTTGGAGATCAACGACCTGGAAGCATGTTCACGTCAACATCTCGGGTAACGGAAATGCATTCAATGCGACCATCAAATTTATCAGTACATGTCAGTGGATCATGTGCTGAATCAGTTATTCACTCCTCAACAGCAGTGGAGAAGAAACCACCATTTGAATTAAAAACATCTTTTTGTACTGAAGTGCAATGTTCTGTGGATAGTGGTCAACCAAGCTTTAAAACTGAAGTTTCTACGAGAACTCTTAACTATGGAGAAACTGTTACTTTACATATCAATAAGAAAGACTCAACAGAAGAGGCCAGCAAGAGCAGCCATGATAAACTTAAAAAGTAATGAGGGGACATCTGACCTTGTTTATGATGAAATATAGCAATGGAAGAAATGAAAGTAATTCTAGTCTTAAGGGAGAACAATTTAGAGAAAGAACCTCTAGTAAAATTCAATAAAGTAGTTGGGCTTCCAAATTTATAATAAATGTAAATGTATTGTTATTAGACTGCTTCAAATTTTGTGGTCCTCTTCATGATATCAGTTCTCCAAAGAATATAATTTAAGTTATTCAAATGTTCTCTTTGTAATTGAGACTTGCAATAGACTAATCAAACTGACAGGATATTTTGTATCACTAAGTGTGATAACATCACTGAGTTCTTTATCATATGACGAATTATCAACAATTCTGGAGTACACATAGGGATTGTGACACTTATGCACAATGTTATAATGTGTTAGAACATCTAATTTGAAAGAACAGAAATTACCTTGCTTTATTATTTTGAAAAGATTGGTCTCATTTTGCCAATATGGCAGATCATTTTTGCTGAAATTGACAACAGACAACATTTTATTGTCTCTTGTAGAATAATTGCTAAATCTAACCATGAAAAAATCTCAAAGCATGTAGAAATCAATTTTGTATTTTTGCTGCAATTTCATCTCAATTCTACTTGTGCTATTGAGCACTTCTTTTATCAGTTTCTTAACAGAAGTATGTTAAGGGTTTGTAATGTGCAATCGTTTTTGGAAAATTTGCTCAAGCTATGAGGCAAACATGCACTATTTATGCAGAAGTTATTTATCACAGGACCTCCAGATAATGTATTTGTTATCCCCAACTTTTCAAAAAAGGGGAAATAAAGGAAAGTTTATCAGAGTATAGAAATATTAGATAATGGGGAATTAATGTGGTATGATAAGCTTTGCTTAACAAAGAACATTTGTATATTTGTCTGAGGCAGACTATACAAAATTTGGTCCCAAAGCTGAAGTCATCTTCTCCACAGTACAATTTCATTATTTTCTCCCAGTTTATCTTAGAGAATGGGAAATGTGTTGCGATCTTGAGTTTTGTACACTAAGAATCAGTCAGTTTGGTTATCAACATGTACCTTCCTCAATATTATCTGAATGACATATAATATTAGTACATGTTAAAAATGTACACATTTTCCGCAGAAGACATTTAATTTTCTGATACAGACATTCTGTTGTTTCTATTTGCCATATTTAATAGAAGAATTTGAAGAAAATAGTTTAAAAATGGAATATGATTCAATGCAACAGAGTTACCTTTTTTGGAAGAGGGTTGCATTTTTACTTTTGAAGTGTTAGTTTGCTGACTGTCTTTTTAAAACATATTATCAAGTCATCAACTCTACAGAAAAAAAAGTTCTTTGTTAAGTTGCAGAAGTGATTTATCAAAGGCTATAACATTTAAATTTCTTTTAATTATATGTTGACTATTCCAAAAGCAAAGATACGGTTTGGATGTGTTTATTTATTTACCTACTTTCCTGGTTGAAGTTTATTTAGGTATTCCTAATACTGCTATGTTTGAATTAAGAACTAACTGCAGTATCCAACAAAATGACTTCTCCAGTCAGATAGTTTTTTAAAATCTTGGATTGGGAGATTTTAGTAGAGATTATAGGTTCTTCCATTAATGTGAATTAAGTGCAGAATGTGCAGGACATTTTGTTATGTGTGCTCTCTATGCTGTAGTCTCTTAAAAGGACGTGTGGTGATGTGTATTAGAACAGATGCAGTTTTCTTTTGGGCCACTAGAAGACTTGTCATTTTGATGCAACATGAATTCTAAATTACATCAGAAAATACCAGCTTTGAGGTGGTGAGCTCCAGTGTAGAGATTGCTGTATGAAACTTGATTGCATGCCAAAATTTGCAAATCTTGAAACAATCAGAAAATAAGAAGGTTCTTTCAAAGAAGAACCTACTGCAGCAATGACAGTACTGCACCTTGAGAAAAAAAAGGTTGTGCAATATACATTATCTTTGACAAATTAGTACCCTCAAATCTATTGAGTAATGTACCTTGTACAGTCTGTGTTCAAAAAAAGCTTGAAATGTTTGATGCATACTTGTATGTTTTGTAAGGGGATAATATATTTTAGATATATATAGTGTATAAAAGTTTAAAGTGTGTCTCTTGATTTCTGTGTGCATGTTTAAACCCCTTAATAAAGTCTAGTTTCAGCACTAAACTTGTCATGTCAATTAACTTTCAATAAATATGTATCTGTAGGAATGACTTGAAAAGAACATTCAAAGCTAAATGTTTCATGTGTAAGTCAAAAGTTTCATTTGAAATGAAACAGAAAGAAATTTGAGTTTAGATGATCTGTATATTCCCTTCCTAACTGAGTCTTTACCAAAGTACATGCACTGTTGTTCATTAATAAATGTAGAAACCATGTGTAATTTTTCTAGACAGAGCTGGTGCTGGGTTGTCTCACTGAGCCAGATGTTTCCCTTCCAACAACCCCCCCCCCCCCCCCCCAAGATGCACCTTCCCCTGCCAGGAATTGCAAAACCTGGGCCCACACCTCTGCCCTCACCTCCATCCATGGCCCCAAAGGAGCCTTCCACTTGCATCAAAGTTTTACCTGCACATCCACCAATATCATTCATTGTATCTGTTGCTCCCAATGCAGTCTCCTCTACATTTGGGAGACAGGACGCCTCCTAGCAGAGCACTTCAGGGAATATCTCCGGGACACCCGCACCAATCAACCCCACCGCACTGTGGCCCAACATTTCAACTCCCTCTCCCACTCAGCCGAGGACATGCAGGCCCTGGGCCTCCTCCACCGCTGCTCCCTCACCACCGACGCCTGGAGGAAGAATGCCGCATCTTCCGCCTCAGAACACTTCAACCCCAGGGCATCAATGTGGACTTCACCAGTTTCCTCACTTCCCCTTCCCCCACCTCACCCCAGTTCCAACCTTCCAGCTCAGCTCTGTCTCCATGACCTGTTCTACCTGCCTATCTCCCTTCCCACCTATCCACTCCACCCCCCCGACCTATCACCTTCATCCCCACCCCCATTCACCCATTGTACTATTAACTACCTTCCCCCAAACTCCTCTCTGACCTATCACTTCCATTCCCACCCCCATTCACCTATTGTACCGTATGCTACTTTCGCCCCACCCCCACCCCTCTCTCCTTTATCTCTCCACCCTGCAGGCACCCTGCCTCTATCCCTGATGAAGGGCTTTTGCCCAAAATGTCAATCTTCCTGCTCCTCGGATGCTACCTAACCTGCTGTGCTTTTCCAGCACCACTCTCATCTAGACTCTGGTTTCCAGCATCTGCAGTCCTTATTTTTACCAACGCAGCAATGGCCTAGTCATGGCCACATCATCACCTTACAAAAACTCATAACGGGAGCAAGGCTGAGAGGGCATCAGTTTGTGGCACACAAGTGCAATTGAATACTCACAAATTGTGGGGAGAGTGATCTTTTACATTCTCAGACTATACAGTTGTTGAGTCATTAGCCTGTTGATATTGAGGGGGACGTTGAAAAGGGAAAGGCTTCCATATATTATTGTGGGGTCCAGCTGAGCACCTGGAAGACAATAGCGGGTAATCGGAGTACAGCGCTCAGATTTTTGGTCTCACAGTGATGACAATCAAAACTTCCAAAGGAGAGAGACAGCTGCAGATACGTGGAGGGGAGCAGAGTGGATGAGGTGAAGTAAATCATGGATACTCTCACTATCGGACCAAGAGCCCAAAAGTAGAAATACTACCGCTGTGCCACATGAGCCCTTACAAAACTTCTTAGACCCATAAACTGATAATAGACATTTTTTTTAATCAGCTGCAAATGTGTTGCTGGTGGAAGGGCTTATGCTCGAAACGTCGAATTCTCTATTCCTGAGATGCTGCCTAACCTGCTGTGCTTTGACCAGCAACACATTTGCAGCTGTGATCTCCAGCATCTGCAGACCTCATTTTTTACTCGAAGATTTTTTTTAATCAACCTATCCAGAGATGTTGTGACACACCTCTGGAATAAGCAGGACTTGAAACAAAATGAGAAATTTCTGGAAAAGCTAAGCAGATCCAGCAGCATCTGTGGAGAAAAAGCAGAGTTAACATTTCAGGTGCTGTTTAGAACCTTTCAGAACATATGAAGACTAAATGGGTTAGCCATGGTAATGCGAGGTAAGGGGCAATGGTGGGGTGCCTGGTCTGGGTGGGATGTTCTTTGGAGGGTCTGTCCAGACTCAATGGGCCAAATGGCCTCTTTCCGCACTATAGAAATTTTGTGATTGAGTGAGTTGTGTTTACAATGTTGCTTTGTAAGCGCAGGGGGAGGAGAGAAATACACTGCGATATGTGTGAAGATTTGTCCAGAAACAGATTACTGTTTGTTTTTTTTCGCAAATGTTGTAGATGCCAGAAATTGTCACCCTAATGAAAATTCCTTATTAGCTTGTGGACCGGTAAACAACTTGGATAGAGGGACCCAAAATCTCCAAACTGCTGAAGTAGCAGTCTATCTCCCTGCAGTAAAGGTAACTAAAACCTGACAAAAGCAGTTACCTTCTTCCATCATTGATGTAAGGTATTGCCTTTCACCTATAGCTCAAAGACTTTATAATTTAGTGTATAAGTTGACCTGTACCTCTTGCGAACAAGTGAAAGAATCCAGAAAGGAGATTGGAAAACAGAATGTCTTAAGTAAAAAAAAACATCTCATTAAATCCTGTGGATTATTGCTATTGAACTGTTCCCAAATTTATTTCACTCCACCTGTAACACCATTTTTTTGTTTGTACGTGTCTGTCTACTTGTATGTTTGGAGTTTTAAAGGGGGTGTTAGATTTTCAACTAGTAGAATTATATGTTTCGTTTAGTTCTGTTTTTGTTTATTTTACAGGAGACAATGGCCTGGTGATATTATCACTAGACTATTAATCTAGAAAGGTAAAAACAAGGACTGCAGATGCTGGAAACCAAAGTCTAGATTAGAGTGGTGCTGGAAAAGCACAGCAGGTCAGGCAGCATCTGAGGAGCAGGAAAACCGACGTTTTGGGCAAAAACCCTTCATCTATTTCGAATATTAATCTAGAAATTCAGCTAATGCTCAGGGGACCCAGATTCAAATTCTGCCATGGCAGATGGTGAAATTTGAATTCAATTTTTAAAATGTCTGATTCAGAATCTACTGTTAACCATGAAACAGTTGTTGGGGGAAAATAACCATCTAGCCTACATGTGAGTCCAGATCCACAGCAACATGGTTGACTCTCAGCTGCCATCTGAAATCTGAAATTCTCTCTGTGACTCCCTCGTAAGGTTCACAGGTCTCACCAGCCCACACCCCATTCCTGGCACCCTTCCCTGCCACTTCAGGAAGTGCAAAACCTGTGGCAACACCACTCCCCTCACATCCATCCAGGGCCCCATGGGATCCTTCCACATCTGTCAGAAATTTAACTGTACCTCTACCAATGTCATCTATTGCATCAGTTTCACTTCGTGTGGTCTCCTCTACATCGGGGAGACAGGGCGCCTTCTTGCGGATCGTTTCACAGAACATCTCTGAGACACCTGCACCCACCATTCCCACCGCCCTATGAGTGAATACTTCAACTCCCCCTCCCATTCCATCAAGGATCTACAGGTCCTAGGCCACCTCCACCGTCAAATTGTTACCACCCAATGCCTGAAGGAGGAACACCTCATATTCCGCCTTGGGACCTGCAACCACACTGGATAAATGTGGATTTCAACAGCTTCCTAATTTCCCCTCCCCCCAAATAATCCCAGTCCCAAACCTCCATCTTGGCAAAGCACTCCAGACCTATCACCTTCTCCCTCAGCTTCATCCACCTATCAGTTTTTCAGCTACCTTTCCCCAACGGTGGCACAGTGGTTAGCACTGCTGCCTCACAGCACTAGTATCCCAGGTTCAATCCCAGCCTTGGGCAACTGTCTGTGTGGAGTTTGCACATTCTCCCCATGCCTGCGTGCGTTTCCTCTAGGTGCACCGGTTTCCTCTCACAATCCAAAAGATGTGCAGGTCAGGTGAATTGGCCATGCTAAATTGCCCATAGTATTAGGTGCATTAGTCAGAGGGAAATGAGTCTGAGTGGGTTACTCTTCGGAGAGTTGGTGTGGACTGGTTGGGCCGAATGGCCTGTTTCCACGCCGTAGGGAATCTAAAATCTAAAAAAATCAAACCCCACACCCTCCCATTTATCTCTCAGCCCTGACCCACAAGCCTCATTCCTGATGAAGGGCATATGCCTGAAACATTGATTCTCCTTCTCTTTGGATGCTGCCTGACATGCTGTGCTTTTCCAGCACCACACTCTCAACTCTGATCTCTAGCATCTGCAGTCCTCACTTTCTCCCATCTGAAATGGCCTAGCAAGCCACTCAGTTGTAACAATGGCTATGAAGTCTCTATAAAGAAATGAAACTGGACAGACCACTTGGCATCAGCCTGAGTACCACAAAAAAAAGGCAAAAACCAAACCTGTCGACATTGTCAAGTCTTCATTATTAGCAATATCTAGTTCCAAAATTGGGAGGTCAGTGTGACAGACTAGCCAAGCAACAGCCTGATACAACAATAGCCTGACGCAATCACACTCATGGAATCATCCATGACAGACAATGTCCCAGACAGCACCATCACCATCCCTGGATATGTCCTGTGCCACCCCTGGACAAACCCAGCAGAGCTGGTGGCACAGTAGTATATAGTCAGGAGGGAGTGCCCTGCGTGTCCTTAACATTGATTCCAGACCTCATAAAATGTCATGGCTCCAGATTAAACACGGATAAGAAAATCTGCTGATTACCGCATACTAATGAGTCAGTGACTGACGAATCAGTACTGATGAATGAGCACTTCATGTTGAACAACAGTTGGAGGAAGCACTGAGGGTGGCAAGGGTGTAAAATGTACTCTGGGTTGGACATTTCTATGTCCACCATCAAGGGTGGCTCAGCAGCAGCACTACTGATTGAACTGGTTGGCTCTTCAGGAAAATAGCTGCTAGACTAAGTTGGCAGTAGGTGGTGAGGGAACCAACAAGAGGGAAAAGCATATTTGATGTCATCCTCACCAATCTACAGGCTGCAGATTAATCTGTTCATGACAGTATTAGTAAGAGTGACCACTGCACAGTCCTTGTAGAGACAAAGTCTGACTTCACATTGAGGAAACCCTCCATGTTGTGTGGCACTATCACTGTGCTAAATGGATCAGACTTCGAACAGATTGAACGAATCTAGACAGAGCATCCATGTGGCGCTGTGGATCATCAACAGCAGCAAATTGTACTCCAGCAGAATCTGCAACTTTGTGACTCTGCATTGCCCCCACTCAACCAATACCGTCAAGCCAGGAGATCAACCTTGGTTCAGTGGAGAATATAGGAGGGAAAGCAGGAGCAACTCTAGCCAAACAGGACTACTTGCGTGCCACATTGCTAAGTTGCAAGTGGTAGAGCTAAGCAATCCCACAACCAACAGACCAGATCTAAACGCTGCAATCCTACTACATCCAGTTGTGAGTGGTGGTGAGCAATTAAATAACTCAATGGAAGAGACTCCACAAATTTCTTCATCCTCAATAATGGAAGAGCCTAATACATCTGTGCTGAAAATAAAGCTGAAGCATTCACAGCCATCTTCAGCTGGAAATGCCGAGTGGATGATCCATCTTAGCCTTCTCCAGAGGTCCCCAGAATATCAGATGACAATCTTCAGCCAATTCAGTTCACTCTGTGATATCAAGAAATGATTGGAGGCAATGGATACTGTAAAGGTTGTGGGCTCTGACAACATTCAGACAATAGTATTAAAGACTTGTACATAAGAACTAGCTGTTCCCCTAGCCAAGCTGTCCCAAGATAGTTATAACGCTGACATCTACTCAACAATGTGGAAAATTGCCCAGGTATGCCCTGTATATAAAAATCAGGACAAATCCAACCCAGCGAATTACTGCCCCATCAGTCTACACTTCATTATTAGTAAAGTGATTAGATTAGACTTACAGTATGGAAACAGGCCCTTCGGCCCAACAAGTCCACACCGACCCGCCGAAGCGCAACCCACCCATACCCCTACATTTACCCCTTACCTAACACTACGGGCAATTTAGCTTGGCCAATTCACCTGACCCGCACATCTTTGGACTGTGGGAGGAAACCGGAGCACCCGGAGGAAACCCACGCAGACACGGGGAGAACGTGCAAACTCCACACAGTCAGTCGCCTGAGTCGGGAATTGAACCCGGGTCTACAGGCGCTGTGAGGCAGCAGTGCTAACCACTGTGCCACCGTGCCGCCACAACTGATGGACAATGTCATCAGTTGTGAGATGAAGCAGGTCCAGCTCAGCAATAACCTACTCAGTGATACGCAGTTAGTGTTACACCAAGTCAATTCGACTGCTGACTTCATTCCAGCTTTGGTTCAAACATGGATGAAGTAGCTGAATTCCAGAGGGGAGGTGCAAGTGAAAGCCCTTGACAGCAAGGCAGCACTTGATTGGGTGTGTATCAAGTAGCCCTAGCAAAACTGAAATCAATGGAAACTCTCAGCTTGTTGACATACTCTGTGGCACATTGAAAGATGGTTGTCATCGTTGGTGGTCAGCCAGCTTTAGTTGTTTCTTCAATGACTTTCTCTCCATCATAAGGTCAGTGACAATCTAACCACCAGCCCTTCATATTCAATGGTGTTACCATTGCTGAATTTATCAGTCCTGGTGAAAGGTCCCAACCTGAAACATTGACTCTTCAGCTCCTCTGATGCCAGTTGATCTGATGTGCTTTTTTCAGCTCCAAACTTTATCGACTATCGCTGAATTCCCCACTATCAACATCCTAGGGGTTACCATTGATCAGAAACTCAACAGAACTCACCATATAAACACAGATCAGAGACTCAGAATACTGCGGCAATAACTCATCACCTGACTCCCCAAAGCCTGTCCATCATCTCTAAGGCACAGGTTAGGTGTGTGATGGAATATTCCCCAGTTGCCTGGATGCACGTAGCTCCAAAACCATTCAAGAATCTTGATACCATCCAGGATAAAGCAGCCTGCTTGATTGGCACCACATTCAAAAACATTCACTACCTCCATCACTGACACTCTGTGTCCAAAATGATGGTAGAGTAGGATGCTTCAGCCAGAACACATCTGCTCCATCCATTTATTTTTCTTTTTATTTCTTCTGTCTTCTTTCTTCTCGGCTTTGGACTCCCTGCCTCAGTTCAGGCTTGAACTCTGGGCTGCAGATACCCGACCTCAGAACCTTGGCCTCATGGTCTGGTGTGGCAGCCTGCCAGCCTGACGCAGTGGTCTTTTGGCCCAGCGTGACGATTTCCACTGCCAGTCCAAGCCAGTCTTTCAGCTTGGCCTGGCTTCAGTGTGGACGTCCGGTCCCTAGGTGTTTCCAGAGCAGTCTCCTGGCCTCAAGAACCATGAGGTGAAGCCCAACATAGTCTGGAGTCAAGGCCTGGCGCGGACTAGAGACTAGGTGCCAGCATGTACTGGGTTGGAAGGACCATTGTTATGAACATTTTATTTATCTATTTTCTAATTCATTCCTACAATTTGCAGTGCTGGACTTGTTATTTCTTTATTTTCTCTTTTTTTTTCCCAAAGAACTTGGACTGAAGATTATGTACCTAGATACCTTTGTACTTAAGATGGCGCCATAAGTGGCAACTTGTAAACATTTCACTGTGCTTATTTGAGTACTTGACAATAAGACAAATTCAGCTCAATTCATTTAATTCAGTAGCAGCAGTGAGCACTGTCTACAAGACACAAAGCAAAAGTTCACCGAAGATTCTGAGACAGCACGGATAAATGGGAACGCCACCTCCTGCAAGTACACTTCAAGCCACTCACTATCGTGACTTGTAAAATATATTACTATCATTGGGTCAAAATCCTGGAATTCCCTCCCTAAGGACATTGTAGGTCAACCTACCGCACCTGGACAGCAGCAGCTCAAGAATGCACCTCATCACCACCTTCCCAAAGGCAACTAGGGATAGTGCTGTCCAGCTAGTAATGCCCATGTCCCATGAATGAATAAAAAGAGTTTATTTTTGTAATAAGTTGTACTTACTGTTAGGTATAAGAACCTGGTTCAGAGCTTTCTGCTTACCTAATTCCATCAGTTTAAATGGAGCTTTTGGATTAAATCATTATATTAGTGACAAAGCTGAGAATAGCGGGATTGAGTATCAGCATATTTTCCAAAGTGGTTGCGACAAGAGTTTAGGAGTTCATCAGGATTAATTTGAAGCAAAGGCAACAAGGATGTCGGTGAGACATTAGTAGAGCCACAGAGACATACAGCATGGAAACAGACCTTTCAGTCCAACTAGATGCCGACCACCCTAATCTACTCCCATTTGCCAGCACTTGGCCCGTACCCCTCTAAACCCTTCCTATGTATATATCATTCAGATGCCTTTTAGATGTTGTAATTGTACCAGCCTCCACCACTTCCTCTGGCAGCTCATTCCATGAGAAAACCTTGGTTCAGTACTGCAAATAAGAAATGGAAATGAAAATTTCAAAGAATTTCCTGCAGGTGGCAGAGTGTCCCTGACAGACTGAATTGAAGATACAGAGGTCAAGTTGGTTTAGTTGACAAGCAAGTTGAGGATGGATTGCCTGCAGAAGTTAGGAAGCCATAATTAAAGTATTGTTGCAGCATTTAGGCTTATTGAAAATACAACAGACCTTAGGTATTTTAGGTCGTGAAACAATGGACTTAGGTAAAATTAAGTTTCGGTTAAAGCAGCTTGAAATTGAGGAAAAATGTAAGCAACTTGAAATAAAATGAGCTGAAGCAAGTGTGAATTCCTGAGAGAAGTTGTTCTTATAGAAGAATTTTAAAACTCACTAACCGCATAATATGAGTTCTTGTCAAGAACCAAAGGGTTGCAACAGCTCGACAGATAACAATAATAGCTGAAAATTATGAGCTAATTCATAAAACTGAATTTGGATCTGGGGTGAGATAGGGGTGGGGGTTAGATTTGGAAACTAATGAAATCGATGTTGATACTGTGTGGTTTCCCAGATCCAACCCACCAACTCGGCACCACCCTCAAGACCTGTCCTACCTGTCCATCTTCCTTCCCACCTATCCATTCCACCCTGCCCACCAACCTATCACAATCACCTCCCCCACCTGCATCTACCTATCGCCTTCCCAGCTATCTTACCCCCAGGCCCACTCCCACCCTCCTATATATTTCTCAGCCCCACTCCTCCTCCACATTCTCAATGAAGGGCTTATGCTCGAAACATCAACTTTCCTGCTCCTTGGATGCCGCCTGACCTGCGTACTTTTCCAGTGCCACACCTTTCAACTCTGACTCTCCAGCATCTGCAGTCCTCACTTTTTCCATGTTCCTAGAAGGACTCACAGTTTCACATAACGTAGCGCAAGGGCATGTAAAGTGTCACAAGTGAAAATGAAAGAATGAATAGACAGACATTCTGTTGCCAGAACATATCAAGTGGGAGATGAAGTATTGGCATTAGTTGCATTTACAATGTGAACCTCTGAAAGCAAAATCCAGTGGTCCATACAAGGTAATTAGGACAGTTGGTAAGATTAACAATCTGATAAGATACTCCTGATCATAGAAAGAATAGTCATGTGAGATAAGCATGTTGAAATAATACTGTTGCAAACAATAGGATACGCAGGAGCAAATGTATCAAGTGACAAGAATAGTGGAGGATGTCAGAGTGAGGTAGAAGAAGAAGTAGACAGTTCTCAGAGTGAACCCTTTATAATTTGATGACCCAACACAGAAACATTGGAACTGTTATACACTGTTCTCATATTTAGAGGAAGAACAATGGGAGAACCTTGCAAGACTACTTAGGGATTACAATTAATAATGTCTGTGTACTGGCATTGCTGTTCTTCAAGGATCCTTGCTTTCCTTCACTGGTCCCAATATCATCATTAAAAATTATTAGCATCACGTGTCAATATTTATATTGTGTTGGATAAGAGAAAGAGATCTTCACTTACTTGTAAAATAAACCAACTGAACTGCTCAGTTCTACATAGAACATTACAGCGCAATACAGGCCCTTCGTCCCTCAACCTATCATACCAATCTGAAGCCCATCTAACCTACACTATTCATGTACGTCCATATGCTTGTCCAATGACGACTTAAATGTACTTAAAGCTAGCGAATCTACTACTGCTGCAGGCAAAGCATTCCATACCCGTACTACTCTCTGAATAAAGAAACTATCTCTGACATCTATCCTATATCTATCACCCCTCAATTAAAAGCTATGCCCCTTCGTGCTCACCGTCACCATACTTGGAAAAAAGCTCTCCCTGTCTACCCTATCTAACCCTTTGATTATCTTATATGTCTCTATTAAGTCACCTCTCAACCTTCTTCTCGCTAATGAAAATGGCCTCAAGTCCCTCAGCCTTTCCTTGTAAGACCTCCCCTCCATACCAGGCAATATCCTAGTAAGTCTCTTCTGCACCCTTTCCAAAGCTTCCACATCCTTCTTATAATGCGGTGACCAGAACTGTACACAATACTCCAAGTGCGGCTGCACCAGAGTTTTGTACAGCTGAAGCATAACCTCATGGTTCCGGAACTCGATCCCTTTATTAATAAAAGCTAAAACACTCTATGTCTTCTTAACAACCCTGTCAACCTGGGTGGCAACTTTCAAGGATCTGTGTACCTGGACATTGAGATCTCTCTGCTCATCTACACTACCAAGAATCTTACCATTAGCCCAGTACTTTGCGTTCCGGTGGCAAAGTGAATCACCTCACACTTGTCCACACTTCTCTGCTTGATATGGTGGCCTGTAGCTCCTAGTACTTCTGCAAGATGCACTGCTTGTGGTCAAGGATGAGGTGGAGGTAGCCTGCTCATGTGCCCTTGCTTGTGACTGAGATGTCCAGGGCAATCATCCTCAATGTGGCAGTACCCATTTCAGAAGCAGTAGGGGCAGCCTCTGACACTTGCTGCTGGATAGATGGTCCCTTATTCTGAGGAATCAATCGGTAAATGATGATGATGTCGGTGTCAGTGAGGGTGTTATGGGAAAAATCACCAGTCTCGGAGTCAGGATCAAGATCCAACTACAGAGTTTATTGTACAAAGAAACCGGAGCTCCAGGAAGAGGGAGACGTTCATCAGCATGGCTGTCAGCTATGAGCTGCTACCTGGAGGTCAGCAACAGTAGGTGATTTCTGTGTCTTGTCAGCAGTTTTATCCATGCCTCTGTGGTTTGCTTGATTGTGGTCTCGGTGCTCTCCCCTTGGTCACTGTCTTGCATTACAGTTCCTGTCTGTGCCTAGAGGGTGATCAATCATATTAGTTCGTTCATAGGAGTTATTATATGGTTTCAGTTGGGTCCAGTGCTTCCACGTGCCTTTTCCCCTAATGTCTGTACAGGTGCAGACGTCACCATTGATTATAACTTCATATGGGGAGAAAGTGAGGTCTGCAGATGCTGGAGATCAGAGCTGAAAATGTGTTGCTGGAAAAGCGCAGCAGGTCAGGCAGCATCCAAGGAACAGGAGATTCGACGTTTCGGGCAAAGCCCTTCTTCATTCCTGAAGAAGGGCCTATGCCCAAAACGTCAAATCTCCTGTTCCTTGGATGCTGCCTGACCTGCTGCCCTTTTCCAGCAACACGTTTTCAGCTATAACTTCATATGGCCCACTCCATTTTGGGGCAAAACCTGGTTTGTCAGGCAGGGTTTGTACAAGGACATGGCTCCCAGCTGCTGGGACCTTAGGGAAGGTTTCAAGTTCACCTGCCTTGTCCTTTTGCTCTTGTCTCTCAGTTACCAATTTACGCATCCCTTTTAGTTGGGTGCTTAATTCCAGTACGTGTCTCAGAATTTTGTCCCACCCCGTTGTAATGGTCTCTGGTAATTGCATTGTCACCCGGTCATTAGTTCGTAGGGTGTTCGTCCGCTTGCTTGATTCGTGGTGGCTCTTAATTTCATTAGTATAGCTGGCAGCACTTCTCCCTGATGTCTGTATGGCCTTAGCTAAAGCATTTTTAAGGGTTCTGTTTATTCTCTCCACCATCCCTGAGTCAATGTTGAGTCTGTAGCTCCCATCAGGCTTTATCAATGGCCATGTTGGGGAATTGGTTGTGTGTGTGGTTTCCCTCCGGATTCCCTGTTTTACTAGTCCTTGAACTATCTCCATGACTGCTTTTTCTGCTTCAGGCTTGATTGAGTTCTGCCAGTGGGGCTTATGCTGCGGTCTGGACACCATTATACCTAGGATCTATCTCGACTTAAACCTGTGTCTAGCTTTGTCTCTGTCCATGCCTCGGGGATGGAGGCGCACATGGCTCCAAATCACCCATTTTTGAGGTTGTAGTTCCTACTGGTGGCTGTAGCTACTTTAATAGTCTCGAGGTGGCTTGTAATTTTCCCAGTCTCGGTCTTTTGACCATCCTGTTTTGGCCAGATCAATTTTTCTTTTGTACAGTCAATCAAGACTTTGGTGTTGTTTAGGGGTCCTCCATGCTTTTACCAGCACACTGCCTCTGTATGCCCTGCTCTGCTGCAGTGGCTGCAGTATTTTACGCTGTTTCTTGACCTATTCCTTGCCTGTGGGGCCCTACAGTCTCTGGCAAAGTATCCCTGTCGGCAGGATAGTTTGGTTCTGCTTCCTTCACTCTGTTCCAGTAGGCTGCTCTGTCGGTTTTTGTTTTTATTGCTGGAGCTTCAGTCTCCTGCACCCCACTAGCCCAAGTCGTCATCATTTTGGAACATTATCACTCTGATTTTCAGGATGGATTTATGGGCGCTAGAGAGCCCGTCTTTAAAAGCCTGAATGAATGCCCAGTCCCCACGATCTGGGTTTGCTTGTTCTGAGCGCTCCTGGTATACCCTAAATAATCTTTCCCCATACTCAGAGGCTCCTTCCCCTTTAAGCTGTTTAGTGGTCGTGATTTTGCTCCAGTTCATGGGAGCATTTCCTAATACCTGTTGGATCTCTTCTTTAAAATGGGCTAAGGGGGCCTGCTGGCCATCTATCTCAGCAGTTAGGGCAACATCATGTGTCCACTGTTCCCCCCTATAGTCTCTGGCTGCTGTGGCTTCAGGTCCACCATCCACCTGTCTCCATTTGTATATCCCTCAAGTGCCGTTGGTGCCCTACCCATATACTGTCTAGCTCTTCCCAGAATCTTGGTTGTGGCTGTCATTTGTCCAGGGAGACCATGATGTGTTGCCTTTTCCCCCTGGGGTAAAGGATTTATAGTTTGCTTTTGGCTGCAGCTCTGTTCCCCTTCTAGTGATTGGCGCTAGATTATATTCTTGCACCTCCTACTCTGCCGAGGGAGCAGTTGGTCCTTGTTGTACAGTTTCGAAGGAGGGAAGAGAGTCATTCTACCTTTCCTCCTGTACTTTTTCTAACCTTAACAACTGGTTTACAGCACAGTTTTTGAGGCAGGCACTGTCTTATCCTCTGGTCGTTTCAGCATAAGCAGCTGGTTATCACACTAGTTAGCATACTTTCCCACTTACGCTCCACAGACATGCACAACCCACTACTATCGCACAAGTTACACATTACGATGGTATACTCATTTAAACTGTATTTTTGGCCTAGTCTCACTCTTCCTGTTTGCAGATTCAAAGTGTCTCTTATCCCGGCTCCCCAATTGCAGCCTTTAACCAGAGCACCGTGAATAGGAGACCTTGCTTGCAGTGCCAATTGTTGTGGGGAAAATCACCAGTCTCAGAGTCAGAATCGGGATCCAATTACAGAGTTTATTGTACAAAGAAACCGGAGCTCAGGGGAGAGAGAGATGTTTGTCAGCACGGCTGTCAGCTGTGAGCCTCCTCTCACTCTCGAAGCACATGTCATGATATTTTATACATTTTGTGGTACGATAGTTCAAGTATCGAGTCTTTGTTTGTACAGCAGGGTTTGTTTACAGAAAACATTACAAAATCATTGTCAGTTTCAGTGGTCATGATCGTTCTTCCTGAGAAGGAAGATCGTTTTCCATTACTGCAGATCTTAAGTATTAACACTTGTATACTAGTAATCTCAGGTAGTTAACATTTATATTGAAAGTGGTGGCTGGACTCAGACAGTTCGGTGAGCAGTAGTCATTACTGATGTGTATTCTGTCCCCCACCCACCTTAAACTAATCATCTATGCTCTGTGTCTATTGTGCTAGTATCCTATTAGCCTCAGGCAGTATCTGTGTATGCTTTGCTGTATTTGCTCAGCAGCCATCTTGTGTGCTAAGTGACCAATTTATGGCTCAGCAGCCATCTTGTATCTTTGCGCCCCATGTCAGCACGCCCCTTGTCAACTCCCACTTCAAGAGGTAACATTCATACATTAAAGCTACTGCCTCATCCTTTAGTAGTGCTTTGGATGGATGGAGCATTATATGGAGTGCAACTGGCATCCACTACAGGCCTCTGCACCACCAATGTCACTGACCTAGTGTAGCATGTATTCATGAATGTCAGTGTACTGCATCTTTATGTTCAGATGGTATTCCTCCTCTTCTCTGAGCCCTTTCTCAGGCATTATAAGTTTTTTTTTCCTGAAAAGACAAAAGAAATGAGGTGCTCCTGCTGTCTTTGGACCTGTCATCAGCTCATTGACATACAAAGTCATAAATGTCATTATTGGAAGCTCTCAACAACAATATGCTTTTGAAACCTGCTGAAGGTTCTGTGAAAACTGTCTGCCTATGCTTCTCTAAAAAGCAGTATAAGCCCTCAGGCTCTTAAGCTAGAGTGTTTAAAGAAAGTTGAAGACCTAGATCCTGCCAAAAGACTCTGTCATTGCACCCACCTTGTCACTGAATCTTTCCTGGTACTGGACCCAGATCCTCCTGATAATACTTTGAGTGTTAAGTGTCCTCAACAACCTCAAACCACATTTGGCAGTGCAGCCTTTTTCTGCTACTCTCCAGTCAGGGAATCTCCTGTTCCCTCAATGCTTCAAGGATGTCCAGATTGGCATCACAGTGCAGGGGTCTTTGTGCCCCAAACGCCACACCAGATGCCAAATCTCAATTTTTTCTATCCTGTTATCCTGCATTAATTCCTTTAGTCAGGTGGCCTCTACTTGCACAGTTGCTCCTCCAGTTCTGTTCCCACGGCTAATTGGGCACCAAACATTCCCTGCACCCTTAAAAGACACAGGTGAAAATCAGGAAGGACAGAATGGATTCAGGAATCTGGAAAGTCTATCATTTATAAAAGTTTCCCAAGACAGCACAACTGAGCAAATATCTGGTCCTATCTTTTCATTCCAGTTTTTTTTTCATTAATTCAATTTAAATTGTACCGGTTAAAATAATGGAATTTCTAGCCTCATATGATAAACCTGGGCCTTTGAATTGCTGGTCTAGTAATGTAATCATTACATCATCATCTCTCTAGTACCAACATATTTGTCACTCTGACAAGTGAAGTAGACCCATTTCAGATTGTGGCAATCAGCCGTAAGAGTGCAGCTTACAGTAGATATAAAGGATCTATCATTTTAAACTACTGATATTTGGGTAACACTTTTAAATCAGCTAATGGCATTGAGAAAATGAAAAGCTTCCACAGAGCAATTTCACCTAAGACCATTTGTTTGTTTGCAAAACCCGTGCTTCTGTACTGAATTCATTGTGTTGCCCATTTCCAGAAAATGTTGCTGACTTCACATTGAAAAACACTGAAGCTGGAACAAGAAAAACAACTGAAGTGCATATACCAAGTTTAGAGCATGATATACAAAGAAGCAAGGCTGATATAAGGTGAGTACTGAAATCTACTGGTTACCTCATATACTTTCACAACTGACACTGAAAATATTTAAAACTAACTGTGGATTGTAGGCTGAGATTTTGCTGCAGAAGGCAAATGCTTCTTCTGTATATTTGGTGACTTTTTACTCTTTTGCTAGGTGAGAGTTAATTCACTATTGGTGTTAATCAGTTACCAGTGCAACTTGCAGATGGTAAACACTGCTGCCTTGAGTGTCATGAAAATAATGAATATTGAAGATGTGGATGGTTGTGCCAATCAAAGAAATGCTTTGTTCTGGGTGGTGTTGAAACTCGTTAGTTTTGTTTTAGCTGTATTTATCCAAGCATGTGAATAATATGCCATCATTCTAACTTGTGTCTTAAAAATGGTAGAAAAGTACTGGGGAAACAGGAGGTGAGTTACTTGCTGCAGAATTCCTAACTTCCACCTGCTGTAGTAACCACAGTATTTATATGGTCAGTCCAATGTGACCACGGTAATTCTCAGAATGTTGATAGTGGAAATTTCATTGAAAGTTAGATTCAATTTTGTCTTTGCTCAGAACTAGTGTGCTGTGAAGGCTACTTGCTTCTTATCAACTCAAGCCTGGATATTGACCAGTAACTGAAGAGTCTTAAGTGATGCTGAACATTGTGCAGTCAACAGTAAATTCTCCACCTCTAACCTTATAGGTCTTTTTGAACCGACGTTCAGAAATGTTTTTACACTGCTCAAGAGCACATGGGGCTTGAACCCAGGTTCCCAGCTCAGAGTTAGGAACGCTATCGCTGCATTGCTAAGAGCCTCAAAAACTCTGACTGTGCAATGGAGAAAGCTTCTTGATGAAATTACCTCGAAGAATTCCTAGGGCTCTTGTGGCACAGTGTAGTGTACCTACTTTTGATCCAGAAAGCTTAGATTCAAGGCCCACCTCCTCTAAAAGTGTATAATAACACCCCTGAACAGGTTGATTAGGAAAATACCTTGAGAACTTCCTGCAAAATTGTCTTGGGCAGCATGGTGACTCAGTGGTTAGCACTGCTACCTCACAGCACCAGGGTCCCAGATTCGATTCCAGCACGTTTGCACGTTTTCCCTGTGTCTGCATGGGTTTTCTCCAGGTGCTCCACTTTCCTCCCACAGTCCAAAGATGTGCAGGTTGGGGTGAATTGACCATGCTAAGTTGCCCATAGTGTTAGGTGCATTAATCAGAGGGGGGTGGGTTACGCTTCAGAGGGTTGGTGTGGACTGGTAGGGCCTAAGGGCCTGTTTCCACACTGTAGGGAATCTAATCTAAAAGCTGTATGATCTCCAATAAACACAATTTTTTTTCAAAAACCACCACCAAACCACCCATTTCACCAATTGAAAGAACAAGTTACAACCTTCTTCTTTTGTTCTTGGTATGATTTCAATCAGCTGAGAGGTTTACACCTGATTCCCATTGATGCCAGTTTTGCTGGGCTCATTAATGGGTGCAGCTCCAACATGCTGAAGAAGTTCAATACTATTCAGAGATAAACTATCCCACTCGATTGGCACAACTTTCCACTCCCTTCATCACCGATGCACAGTGTATACCATCTGCAAGATACACAGAAGTAACCCTTTGAAAGCACCATCCAAACTATGTCCTTTACCACATAGAAAGACAGGGCAGCAGTTGCATGGAAGCACCGCCTGCTGTAAGTTCCTCTCCAAATCACATCATTGTGACTTGAAACTATAACACCATTTCTTCACTGTCACTGGGCTAAAGTCTTGAAACTCACTTCCTAATTTTGTGCGTACACAGACCTCATGGACTGTAACGGTTCAAGACAGCAACTTACCAGCACATTTTCCAGGACAATTCAGGATCGGTAATAAATGTTAACCTAGCCAGTAATGCCACATCCTGTGAATGATTTTTTTTAAAAACTCTGAGTAAGGAGGACTTTGAAGAGTCAACAGGGCTGAATTTAGTGTTGTTATTTCTATGGTCTACATCAATTCTAGGTGGCTTATCTGGTTTCATGCCTCTTACTAGGTAAAAACAATGACTGCAGATGCTGGAAACCAGATTCTGGATTAGAATAGTGCTGGAAAAGCACAGCAGTTCAGACAGCATCTGAGGAGCAGGAAAATCGACGTTTTGGGCAAAAGCCCTTCTATTCCTGATGAAGGGCTTTTGCCCGAAACGTTGATCTTCCTGCTCCTCAGATACTGCCTGAACTGCTGTGCATTTCCAGCACCACTCTAATCCATAATCCCTTCATGCCTCTTACACTTTATAATAGTGAATGCGAATGTCTTACCATCTTAAAGGACAATTAAGAGTCAGCACATTGCTGTAGGCCTAGAGTCACATGTAGTGACCGGTTAAAGGTGGTAGATTCCCTTTCTTCAAAGACATCAGTGAACTAGATGAGTTTTTACAGTTATCAACATTGGTTCATTGGTCATCATCACTGAAACTAACTTTTAATTCTGGATACACTAATTGAGTTTAAATTCCACCAGCTACCATGTTGGGATTTGAACTGGGTCTCTGGATTACTAGTTTAGTGTTACTATCACTATTTCACTGCCTCCCCTTTTAAGAAAAAGACGACTTTCAGTGAGAACATTTGGCAGGTGAGAAAATGAATGGATGGGTTTCCTTTGTTATAACAGTGACTGTGCTTCCAAGATAACTTCATTCCCATCCCTATTCTAACTGAGGTCCTTTGCACAGAAAATGTCCATTTAAGATTCTCTTCCCAGCATCAGTGGTATTTATTCAGTGACCAGAATACCATGTGGGAATCTCAAAAAGCAGACACTGTTCGGCTTTTTTGTGGGTTTCTGAGGATGCATCCTTCATCAGATAGTTAGTATTTGATCAAAGAAACTAGAATCAGGAAGGGGAGTGGGTGGGAGAAGGGGGAAGCAGTTGAGAACCATCCCATTTCCCCCCCCAGTTCTTTCTACTCATCTCTCCCCCTACCCCATGATTTCAGTTCAACCATTACCTTGATGTGTCCTCACTCTTCAACAATACTGGATTGGACATGTTGCAAACAAGCACCGTGATCCTGTGGAAGGTCTATGGCTTTTAAGTGCCTTACTGGTCTCTCACTGGCTGTTTAGCCAGTGGGTGAGATCGTTGTCACCTGCACTAAATCTTGCTCTGTATTACAGAAATGATAGAATTAGCAATGGAAATAGGCATTTAAAGAGAACAGGGCCTGAAAAAAAAGGATTAGTGAATACTTTGATAGGTGCAATTGCAGTATCTTAGACTGCATAACTTAATTAGTTGTCACGTTAAAATCCTTCATGCCTTCAATAACCCTTCCAACAGGCATGCCTTACAAGAACATTTGCCAGAATGCACAAGTGAAATTATGTATGAGAAGTCAAAGAGAAGAAGTGTAACATTCTCAGACTTCAGTCTAAATAATGAAGAAGGAGCATCTCCCTCATCTGCAGAATACAACGTAAACTCGTTCGAAAGAAAAGCTGATGAAGGGAACGACAAACCTTACCATTCAACAAAAGAAAGTACCACATCTCCTTCAGAATCAGAAGAATCTCGTCAAGTCTCAACTAGATATGAAGGCAGTGAAATGGAGAAGACTTTTAAAAAATTGGAAGATTCTCCACTGTTTTATATGGCTGTACCACAAGAGAGTACGAAAATGACAGATATCCCAGAGCACATTGGATGGCAAATGAAACCTCGCAAAATTGACAAATCTTTTAAACCAGATTCATCAGATCCTCAAACCCGGAATGTTAAAGGTTAGTTATTGCTCACATATGCACAGATTGGCTGTTGTTTGTCAGCATTATCTTTTAACACAGGGATTATTTCACAATAATTTTACTACTGTGTTCACATTCCCTTGTGATCAGGGCCCATACCATTTGTCTTGCTAACTAATTGTTGCACTCCCATGCCAAATTTTAGTGATTCACAAACAAGGACACCAAGTTCCTTGGATACCTGAAGTTCCCAACCTCTGACTATATTAAGAAATATTCTGCCTTTTTCTTTTTTTTCTCTACCAAAGTGGACAACTTCACATTTATCTACATTATGTCCTGCCTGACATGTTCTAACCTATATTCAATGCCTCCTTACATCCTTCGCACAACTTACATTTTCATTCAGTTTGGTGTCATCAATGTATTTGAAAATATTACAGTTCGTCACCCCATTCATTTCTGACACAACAATGAGTCACTTTCATTGAATGGTTCTGGTATAACCCGTGTTTCTTCAACACGAATTGGCTGTAACGCGATTGACGAATTGTGGACATTGTTTGGATAATGCAGCCTTTCTACTGAGCAGGTACAGTGATTTTCTCTTGTGGCTTTCCATAGTGCGATTTTCTATAGCATGAGGTTGCAGAGGAATGCAACCATCGCGTTATACCAGAACACCCTGCACAACCTTCAACTTCTTTTGTTAACCATGGTTAATTCATATTTTCATTTGGGTGCTTATACCTTAGAAGAATGTATGTTGTAGACTTTGTAGTATTTAAATTCTAACCATCACTGTTTACTATCAAGTCTATTGGCATTTTTACAATTCACCCTATCCAACTTGTCATTCATACCCATATTGTTGCCTTTGCTCAAACTTAAGACCCTAGTTTCAGAATGAAATATACTGCATTCAAATTTCATGTAAAATTCATTTATATTATGGTCAATATTTCCTAGGTTCCTTCACAACCACCTTGCTGTTTCAAAACTTAAAGAATTATTAATAGTTCTCTTTCATTATTCATCCTCCCTTCCAGACAGCTGAGCAACCTGTGGTACCATTGATTTAGGTCTAATGACACTCCTGTGAAGAAACATTGCTCTCTCAAGTATCCAAAGCAGAAATCAATTTGCAAGTGAGATAATCTCAGGGTACTTTTGTGCTATTTGTCTGGCTGTACTGACTGCCTCGCAGTCATTCACTTTTTATCTGCCTGCACCCCCCTAATCTGTGATGTAACCACCTCCAAGGCACAATACAGTGGCTCAGTGGTTAGCACTGCTACCTCACAGCGCCAGAAACCTGGGTTCAGTTTGAGCCTCGAACAACTGTCAGTGTGGAGTTTGCACGTTCCAGGAGTGTCTGCATGGGTTTCCTTCAGGTGCTTCATTTTCCTTTCACAGCCCAAAGCTGTGCAGGTTAGGTGAATGTGCCATGCTAAATTGCCCAGTAGTGTCCAGAGATGAGTCATGGGAAATGCAGGGTTACAGGGATCAGTTTGGGGGGGGTGAGGGGGCTGGTGGTGATGGGTCTGCATAGGTTGCCCATCGAAGGGGCATTGTGGATTCAATGGGCTGAATAGCCTGCTTCCACATTGTAAGGATTATATGACTCTTCTATAACTCTAAACATATTATCCATAGAGTCTTGTACTTCATAGATAGTGACTTCAGCCATTGCTCAAGTTCTGAAGCCTTCACATAGTGTGTGAAGTTTGTGCAGACAGTGAAAGCTTCTTGCAAATGTATTCATCTCAGACACAAAGTAGGTCCATGATTACATACATTGTGCTTCTGGACATTCCTCTCAGCCCAGTTGCCCTGTCGTTTTTTACCTGTGGATGGAGGTTTGCTCGCTGAGCTGGAAGGTTCATTTTCAGACATTTCGTCACCATCTAGGTAATATAAGCATTGAGCCTTCAGATGAAGCACTGGTGGCATGGCCCGCTTCCTGTGTTTATATTTCCTTGGGTTGGAAATGTCATATCCTATGGTGGAGTCATTTCCTGAGGTGATATCATTTCCTGTTCTTTTTCTCAGGGGGTGGTAAATGGGATCCAAGTCAATCTGTTTGTTAACAGAGTTCTTATTGGAATGCCATGCTTCTAGGAATTCTTGTGCGTGTCTCTGTTTGACTTGTCCTAGGGTGGATGTGTTGTCCCATTCGAAGTGGTGTCCTTCCTCATCTGTATGTAAGGATACTAGTGAGAGGGTCATGTCTTTTTGTGGCTAGTTGGTGTTCATGTATTCTGTTTGTCCAATGTAGCGTTTGTTACAGTTCGTGCTTGGTATTTTGTAAATGACATTAGTTTTGCTTGTTGTCTGTATTGGGTCTTTCAAGTTCATTAGATGCTGTTTTAGTGTGTTGGTGGGTTTGTGGGCTGCCATGATGCCAAGAAGTCTGAGTAGTCTGGCAGTCATTTCCGAGATGACTTTGATGTAGGGGAGAGCGGTTAGGGTTTCAGGATGTATTTGTCTGCTTGTTGGGGTTTGTTGCTGAGAATCCAACGGACTGTGTTCATTGGGTTCCCATCCTTTTAGAATACACTGTATTGGTGATTTTTCCTCTGCTCTGCGTAGTTTCTCTGTGCTGCAGTGTGTGATGGTCATTGAAATAATGTTTTAATGCAGCTTTGTTTGTGGGTGTTGGGATGATTGCTTCTGTAGTTCAGTATTTGATCAGTAAGTGGTGTTACTCTGTTAACAAACAGATTGACTTGGATCCCATTTACCACCCCCTGAGAAAAAGAACAGGAAATGACATCACCATGGGAAATGACATCACCAACCCAAGGAAACCTAAAAGCATAAATAGAAAGCAGGCCATGCCACCAGTGCTTCATCCGGAAGCTCACTGATCATGTTACCTGGTATGGTGACAAAAAATCTGAAAACGAACCTTCCAGCTCAGCAAGCAAACCTATATCCAGAACCTCAACCTGAGCTACAAATCTTCTCAAAACTCACTGATGTTGTAATCTCACCAGTTTACAACTACAGTGTATGAACTAAACTGAACCAGTTTACCTATTCAACTAATCAGCTACCTTTCCAGTAAAGCTTACCTCCCTTCCTTTCTTAATATTTTCAATGAGTGTATTCAGACATGTTATGGCAGAACTCTGAAGCAGGTCGGCTCTTAAACCCAGGATGTTTACCGCAGACATAGGGACACGGCCATTCGGCACCCAACCTTATGCACCTGGTATTTCCATATCTTCTCCTGTTTACCCATCCATATCCCATGGATAAGAGCCCATGGTGTTAGGGGCCAGGTACTGGCTTAGATAGAGGATTGGCTGGCTGGCAGAGGGCAGAGAGTGAGGATCGAGATGTTCTTTTTCATGATGGCAGCCAGTGATAAGTAGAGTTCTACAGGGACCAGTATTGGGACTACAACAATTCATGTTATACATTAACAATCTGGACAAAGGAACTGAGGGCATTATTGCTCAGTTTGCAGATGATACAAAGGTTGGTGGTAAGACAGGTAGTGTTGCAGACGGAGGAAGGCTGCAGGAGGACTTGGACAGGCTATGGAAATACTGTGGGAGTGTGTGAGGTTATGCACTTTGGGAAGAGGAATAGAGGAGGGGACGGTTTTCTAAATAGGGAAAGGCTTCAAAAATCTGAAGTACAAAGAGACTTGGGAATTCTAATTCAGGATTCTTTTCAAGTTAACTTTCAGATTCAATTGTTAGTTAGAAAAGCAAGTGTAATGTTGACATTCATTTCAAGAGTAAAAAATGAGGTCTACAGATGCTGGAGATCACAGCTGCAAATGTGTTGCTGGTCAAAGCACAGCAGGCCAGGCAGCATCTCAGGAATAGAGAATTCGACGTTTCGAGCATAAGCCCTTCATCAGGAATAAGAGAGAGAGAGCCAAGCAGGCTAAGATAAAAGGTAGGGAGGAGGGACTAGGGGGTGGGGCGATGGAGGTGGGATAGGTGGAAGGAGGTCAAGGTGAGGGTGATAGGCCGGAGTGGGGTGGGGGCGGAGAGGTCAGGAAGAGGATTGCAGGTTAGGAGGGCGGTACTGAGTTGAGGGAACCGACTGAGACAAGGTGGGGGGGAGGGGAAATGAGGAAGCTGGAGAAATCTGAATTCATACCTTGTGGTTGGAGGGTTCCCAGGCGGAAGATGAGGCGCTCCTCCTCCAGCCGTCGTGTAGTTGTGTTCTGCCGGTGGAGGAGTCCAAGGACCTGCATGTCCTCGGTGGAGTGGGAGGGAGAGTTAAAGTGTTGAGCCACGGGGTGATTGGGTTGGTTGGTTCGGGCGGCCCGGAGGTGTTCTCTGAAGCGTTCCGCAAGTCAAACCACATGGACTCCGAACTACATTCCAACCAAAAAAATTTGGATCCAACCAGGACAACCTGTACCTACAACAAATCCGAAGCCTCCAGCATCAGACCTCCCTCCGGATCCTCCGCTCCACCCTTGCAGCCATGCGTCGCTACCTACATTCCCTGCAATCAGCCCTTCCCCAGTTCAGGACAACACCCTCACAGACCTGCAAAGGACCCCTGCTGTTCTTCATCTACAGAAGAATCCACAAACTCAACAAACAGTTCTTCCTAGCCCTATCAGAGATTAAAGACAGTAAGTACCAAAAACTTTCATGTACTTACCCCCACACTAGAATCCTCTATATTGGTGAGACAGGCCGCTTACTTGCGGAACGCTTCAGAGAACACCTCCGGGCCGCCCGAACCAACCAACCCAATCACCCCGTGGCTCAACACTTTAACTCTCCCTCCCACTCCACCGAGGACATGCAGGTCCTTGGACTCCTCCACCGGCAGAACACAACTACACGACGGTTGGAGGAGGAGCGCCTCATCTTCCGCCTGGGAACCCTCCAACCACAAGGTATGAATTCAGATTTCTCCAGCTTCCTCATTTCCCCTCCCCCCACCTTGTCTCAGTCGGTTCCCTCAACTCAGCACCGCCCTCCTAACCTGCAATCCTCTTCCTGACCTCTCCGCCCCCACCCCACTCCGGCCTATCACCCTCACCTTGACCTCCTTCCACCTATCCCACCCTCCATCGCCCCTCCCCCTAGTCCCTCCTCCCTACCTTTTATCTTAGCCTGCTTGGCTCTCTCTCTCTTATTCCTGATGAAGAGCTTATGCTCGAAACGTCGAATTCTCTATTCCTGAGATGCTGCCTGGCCTGCTGTGCTTTGACCAGCAACACATTCATTTCAAGAGGGCTAGAATACAAGAGCAGAAATATACTGCTGAGGATGTATAAGGCTCTGGTCAGACTGCATTTGGAATATTGTGAGCAGTTTTAGGCCCCTTATCGAAGGAAGGAATTGAATTGAATGGAATTGAATTTATTGGCGCATGAACCGAGGCACAGTGAAAAGCTTTGTCTTGCGAGCAATACAGTCAGTTCACAGAGTTAAGTAGCATAGATAAGTAAATGATAGGTAAACAGCAGCAAAGACAAAAACACAGATGTAGATGAAAGTTAAGAGTTTGTGAGTCCATTCAGTATTCTAACACAGTAGGATAGAAACTGTTTTGAAACCGGCTGATGCATGTGTTCAGGCTTCTGTACCTTCTCCCCGATGGTAGAGGGTGTAGAAAAACATTGCCAGGATGGGATGGATTTTGAGAATGCTGGCAGCCTTTCCTTGACAGCGGGCCTGGTTGATGGATTCTACAGGTGGGAGGTTGGCATTTGTGATTGTCTGGGCTGAATTCACCACTCTCTGTAACTGTCTCCAGTCTTGAATGGTGCAGTTGCCATTCCAGGTAGTGATACATCCGGACAGAATGCTCTCGATGGCACAACTATAAAAGTTGGCAAGGATATTCGCTGTCATGCCAAATTTCCTCAGCTGCCTGAGGAAGCAGAGACGTTGGGCTTTTGTAACCAGTGTGTCTGCATGAAAAGTCCAAGAAAGCTTGTTGTGGATGACCACTCCCAGGAGCTTGACATTCTCCACTCATTCCATCTCTGTGCTGTTAATGTGTAGGGGGGCATGAGTAACATCCCGCTGAAAGTCAACAAGACTAGAACCCAAGGGTACAACCTTAGAATGAAGGGATGATTTTTTTAGAACTGAGATAAGGG
Organism: Hemiscyllium ocellatum; assembly: GCF_020745735.1. Taxonomy (NCBI): domain Eukaryota; kingdom Metazoa; phylum Chordata; class Chondrichthyes; order Orectolobiformes; family Hemiscylliidae; genus Hemiscyllium; species Hemiscyllium ocellatum. The sequence continues at coordinate 125,156,566 of NC_083405.1, forward strand.
GGAATTTCTTCAGTTAGAGAATGGTGAATCTGTGGAACTTATAGCCACAGAGACACTCGAGGCCAAGTGATCAGGTTTATCAGGGGCTCTGGGGAAGGAAAACAGGGTTGAAAATTGGATGCTGCCTAACCTGCTGTGCTTTAACCAACAACACATTTTCAACAATTGAAAACATGATTAAATGGTGGAGCAGACTTGATGGGCTGAATAGCCTTAGTTTGCTCCTGTACCTATGGTCTTGAGTACTAACCAGGCCTGAATCTGATAGCTTCTGAGATCAGACAAGATGAAGCATTTTCAGACTAGCACAGCCATAGGCTACCTTACTGTCTTTCCTTACTTTAATTCTTAGTCCCATAAAAAAAGTTACAGCTAGCTACAAGCCATACTTTCAGAAAGTTATTGATGCCTAATTACTCACCACTCAGCAACTTCACTTGAATGTTTCAAGCATCAAATAATATTTTCAGGCAAGTAAAATATTATGTGAACATTTGTTATCTCTAATGTAGTAATTCTGTAGCTAACATTAAAATTTAATTTATGAAGTACTGTTACTTAAGGATTTACATGGAAAGAAAGCATTTCAATCATATTTCTGATAATTCCTGAGATAAGTGCAAAACCATGTGCACATGCATTTTACAAGATTTTACAACTTGCAGGTGGAATGAAATGCAGTAGATTTGTGACCAATCTGTAAACACAGCAATGCCAGAAATATTGATGAGGTACACTGCCAGATTTGTTCAATCCAATACATCATTGTATGTCTAAATGAATAAATATAAAAATCTAGACTTGCAGCCTAATTTTTTCTTCTTAAAGAGGGCACAGTAGTAGAGATACTTGCATGGTATAGTGTTACGTGATACTATTCCATCAATATATCTGCAGTTCCAAGCGCTTAGACATTCATCACGGAGACAAGTGCAGAAGATCCATTTGAAAAGTGATATACCATACGCCAAAGTCTCTGACTCCTTTTTGGGGAATCTTTGCACTATACTTCCTAATACCTTTATAGTTTTGATCGCTGCCCAAAATTACAGTGAAACAGAGTTCATGAAAGCTTCGAATCAGATGATTATTCTTCTATAATTTCCATGCTTTTTTATTAATCCAATTTTTCTCATTCATAGATTTGGAAAATGAGAACATTCAAAGTGTTACTGTGAAGAAGCTGCGTGAAATACAGTTCAGTCCAACCACATTCAAGAGAAAAACTTTTGCAGCTCGCATAAATGTAACCGAGCAAAATATTTTCTCAAGGTAACCTCTCCCTTGCAGTTAAGCTTTAACATAAAAGTAAAACATAGTGAAACATGTCAACTTTTAAATTAAAAGTAAGCTGTAGCTTCCTTCTAATAACAGGAGATAAAAATAAATCATAATTACAAATGTGCAGCAACATTTAATATTGGAAAGGAACTTATGACTTGACAATTTGAAATCACACTAATACTGTACACTCTTCAGTATTGTAAAAAATCACATTTGCTCAAAGTTTTTTGTCTTAAGTTCATCAGGTCATTTCACAAAAAATACAATTTGAAAGGATTGGTTGTCAAGAGGGCTGTGATTGGTAGAGATGTTATCATGGAGCCGATGGGCAGTTAATGGCCTCAATTTATTTAAGTTTGTGAAACGGGTGATGCTAGCCTGTTTCACTCTGAGACAGTGCACTACCAGGGGCTCTATTGGTGCATTGGCTATGTCCCTACCTCAGGAGGATAGGGTTCACGTCCCACCTTCTCCAGAGGTGTTTAATCAACCTGTCTTTAACCTGTTGTCAAGCCAAATAGGCATTCTAATGTCACGTAATGTAGTATAGCCATTTAAGTGATTACGTGATGCCAGGTATATAGGCTATATGTCCCAAATTGCCACTTTGTTTCAAATAGCATGTGAATTCAGCAGTTTGCAGCAAGCAATGTACTGACTGTATCCAATCAGCCCACACTTACAAAACTCACAGCGCAGTATCTGACATTAGGTATGATTCCTCAATTTGGACATTTGCTGCACTATCCTAATTTGCAAGGAACTACGCTGACAACCAATTTAGGACTGTTAGTTGGGTTCGCAGTATGTCACACTGGAAGCTACAGACATTAATGCATGGACCTTGTTCTTTGCAGAAAGAAAGAATATCTATATTACTGCACCTGTTTTAAGTCAACAAAATAGGTGATAGCAATTTGCTGGTTCAGTTCAAAGGGCAGTCCCCTGACCAAACAGAGTTTACCTTGTTTAAACTTGCCTGGTTTAAAATTCAAAGCCTGGCTGTAACTATGAATCAGCATTAATGGATGTATACTCCATGGCAATACTTCTAAAAATTAAAATCTACTTGCTAACCAATCAGAACTCTCCTCTCATGGAATGTAAACCACCTGGATTAGAGGTATGGACACTGCCACTGCACCACATGAGCCCCTGGTTCTGCACAGTCTCAGAGTGAAACTACTATTACTTGTTGCTCAAACTTAAATAAACCATGTCCATTAGCAGTAATCAAACATTCTCCATGAAAATGTTGGTTTCCTCCTTGAATTTGAAGTCTGACAAAATATCCTGAATTCAAGTCAAAAAGCTTCAACAAATGTGTCCTTGTTCGATAATTTCCAAGCTCTGAACTTTCAATCAACCTTAACATATACTCTTGAGGTACCACAATAATCAAGCAGAGATGTATTTGGCACTTTTTTTCAAGATACTCTACACTTAAGATTTACTGCCTCGTTAGTTATATCGAATTTTGTAGTCAAAATATTTTAAACTTTTTAAAGTTAGAATCATAGAACTGAACTTTATCGTAAGACGATGGGCCAAAGTCCCGATGTCAGGATCATATCTGGGTGCCGGGCCTGCATGTGGGTAGTGGAATTACATTGGCATTTTTCCCAGAAACACCTTCTTAACTGATGACCAGTGGAGCTCCTGTCTTATTAACATTGTGGAGCAGCATGGTGTTGCTGCCATCCTGATTACAAGCGGTGAGTTCCAGATCATTACAAACCATCTCATTAAAAAGTTCTTCCTTACATCTCACTGTATCGCTTGCCTAGTACATTAAATCTGTGTTTCCTAATCTTTGTCAACAACTTTTTTTCTGTCTCCCTTTTCTAAATCTCAAATGTTTTCCAATGCAACACAATGATTCAAATGGCCTCATATTGCAGCATAACAATTCTGAGATTCAGTTTGCACATCTATGCTACATATCCCTTCAACCTCCTTTGCTCCATCTTCTCCAACCTAATCTTATAACTAAACTCCCATAGGAAGTGTAGTGATCAAAACTGAACACAGTACTCCAGATGTGGCCTTATGATAGGTAACAACTTCCTAGCTTTTATTCCCACGGTTTATTGAAGTACTCAATGCCTGTATTTATGAAGCCCACAAACCCATATTCTTTGCTAACTAATCTCTAAATGTGTCTTGTAACTTGCAAAAGTGAATGTACATGAACACCCAGGCACATCTTCCCTGCACACTCTTTGAAATTATGCCTTTAAGTCTATATTGCTTCTTCCTATCCCTTGTATGCACCTAACAGTCCTCTGCATTCAGTTCCTCAGATACTTGTCTGCCACTCTACTCATACTAGAGTAACATTTCAAAATAGATTGTGATACCAAATTTGCAGGTATGATGAAGAACTATAGTTATAGTTGGATAGTATCATTTTCGTTCTTCATCATACCTGCAAGTTTGGTATCACAATCTATTTTGAAATGTTACTCGATTATAAAATCCTAAGACTTGATATGTACATAAAATATATGAATTTTGCAGCATCCAACAGAAAGAATTGCAGTACAGACTTAACATTTAAGACTTTTACAATAACAAATAAACTAAAATTAATATTATCTGCACATTACTTAACAGATAATTTCCCAACTACATACCTAACACAAAGTACTGTTTGTGCATTTTGCCATACTTCTAGCAGATATGTAGGCTTAAAGATTCAACTCCAATTTCCTGTCTTTTTAGCAATCTCCCTTTCTACCAAACCAGGGTGAATCTTCCATTGTCCTTTGGAAGTTGTTTCACTCCATCTTTTGAGTATCACCAAATTGACTTTCAGCAACAAAGCCAACACTGCTGGATGTTTGTTCTTAAATTTGCACAGGAGTTTTCAACCTGTCACTTGATTTTTTTTATGGGTTCTGTTACAGATCATTAGGAGCAGAATTATTATGATCACATTATCCTTGTTATCTGAGACATTCTATTTTATCTGAAGTTCAATGACATTTTAAATTTAACCATTTTGTAAAGCTACAAATCATGATAATGTATCAAAGAAGCAATGGTCTCAGGACTAACTTTTGAAAGAACAGTACTGTTCTTCAGTCTGAAAATTAATTCTTTACTACAACTTTCTTACCTGACACTGACCCCAACCTCCTATTCTATGACGGTCCATTTTGTTAACCAGCTGTTTGGTTGGCATTTCTCAAGTGTTTTCTTAAAATCCATTCAGATAATATTCACTAAATTTCATTCAACATGCTTGTCTGTGACTTCATCAAAAAATTCAGTTCAATAATTTTTTTTACAAATCCATGTGAAAAGAATTGCCAAGGTTCTTGTAAGATGTGAGGAAGGAATTTAAAGTGAGATAAAAACATTTATGAAGTAAATGAGCATTTGCAAAGTATATATTCACTATCATAAATTCCTGATTATTGTAGGTATAACATTTATGCTGGTACTACATGAATCATGTCCATATTTTTCGTTAATACTTCCTTTTCTGTCCTTGGCAAGGATTTCAAGTGAAGGAGTTGATAACAGGGAAGAAGAAATGAGCATGTTACCTGAAATCAAGAGGCATCTATACATGGAGCATCCAAAGAGCTACCATGTGCATTTGGCTGCACAAGACAATGCAGGTGATATAAGTGTAGTATTATGACATTATAGCATCAGAACATTGGGCAGTCTTCAGCATTTAAGAAGTGTAAATGTATTTCTGCCCCTTCACAGTTACTATGGGATTCTATTTTTGACAGGTCACTCTTATGTTCAGATACAATAATATAAGAAAGAATGAGACAGAACTCAATTCCCAATTTAGACACTAATGTATTTTCGCCTGTTAGCAATACACTCAGTAATTATAAATATGTTCAAAGCAATTATTTACCCTATCATTCAGTAAATGGATTTAGAAACTGGACCAGTTGAGTTTCATCCCCATATGTTGAAGGAAATGTCTAGAGAGATAGTGGATGCATTGATCATCTTTCAAAATTCTATAGATTCTGGAAAGGTTATTGCAGACTGTAAAATTGCAAATGAAACCCCACTTTTAAGAAGGAAGGAAAGATGGATAATGACAAACTGCAGACCGGTTAGTTTGATTTCACTGGTAGGGAAAATATTAAAATCAGTTTTAAAGAATGTGGTAACTAGACATCCAGAAAAAAATGGTACAGTTGGGCAGAGTTAATGTTTATTTATGAAATTGGAATCATGTTTGACAAATGTTTTACAGATTTTCTGAGTATATTACTTGTAACACTGATAAAGCAAATTCAGTAGATGTATATTTGGATTTCCAGATTTCTTTTTGGTAAGCTAAGAAGGTTTTTCAGTAAAATCAGAATGCACAGGATTAGAGATAATTTATTAAATAGATATAGAATTAGCTAACAAGTAAAATCAGAACATTGGAATATAAATAATCATTTAACACCACAGAACTTAAGTATTGCTGAAAACAAAACTCACTTTGGTGAAGCGTCATCAAAATCAGTAAATTACTGATTAGTACTCAGCAAGTAAAAAATGAGGTCTGCAGATGCTGGAGATCACAGTTGAACATGTGTTGCTGGTTAAAGCACAGCAGGTCAGGCAGCATCCAAGGAATAGGAAATTCGACGTTTCGGGCATAAGCCCTTCATCAGGAATGAGGAGAGGGTGCCAGGCAGGCTAAGATAAAAGGTAGGGAGGAGGGACTTGGGGGAGGGGCAATGGAGATGTGATAGGTGGAAGGAGGTCAAGGTGAGGGTGATAGGCCGGAGTAGGGTGGGGGCAGAGAGGTTCCCCTGCAACCGCAGGAAATGTAAAACTTGCGCCCACACCTCCTCTCTCACTTCCCTCCAAGGCCCCAAGGGATCCTTCCATATCCGCCACAAGTTCACCTGTACCTCCACACACATCATCTATTGCATCCGCTGCACCCGATGTGGCCTCCTCTACATTGGGGAGACGGGCCGCCTACTTGCGGAACGCTTCAGAGAACACCTCAGGGACGCCCGGACCAACCAACCCAACCACCCCGTGGCTCAACACTTTAACTCTCCCTCCCACTCCACCGAGGACATGCAGGTCCTTGGACTCCTCCACCGGCAAAACATAACAACACGAAAGTTGGAGGAAGAGCGCCTCATCTTCCGCCTGGGAACCCTCCAACCACAAGGGATGAACTCAGATTTCTCCAGTTTCCTCATTTCCCCTCCCCCCACCTTGTCTCAGTCGGTTCCCTCAACTCAGCACCGCCCTCCTAACCTGCAATCTTCTTCCTGACCTCTCCGCCCCCACCCCACTCCGGCCTATCACCCTCACCTTGACCTCCTTCCACCTATCACATCTCCATCGCCCCTCCCCCAAGTCCCTCCTCCCTACCTTTTATCTTAGCCTGCCTGGCACCCTCTCCTCATTCTTGATGAAGGGCTTATGCCCGAAACGTCGAATTTCCTATTCCTTGGATGCTGCCTGACCTGCTGTGCTTTAACCAGCAACACATGTTCAACTAGTACTCAGCAACACTAGAGTTGGAATCAGGAGATCATTCTGAGGATGGTAGGTTATTTCCAGTGGGGTATTGCAATATCTGTGCTAGGTTCATGGCTGTTCACAATTATCAATGACTTGTAGGAGGAGCAATTACAATGTTTCCACGTTTGCTGGTGACACCAAACTGAGTCAGAAGATTAGGTGTGAGGAGGATGCAAGGCGGCTTCAAAAGGAATTGTATTGGTTAGGTGAATGTGTTAGAGTGTGGCAAATGAAATATAACAAAAATAAGTGTGAAGTTATTCACTTCAGTAGAAAAACAGAAAGGCAAATTATTTCTTAATTGGTGGGAAGTTAGGGGAAGGACCTGGGTATAATTGATCACAGGTCACAAAATGTTAACATGCGCATTTGGAAAGCAATTAGAAAGACATATCATATGTGGACCTTCATCACAATAGATTTCTGGAGACTAACGACATGATGGGATATGTAGATAGTGTGGAAAGGTGACATTGAAGATGATGATCGGTCATAATCTATTCAACTAGAAGGCTTGATGGACTGAATGGTCTATTCCTATCCCTATATTCCTAAATTGGTTCTTTGCAGCATCAAATCATCTTTTTCAGTGGATAGTCAGCTCATATTGACCTATCACAATCCACCTTCCTTATAATAGTCCAATTGTGTGGTCTAATTCTTGTTCAGGCCACAATATTAGAATTCTCCTTGATGTTGTACATTTGTTTTTTACTTTTTCTTCATTAATTCTCCATCACTGTTGAATGTTGCAAATGTCTTTAGCTTATTGTCCAACATTTCAAAGTATTCGTTTCCGTCACAGGCTGGTAATATGTTTGTCTGTGAAAATGGTTGACATGGACGAGTTGGACCAAAGGGTCTGTTTCCATGTTGTACATCTCTATGACTCTAATAGCCTGATGACAGGCTAAAGCGAAAAGTACTTCACTTTTTATTCTGAACCAATGTGGCATTTGTGGCTTCAATAGCTTTCACAAATCTCAGCCAAAACATTCACATAAATCACATAAATTGTATCAAGACTATTACAGATTCTTGTTCTGTGCCTAAACTGCTGAAGGCCCAGGCCATTTGTGCACTTTAGAGGTTTAGTACTGAAGTAAGGCACATCAAAGCTATTTTGTGGGTTAATAATCACACTGATCAGATCTCTTTTCATTGTACATCATACAAATGCAGGAAATGACCTTTGATCCTGAAAAGTGCCCAGTCTACCTCAGATCCCTGGAACTTTAAATTATCTTAAGAGGTTGAGGAACAGGTGAAGCTAATTTTATCATGCTGTGATAATGCAGTAGCAACATGAGTGGTGTTCACTGCTTAACAGGACACTGCTGTGAAGTCAAAAAGACATTTTGCCTATCACACAAGTGAAAAACATGGTATATGAATAACAGTGTTGGTGTGATGTCAGGTCTGTGGGCTGTATGTCTCAAAGATTGGTTGGTTGTATCAAATAGCACATCCTTTTGGCTGTTCACAAATAACCAAAATGTTGATGATACCCAGCCAACCCATGCTAACAAAGATCACAGTACAGAATACAACATTAGTTGCGATCCTGCAATTAGACAACATTTACTGGAAATGTCTGAATGTAAGGATTGCCAGTCAATCTTGCAGTATAGCACTCTTATGCAAACTGAAAGTTATATATATTAATACATAGGGCCCTGTTCTTTACAGACTGGAAGAATAAGTACACTTACCACATCATACAATTATTACAACCCAACATTATAGGTGACAGACATTTGCTGGTTCATTTCTCCAATCAATGCCTTCACCAGAGTTAATCTGATTTAAAATTTAAAGATGTCCTGACATTTAACTGTCAGTCATCAGTAAGTGGTACATTCTCCATGGCAATGCCTCTACCAATCAGAGTGCAGTTGCTAACCAAGCAACATTCTTGTACAGTATAAATGTTGATTTTCCCCTCAAATTGCTATTCATGTGAATGTTTTAATTAGTGCAAGTCAAAAACCTTTAACAAATTGTGACTTTTCTCAGCAGTATTTCAGTTTTCTGAATGACTGTTTGTATACATTTCTCTCTTTTCTATCTGTATAGGTATTCTTGAAGTACAGGGTACAGAACCCAGTGATATCCAGAAAATCAGCACCTCACAACAATTTCTATCACTTACACCATCTGTTGTTAACACTAGAACAGGTAAGTCTGCTTTTTGTCCCTCCTAGGGATCATTGGTTTGAGAACTTTGGAGTGTGTTGTGTTTTAACTCACAAGGTGTCACAATTGTGCAGAACGAGCGCATGGCATGGATGAGAGAGGGATTGGTAGTTACTGTTCAGCTCATCTATCCTTTCAAAGTTGCCATTAGGGACACCATACTATGTTCAATCCTTTTTTTTCAAATGTGATTTGCTTTTCTGTTTCTTTCCCAGTTCTGGTAATCTATGTTTTAATTTGATCACCCTCTTAAATTATGTTTCACTGCAACCCTTAATTACAAACCATTGCTTAGTTCTCACATCTTACATCCAACAGAAAACTTTTTCTCATTGGAACCAGTGAATATCCCTATCAAATTCTTCCTCTTCCATAGAAAATAAAGCCCAGAATGAAAAAAAGACTTTGAAAACGCATTGTCCTTTCTGGACTTCCTGTAGCCATTAAGTACCTGTACTAGAGGCTTTACTGGCATTCTTGCTGTTTCCAAACTTGTCACCCTCTTTCTCTGGTCTTGTTGCAAAAGGATTTTTTCACCAGTTGCTGCCTGGTTGTTACAATGGAAGAGCTGTATTGCATACAATAGCTCATAGCAGTCTTGGAGATAAGCATTGCTGTATTATAAGAAACATCTTGATATATTCCAGTATAGAAAATGCTGTTTAAACATTTCTAGGATGTATTTAGTTATGATTCTGGAGTCAAGCTGATGCAGGAGAACCTTTAAAAATGGAATTGCAAACTACTTCTGGGATTTCCGAACAGCACGATGGACTTCCAGTTTTCAGAAGTGCCATTTAAGGGTGCTAGCTGGTTTAAGTTGTGAGCTTGCACCCAATACTGCTTGCCAGGCTGGTCACATAACGCAAGTATCAATTTTATAGTCCTCTGTAATTTTCATGTAGTCAGGTAAAAACTTTTCAGAGAGTCATGGCATCTCAGAGATATCCAGAACCATAGTCTGTATGATGGAACAAAGATAAATGTTTGATTGGCAGGGTCATACTTATCAAAATCTTTGTTCAGACCCCAATAATATTCTGAAGAAGGGTCAAAATGTTAACTCTGTTTTCTCTCCACAGATAATTCCAGAGCAATTTCTGTTCTTGATTCACAATAATGAAGTCTGCCTTGATGACATGTAACTGTTTTTTTTCCAGTCATCCTTCATCGCTCTTGAATGTGGCAAATGAGTTGAGCTTATTGGCAGCAGATACAACATCAGTTTCTATTCTTGGTCACATTCCAGGACCACCAAAATAATTAAACATTCAGAGTTCCACAAATTGCCTACTTCTTATAGGTTGTTGCTCAGTGTAATTTTAATTAAAACAAGCTTAGAAAAAGAAACAGAACAAAATGATATTGCATTTTGAAAAAAAACTAACCTTGACATCATCAGTCAGTGTGTGTTTGTGTGTTTTCCAAATAAATTTGGCAGTAATTAAATTAGCTAAATGTCTGAAACTGGGTTTATAAATCCCTTGAAATAGACATTTTGGCTCATTCATGTTTTATTTCTAGTCAAACATATCAAAATACTGAATTTTGTCAGTTCCTGCTAGTGGGTTTGCAGTTTCAGCCACCCTCTCCACATTTGAAGTGGGAAATTGTTGCCCTCTTTAGGGCCACTTCCCACCTGGTCTCAATTCCCTCCATAATGGAATTGTGGGTCACCCTCCAGCACGTGGACTGCAGCAGTTCAAAAATGCAGTTCACCACCACCTTCTCAAATGCAACAAGGGATGGGCAATAAATGTTGGCCCAGCCAGCAATAGACATGTTCCATAAGTGATTAAAACAAAAGGTCAGGAAGGTATAACTTGGAGAATAATTTGGAGGTATTGATAGTCTCATAACTCTTCAGCCCTTATTATTTTATTGGAAGAGGCCAAGGGTTTGAAAGGTGTTGTTGCAGTGCATCTTGTAGACAATCTGCAAAGCTGTAATTGAGCATTAGTGGATGAGAAATGAATGTTGAAGTTGGTAGATGGGACGCCGGTCAAGTGAACTGCTTTGTCCTTAAGCTGTTTAGCTCCTTCAGTTTGTTGGAGTTGGACACAGCTATCAAAATGGAAAATATTCCATTGGCTAAGGCCTTTGTTGAACATGCATCAGTACACAGAGCTATCTTCAGGTATTTCTCAGATACTATTTGTTCCTTTTCTATTTCTGTAGGTATTCCTGAAGCACAGAGTGCAGAACCTAGTGATACCCAGAAAGGCAGCACCTCACAACAGTTTCTGTTACTCAAACCACCTGTTCTTAGCACCAGCAGAGGTATATGTGCTATTTTTGCACCTTTCCTACAACATGACATGTTTTTCAGACAGTTCGGGAAGTGTTTGTGTTTTATTGTAGGGGTATCATAGTTGTATGGAACAAAACACATGGTATGGACTAGAGAGTTTATTTCTAGCTATCATTGTTCATGTTTGTAAATCCAGACCAAGGGATGAATAATCATCGTCCATCTTGTCTACTGTTTCAAACATCCCAACTTGGCCAGCTCCATTGCAAGAAAAATACACCCTAACCCTCTCATGGAGTTAAGCCAGTTTTTGAAGAGTCATGGTTCAGGGGTAGAACATTACAGTGCAGTACAGGCCCTCTGGCCCTCTATGTTGCACCAACCTGTGAAACCAGTCTAAAGTCCATCTAACCTGCACTATTCCATTATTATCCATATGTTTATCCAATGACCATTTGAATGTCCTTAATGTTGGCGAGTCCACTACTGTTGCAGGCCGGGCATTCAATGCCCTTACTACTCTCTGAGTAAAGAACCTACCTCTAACATCTGTCTTATATCTATCACCCCTCAATTTAAAACTATGTCCCCTCATGCTAGCCATCACTATGTGAGGAAAAAGGCTCTCACTGTCCACCCTATCTAATTCTCTAATCATCTTGTATGTCTCTACTAAGTCATATCTTAACTTTCTTCTCTCTGTCTAAAACAGCCTCAAGACTCTCAGCCTTTCCTCATAAGACCTTCCCTCCACCCCAGGCAACATCCTGGTAAATTTCCTCTGCACCCTTTCCAATGCTTCCACATCCTTCCTATAATGCGGTGACCAGAATTGTATGCAACACTCCAACTACAGCCGCACCAGAGTTTTGTACAGCTGAAACATGACCTCATGGCTCCGAAACTCAATCTCTCTACCAATAAAAGCTAACACACCATATGCTTTCTGAACAACCCTCTCAACCTGGGTGGCAACTTTCAGGAATCTGTGCACATGGATACTGAGATCTCTCTGCTCATCCACATTACCAAGATCCTTACCATTAGCCATGTACTCTGTATCCCTGTTACTCCTTCCAAAATGAATCACCTCACACTTTTCCGCATTAAACTCCCTTTGCCACCTCTCAGCCCAGCTCTGCTTATGTATGTCCCTCTGAAACCTGCAACATCCTTCCGCACTGTCCACAACTCCACCGACTTCAGTGTCATCGGCAAATTTACTAACCCATCTTCGCCACCCTCATCCAGGTCATTTATAAAAATGACAAGCAATAGTGGCCCCAAAACAGATCCTTGTGGTGCACCACTAGTGACTGAACTCCAGGATGAACATTTCCCATCAACCACCACCCTCTGTCTTCTTTCAGCTAGCCAATTTCTGACCCAAACCACTAATCACCCTCAATTCCATGTCTCCATATTTTCTGTAATAGCCTACTGTGGGAGACCTTATCAGATGCTTTACTGAAATCCATGTACACTACATCAACCGCTTTACCCTCATCCACCTGTTTAGTCAACTTCTCAAAGAACTCAATAAAGTTTGTGAGTCACGAATTACCCTTCACAAAACCATGTTGGCTATCCCTAATCAAATTATTCCTTGCTGGATGAATATAAATCCTATCTCTTATAACCTTTCCCAACACTTTACCCACAATTGAAGGAAGGCTTACTGGTCTATAATTACCAGGGTTGTCTCTACTCTCCTTGAACAAGGGGACAACATTTGCTATGGTCCAGTTTTCTGGCACTATGTCTGTAGACAATGACAACTTAAAGATCAAAGCCAAAGGCTCTGCAATCTTCTCAGTAGCTTCTCAGAGATTCCTAGGGTAAATCCCATCCGGCCCAGGGGACTTTATTTTCACACTTTCCAGAATTGCTAACACCTCCTCCTTTGGAATCTCAATCGGGTCTAGTCTGATAACCTGCATCTCAGTATTCTCCTGGTCAACATTGTCTTTTTCCTGTGTGAATACTGTCAAAAATATATTCTTTTAGCACCTCTCCTATGTCTTCAGACTCCACGCACAATTTCTCACTACTGTCCTTAACTGGCCCTAATCTTCCCCGAGTCATTCTTTTATCTTGACATACATACATACAGAAAACTTTAGGGATTTCCTTGATCCTATTTGCCAAAGACTTCTCATGTCCTCTCCTGGCTCTTCTTAGCTCTCCTTCAGGTCCTTCCTGGTTAACTTGTAACTCTCAAATGCCCGATCTGAATCTTCATGCCTCATCTTTATATAAGCCTCCTCTTTCCTCTTGACCAGACATTCAACTTCTTTAGTAAACCACAGTTCCCTCACTGTTCCTTGAACAAGCTCCACATTTCAATTGTGCCCATTCCCTGCAGTTTCCTTCCCATCCTATGCATCCTAAATCTTGCCTAATTGCATCATTATTGTCATTTCCCCAGCTATAACTCTTGCCCTGCAGTATATATCTATCCCTTTCCATTGCTAAAGTAAACATAACCGAATTGTGGTCACTGTCACCAAAGTGCTCACCTACCTCCAAATTTAACACATGGACTGGTTCATTACCCAGTACCAAATCCAATGTGGCCTTGCCTCTTGTTGGCCTATCTACATACTGTGTCAGGAAACCCTCCTGCACACATTGGACATAAACTGACCCATCTAAAGTACTCGAACTATAGCGTTTCCAGTCAATATTTGGAAAGTTAAAGTCCCCCATTACAACTACCCTGCTACTTTCGTTCCTATCCTGAATCATTTTGGCAGTTCTTTCTTCTACATCTCTGGAACTTTTCAGAGGCCTATAGAAAACTCCCAACAGGGTGACCTCTTCTTTCCTGTTTTTAACCTCAATCCATATTGTAGACAAGACCTCATCAAATGTCCTTTCTGCCACTGTAATACTGTCCTTGACTAACAATGCCACATCTTCCCTCTTTTACCACCTTCCTTGATTTTACTGAATCATCTAAACCCCAGAACCTCAACAACCATTCCTGTCTCTGCTCTATCCATGTCTCCGAAATTGCCACAATATCAAAGTCCCAGGTACCAACCCATGCTGCAAGTTTACCCACCTTATTCCGGATGCTTCTGACATTGAAGCAGACACACTTCAAACCACCTTCCTGCCCGCCGGTACACTCCTGCAACCTTGAAACCTTATTCATGACTTCACTACTCTCAACCTTCTGTCCAATGGAGTTACAGATCAGGTTCCCATCCCCCAGCTGAATTAGTTTAAACCCTCCCGAAGAGGATTAACAAGTTCCCTTCCCCCAGGATATTGGTACCTCTCTGGTTCAGGTGTAGACCATCCCGTTTGTAGAAGTCCCACCTACCAGAGAATGAGGCCCAATTATCCAGGTATATGAATCCCTCCATCATGCACCATCCCTGTAGCCACATATTAAACTGCTTTCTCTCCCTATTCCTTGCCTCTCTAGCACGTGGCATGGGTATCAAACCAGGGCAGCTCATGTGTGTTGTGAAAAGTAGTCTGCATTTGGACAGATAAGTTCAAAAGGCCCTCTCGTGCCCCTGCATGCAAGGTTGTGCCACTCAAACAAACCCATGACCTTCCTGCCAAAAGTGTGCTCCTCCTTCCACCTCTCTTTGCACATTGGTGCCCTCAACCTGTTTCTTACAGTGTGGCTTTTTCATGCCCATTCACACACTGCACATTATATGGAAGCAGTGAATTCTACAGTGGAAGTTATATATATGTAAGGCCTGGCTGAGAACCCAGAGAAGCATCATATTTTGAAACACCTGAGGCCTTCTTGATTGACAGCTCTGGATGTCTGATTTCTACCATCAATTTCTCAGTGAATTTGTTTCAAGTGCCTACTGGTTTCAGCTATTGAGTATTTAAAAGGTCTGGATGATTGACAATTTTAGTGGGAAGCAATAGAAGGTTAAGAATTAATCTCTTTTTTAAAGTTGTTTTTACACATTTATCTCAACAATTAAAATCTAGCCCTGTATGTTTGGTCATCCATTTCAATGATGTGGATGTGGGTATCAAATGAACTATCTTATTTAAAATTTGAGACCCTGGTAGTTTTTTTTTTAAAAAGCCATAAATTCCACAGTTTTGAAGTAACAAAATAAAATCTACACAAAGTTAGAAAATAAAATTATCTGTTGTGGTTCTGTTCGCCGAGCTGGGAATTTGTGTTGCAAACGTTTCGTCCCCTGTCTAGGTGACATCCTCAGTGCTTGGGAGCCTCCTGTGAAGTGCTTCTGTGATCTTTCCACCGGCATGCAACACAAATTCCCAGCTCGGCGAACAGAACCATAACAACGAGCACCCGAGCTACAAATCTCCCAAACTTTGAATAAAATTATCTACAGTATATGCATAACTTCCACTGTAATATCCAAAATTGCCATGAGGTAAATAAGGATAACAGACAAATTGTGGTCAGAACACATCATAAAAACAAATACAGAATTCTATGGTTTTCTCAGCAGCCCCCACATTGTTGGT
Source organism: Hemiscyllium ocellatum (assembly GCF_020745735.1). NCBI lineage: Eukaryota > Metazoa > Chordata > Chondrichthyes > Orectolobiformes > Hemiscylliidae > Hemiscyllium > Hemiscyllium ocellatum. The sequence goes on from NC_083405.1 coordinate 125,172,299, forward strand.
CACCAAATCTCTTTAGGGCTTTGTCTCCTTTACAAGAAATTTCAATTCTGCACTTTCAACGATCTAGATTTGAAACTCTGTCAAAGACACTCTGGCACTCACTGGCTCAACAACCGCTCACTGCACGGCAACATTTACATATTTCCAGCTCTTTCATAGACAGTTAGTTTCACTAAACTGGCATTACCTTTTAGTTTTTCCCATCTCCAATATTTCTCATCTTCACTAAACTAACACTGTTTGTGGAACTTCTTCACCCCCCACTCAGCAACAAAGGGCTTCTGGGATTTAAATGAGCCCTTGGCTGCACAGAGCCGTCTGCAGCTCTTTAACTACATGAAGACACACTTTGGCTCTCCGACACAGAACCAGCAAACATCCACCATCTTCTTAGCTCCTCAGGATATCTCCCAAACTCTGACTTCCTGGAGCTTGCTACCCACAGCAGCTCAGCTGTCTGGAGCCTATTCCCCCTCTTCTAAACACTTGATTAACCAGCAGCCTGAAGCTGTCAAGTTTCTACTTTCATTGACTCCAACCAATCTTCTTTGGTTCTCTAATTTTGAGTAAAACTGCCTCTGACTCTTGAATATCAATTCACTGACCCTGATCTGATCTGATGACGTATCAAACTCTTCAAAGGAGACCCCACCAAGTTACAAAACAGAAGCAAATGAATCAAGTGCTGAAACTTTGTCCTTAAATGTTACAATCAGGAAAGGCTGCTAACCCACACTGCATAGATTGGTACAAGAAAGGATTATTTCACAATGTGCAAAAACGTGAAATTATCCACTTTGGAGGAAAAACAGAAATACAAGAATTTCTTGGAAGTTGAGAGTTTGGGAAGTGTTGATGTCCAAACGGATCTGCATGTGCCTGTTTAAGAGTCACTGAGAAGTAACACGTAGATGCAGCAAATAATTAGGAAGTCCTCGGATGCTACCTGACCTGCTGTGCTTTTCCAGCACCATTCTAATCTAGACTCTGGTTTCCAGCATCTGCAGTCATTGTTTTTACCTGATAGGTGTTGAATAAGGCAATGGTTCTCAAAGAATTAATTAGGCTCCACCTAATTTGATGATATTGTACAAGTTTGCCTATGGATAAACCAGAACTTTTTTTTGTAGAACCCCTGCAGTGCAGAAAAAGACCATTTGGTCCATTGAGTCTGCACTGACCGTCTGAAGAGCATCCAACCCAAACCAGCTCTCTACCATGTTACCCCTCATTTCCCATGGCTCATCCACCTAGCTTTTTTAGATTAGATTAGATTAGATTACTTACAGTGTGGAAACAGGCCCTTCGGCCCAACAAGTCCACACCGACCCGCCGAAGCGCAACCCACCCATACCCCTACATTTACCCCTTACCTAACACTACTGGCAATTTAGCATGGCCAATTCACCTGACCCGCACATCTTTTTGGACTGTGGGAGGAAACCGGAGCACCCGGAGGAAACCCACGCAGACGCAGGGAGAACGTGCAAACTCCACACAGTCAGTCGCCTGAGTCGGGAATTGAACCCGGGTCTCAGGCGCTGTGAGGCAGCAGTGCTAACCACTGCCACCGTGCCGCCCACTAGCTCATCTCTAGACATTGTGGACAACATGCAAACTCCATGCAAGAGTGTCACCCAAAAATGGAATCAAACCCAGGTCCCTGGTACTGTGAGGCAGCAGTGGTAACTACTGAGCCACTGTCACAGTCCAACATCTAAGGACCTCAGACTTATATTTACAGTTCTCACCATAGTTTCAGTAACAATGTCTAACAAACCTTTGTAACATGTAGCTCATTGCTATCATGTAAAAAATACATTGTATAAAGACAAGAGCCCTTTCTTGTTCAGATACAATAGTGGTTTCTCAACTACCCCTGTAACCTAAATAAGCCTTTAGATCCAGTTAGGGGTCTCTCTAATGTTGTTGCCTATTACACAAGATGTGATTGAAAAAATAGGCATTGGACCAAGGAGAGCAAATTTCCAGAAAATCAAGTTGGTTTCCCCTTTAAAGACTTAACATTTTTACTCATGTAGACAGTCAGCAGCTACAAGATTCTGAACAAACAAGCAGTCAGCAGGAGCTCATTGAAAGATAAACAAAGCACAAACAGTACTCCAAGCCAAAGCCTTTATTTCAGATCTGATAAGGAAGTGCAGAAGAAGCAGTGCAGCGAGAAAGAACTTAAAGGTGGTACAACATGACAGTTACTGATTCCATCAGGAACCAGAGACCTGAAGGAGCATTCCTGGTTAAAGTTTCAGTGAGGAAATGAACATCTCTGTGAATAAAGTTACTAACTGTTGTCGAGAAGGGAAGATATCCTAAATTAATAGCACAAAAAGCAGGCTTCTTGAGAAGTCAAGAAGCAAACAAAATGTAGTACATACATTTTGTAATAGGCATTGCTGCCATTTCAACACCACAAGACATGGCTACAATTGAAAAATCAGGAGCCATAGAAGCACTTTATACCAAGGTGGCAGCAGCCAGAAATATTGTGAAGCTGAATTAAGGTAACAAAATGGACAATTTAAAAGTTGAAGCAGACAGACTCTAACAGAAGGCAATAGATAACTTTTGAAGCTTCGGTAAGAGTAGAAGGTTTATAATTTTAACAGCAATTTTGAGAAAAAAAGATATATTAACAATACAAGCATAAAGTTGTTTTTGGAAAGTCGTACAAAGAATGGACACTGCTTATTAATGTGTTAAGAGGTCAGAAATTGCCTATTTTGCTTGCTAAAATGTAGGAAACCTCCATGTTACTTACAGAAGATGAGAAACTTCCATTTCGATTGCAAAGATGCAGAAAAAAATACGAGTAATCAGTAAAGGTGTACAGCATTTAAAAGCTTTAAGACAAAGAAATCAAAACACCATTTTCCAAAATTTCTTTGGTTTGGCATATTTCCAGTAGTTTGGAATATTACAAAGATAACTCCTTTATTCAAAAGGGAGGGAGGCAGACTGCAGAAAGCTACAGGCCTGTTAGCTTATTATCTGTGGGTAAGGGGGAACCAGTGGATGTACTGTATTTTGATTTCCTCAAGGCATCAGATAAAGTGCTTCATCAAAGCTTATTGCAGAAGATAACAGCTCATACAGGGGAGAGCATATGGGCATAGATAAAGAGTGTTTACATCTTATAAAATGAAGAGGTTCTGTTGTCTCCTGGCGCTTAAGACTAAAAAGAACTGAAACTTCTTTACTTAGACGGTGATGAATATTTGGAACTCTCTACTCCAGATAATTGTGGTAGCTTGAGTCTATTCGACACAGATATTAACATATTTCTTGATATTAAGTCATCAAAGGATGTGGGATAGAGCAGGAGAATGGTGTTCTAATAGAGCATCAGGCAAAATCTGGTTAGAAGGTGGTCTGACGAGGTGAAAATTGCCCTCATCCTGCTTCTGTGTTCCTAAAACAGTTCTCCAAAGCAAATCATTTGGTGAATTACTCCTGATTGTTTTGTAAGCAAATCAGTCTGCTGTTCTGTATCAGCAGTATCTTAGAGAAAGCTAATAAAATTTATTGCCACTTAATTTGTCGCCATTTTGACAGTAAGGGCCATAGTCATGACATTAGGAGAACTCCCTGCCTTTGCTTAAATGTTACTTTGACAACCACCTAGACAGGGCACATCACTAAAGGACTGTATATTTGAAATTTAGAAAGTATTTCTCATGGTGTTTATGTGTTTGTTTCTAAAATCAATATTGCTTTCTTTTGTATTTGTGCATGCCCACAGATCATTACAGTACTTTAAAAGTAGAAGTCAATATTGCAGTGTTAAATCTTAATTTTGTTTTCTTGGACAATGACGGTATAATTCAGAAACAGAAGCCAAGGAAGAATACTCCATGAAGCCAACGGGGAGAAGAAAACTGCATTCTAATTATGATGTCAAAGAAGAAATTGGAAGGTAAATATGTCCTAGGGGATTTTTAAGCTCTCCAAGTAAGGTATTATTCATGTTATAATGATGGAAATATCTTCTGGAGATGCTGAACTGCTCAGAAGATTGCTAATAAAAATGTACCATCTCGAATCATATCAGTGGTAGTGTATTGTAGGAACACAGTGTAAAAATACAAAATATCATTGCTGAATAAGTCCCTTATCATCCAAGTCTACCCCTGAAATTTGAACAAAGAACAATATAGAACAGGACCAGGCTCTTCAGCCAACCAAGCCTGTGCCAATTCCTAATCCTTATTTAGATCTGCTACTTACTGCCCATACACAGTTTCTATCCCTCTATTCACCTCCCATTCATGTTTTTATCAAGGTACACCTTAAACATTGCTAACATGCTTCCACCACTTCCACTGGCAATGTGTTCCAGGCACCCACCACACTGTGAAAGATGTTTCCCACACTTCTTCCTTAACCTTGTTCCCTCATCTTGAACCTATGGGCTCTTGTAGTTGACCTCTCTACTCTGAGAAAAAACTTCTGACTCTCCACCCTATCCAAGCCTCTCATAAGTTTGTAGGTTGCCCCTCAGTCTCCATCTCTTTAGTGAATACAATCCTCATACCCAAAACCCTCCTAACCAGGCAACATCCGTGCGAATGTCTCTGCACCCTCTCCAAAGTATCCACATTTTTCTGGTACTGTGATGACTAGAACAGCACACAGTATTAGAATTGTGGCCTAACTAAAGTTTTATACAGCTGTAACATAACTTACCAACTTTTATATTCGATGGCCTGACCAATGAAGGCAAGCATGCTGTATGCCATCTTGACTACCTTATCATTGTTCAATGAATGTGCTTTTGGGGATCTGTGGACCTGTTCACCCAGATCCCTCAGTATGTCAATGCTCCAAAAGGTTTTGCCTTTTATTGTATAATTTGCACCTGACTTTGATCTTCTAAAATACATCCACCTTACATTTGTCTGGATTAAACTCTACCTGCCATTTCTGTGCCCAAATCTGCAATCTACCTATATCTGGCTGTATCCTTTGACAGTCCTCCTCAGTATGTGCAACTCTGCCAATTTTGGTGTCATCTGCAAATTTACTATTAGGACCACTTACATTTTCCTCCACATCCTTTATATATATTTCAAACAACAAAGGTCCCAGCACAGAAACTTGAAAGGGTTCAGAAAAAATTTACAAGGATGTTTTCAGGGTTGGAGGAGTTAAGCTATAGGGAGAGGTCGAATAGGTTAGGGCTGTTTTCACTGGAGCATCAGAAGCTGAGGGGTGACCTTATAGAGGTTTACAAAATCACGTGTCTGGATAGGATAAATAGACAAAGTCTTTTCCCTGAGGTGGGGAGTCCAGAACTAGACGGTGGTGGTGGAGGGTTGTTTTCAGACTGGAGGCCTGTGACCAGTGGAGTGCCACAAGGATCAGTGCTGGGTCCTCTACTTTTTGTCATTTACATAATGATTTGGATGCGAACATAAGAGGTACAGTTCTTACGTTTGCAGATGACACCAAAATTGGAGGTGTAGTGGACAGCGAAGAGAGTTACCTCAGATTACAACAGGATCTTGACCAGATGGGCCAATGAGCTGAGAAGTGGCAGATGGAGTTTAATTCAGATAAATGCGAGGTGCTGCATTTTGGGAAAGCAAATCTTAGCAGGACTTATACACTTAATGGTAAGGTCCCAGGGAGTGTTGCTGAACAAAGAAACCTTGGAGTGCAGGTTCATAGCTCCTTGAAAGTGGATTCACAGATAGACAGGATAGTGATGAAGGTGTTTGGCATGCTTTCCTTTATTGGTCAGAGTATTGAGTACAGGAGTTGAGAGGTCATGTTGCGGCTGTACAGGACATTGGTTAGGCCACTGTTGAAATATTACGTGCAATTCTGGTCTCCTTCCTATTGGAAAGATGTTGTGAAACTTGAAAGGGTTCAGAAAAGATTTACAAGGATGTTGCTAGGGGTTGGAGGATTTGAGTTATAGGGAGAGGCTGAACAGGCTGGGGCTGTTTTCCCTGGAGCATCGGAGGCTGAGGGGTGGCCTTATAAAGGTTTACAAAATTATGAGGGGCATGGATAGGGTAAATAGGCAAAGTCTTTTCCCTGGGGTCAGGTAGTTCAGAACTAGAGGGCATAGGTTTAGGGTGAGAGGGAAAAGATATAAAAGAGACCTAAGGGGCAAATTTTTCACGCAGAGGGTGGTACGTGTATGGAATGAGCTGCCAGAGGAAGTGGTGGAGGCTGGTACAATTGCGACATTTGAGAGGCATTTGGATGGGTATATGAATAGGAAGGGTTTGGAGGGATATGGGTCGATGCTGGCATTTGGGACTAGATTGGGTTGGGATATCTGGTCGGCATGGTCGAGTTGGACCGAAGGGTCTTTTTCCATGCTATACATCTCTATGACTCTATAGGTTTAGGGGAAAGATATAAAAGAGACTTAAGGGACAATTTTTTCACACAGAGGGTGTTATGTGTATGGAATGAGATGCCAGAGGAAGTGGTGGAGGTCGGTACGATTGCAATATTTAAAAGGTATCAGGATGGTTATATGAATAGGAAGGGTTTAGAGGGATATGGGTGAGGTGTAGGCAGGTGGATCTAGATTGAGTTGGGATATCAGCTCGGCATGAACGAGTTGGACCAAAGGGTCTGTTTCCAGGCTGTACATCTCTGTGACTTTTTGACACTGATTCCTGCATAACAACACTAGTTATTGATCTCCGTTCCGTAAAGCACCCTTCCACTGCTACTCTCTGTCTTCTATAACCAATCCAGTTCTGTATCCTTCTCACCAGTTCACCCCGGATCTCACGAGACTGTACCTTTTGTAGTAGACTGCTATGAGGTATCTTATAGGAATAAATCCTGATGAAGGGCTTTTGCCCGAAATGTCGATTTCACTGCTCCTTGGATGGTGGCTGAACTGCTGTGCTCTTCCACCACCACTAATTCAGAATCTTGTCTATTTATCCTATCCATGCATTTCCTCAATCTATAAACCTCTATAAAGTCACCCCTCAGCCTCCGAAGCTCCAGGGAAAACAGCCCCAGCCTATTCAGCCTTTCCCTATAGCTCAAACCCTCCTTGTAAATCTTCTCTGAATCATTTCAAGTTTCACAACATCCTTCCTGTAGGAGGGAGACCAGAATTGCACACAATATGCTTAGACCTTAGGTATACTTCTTTTGACTAAGCTGATAATTTCTCCTGTCATCAAAAGTTCCTGAATCCTGCCATTTCTGCCCTTCATTTTTACAGGAACATGACTGTTCTACATTTTATTCAACTGGTCTTTAAAAGATTCCCACAAGTCAGATATTAATTTATCATCAAACAGCTACTCCCAATTCATTATTCAGTTATAGTTGGCCATCCCCTCCAATTTAACACCATCATTCGAGGTCCACTCTTGTCCTTATCCATGAGTATCCGAAAACTTACGCTATTCCTAAAAGCTCTCTCACTGAGACTTTGATCACCTGGCTGGGCTCATTCCCCTATACCAGATCCAGTATGCACCCACCCCCCTCATTGGATTATCCACATACTGTTTCAAAAAACCCTCCTGGACACTGAACAAGTTGCTCTCCATCCAAACCCCCAGCACTAAGGGAGTCCCAGTCAAATCAGGGAAGTTAATATCACCCACCACTTTCCTGTTATTTTCACATGTTTCCAGAATCTGTAGTACAATCCCAGCATTGTGATTGCACCCTTCCTATTTCTCAGCTCTACCCAAAATGGCTCACTGCAAGATCCGTTCAGGGTGTCATCCTCAACACATGCTTCCTAACCAGTACGGCAACTAGCCCACCTCTTTTGTTTCCTTCTCTGTCTCAATTAAGACATCGATATCCCAGAACATTAAAGTACTAATTCTGTCCCTCATTCCACTTGTCTCTGTGATAGCAACAACATTATAATTGCATGTGTTAGTCTACACTCCAAGTTCATCTGTCTTACCTGTTATACTTCCTGCACTGAAGCAAATGCAGTCTCAGCTAATTCTGCTGAGCTTCATAACCTCTCCATGAATGCTCTTCCTGTCAGCTATTTTTGCCTTAATCTCAAGCTCTTCCTTAGTGACCTGCTGCTCCCACCCTACTGCCACACCAGTTTAAACCATCCTGAGTGGTCCTGTCAAACCTCCCTGCCTTTGTCATTGGGTTTTGTGATTGTTCCTGCTCTTTAATACATCTAATTGAATAGTTAAATAGAGAACTAAACATCCTGCAGGACACATTTCTATCTCCATTGTAAGCTTGTCAGACCAAAGAACAGAACTTCATGTTGGTAAATACTCAATGGAAAGTAGATAATAATACATTAATGATATTCATTTAAAGAGAAATTATCATAATTGTACTTGCTCCATTAGATTTACTTTTGCTAGCACTGTTTGCAATCAACAGGATCTCAATTAACCAAGCTACTGTCTCTTGAAATTAATATAACATTAATGATTTAACCATCCACAAAAGAAGTCAAATAAAATAATGCTCATTATAAAGTCTACCTTCCAGCATTGTGTCACTAAATCTGTGATTTAGGTTATAAAACTACATTTCCTATAAATGTATAACCCTTCAAAATTTTAGTTCCACATGCCTGGAAGATATCAGCGTAGAAGATAA